>NC_088337.1:8694166-9067500 GCF_036884655.1 Musa acuminata AAA Group | reverse complement strand
GTATATATGTGGAACGCTGACAAAAGCATCTGTCTGAATACATTTTCTGGTCATGCTAGCAGTGTCACCTGTGGTGATTTCACTCCTGATGGTAATGAAATATCCATGTTTGATATGCTAATTATTGATTTACAAAGCCTTCACCTAATTAGGCTGATATATTATTTTTGAAGGTAAGCTTATTTGTACTGGTTCTGATGATGCATCACTCAGGATATGGAATCCTAAGACTGGTGAGAGCGTCCATATTGTTAGAGGTATCGTTTTTCTTTCTTTTCGATTTTCCTTGATTTTGTTTTTTTTTATGTGATTAATATATATATGAGGTTATTGTGTGGCTGTTTATGGCATGCTTTGGTACTTTAAAATTTTGGCGCAGGTTGCAATTATCTAGATTCACTTGGATATGTGGTAAATGAAGCCTAGTGCACCTTGTGAAATGTTTGATGCAACATAGAATGATGATAAGTCTGTTCTGAGTGTCATTAGGCGAGTTTGCTGATGAGGCATTCAGTTCTAAATTGGAACCTTCCAAAACTTTCAATCAAGAATTAGAAATGTCTCATTCTAGTTAATTATGCAGTAAGAGTTTTTTGTGGATCCAATTGTTTTACCTACAGAAATTGACTTGATGAATACCGCAATCAATCCATTTATGTGGCAGAAGTATTTTGAATGTGCAGGCTAGCTTTTGCAGAAGATATAGGTGTTTGTCACATTGGATGCAAGACTAAGCCCAACTGGTGTAATTTTGATTAATGGAGAAAAATTGAGCTTTAGACAGAGGCATTAAGAATGTACAAGAAGCTTTATTGAACAAAACACTTCTTTTTCTTGCAATTGTGTGTTAAATCTTTTTATTCTCGAGTTCAACTTGAGGCTTACTATTGTAATTTTAACTAACAGAATGAATAAACGAGATTTGACAATTTAGCATTAAGAATGTGCTAATTCTTTATTGGTACAGTTCATATTGAATTCTTTATTGCATTGAACTGGGATATTACTTATTTTTCTGAGATTTCATAATAATACCTTCTCACTGAAAGCTCACTTCTTAGGTCACCCATATCACACTGATGGATTGACATGCTTGTCAATAACCTCTGACTCTACTATTGCTATCACGGGCTCAAAGGACAGCTCCATACACTTGGTGAACATAACAACTGGGCGGGTACATTTTCTTTTCATGTTCTAGTGCTTATCAATTGCACAATACTGTGACAGACTAAAGTACATTGACTTTTATTACGATGAGCTATTTCACTTTCATTTACAAGTAGCTCATCCTCATGTTTTTTTTTTTTTTTCTGTTGTAAGCGTTAATGTGCCGTTTAGTCATGATTTGATAAATGCTTCTGTTTCATAGGTGTCATGAAGGATATGACACATAATTCGTGATTGTTTTGCCTAAGTCTTTCTTCCTCCCATATTTTGGTTGGAAGAACTTTATAATGGAGTGTTGCTTTGTTGCATGATCCTAAACTACAAAAAGACAGTGGGCCTTCCTATCAGCCAACTAGCTTTTAGCTTTTAAGTCTATTGCTTCCGTATCTTTTAAGAACATTATAATAGAGTGTTACTTTTAATGGGAGGCTTTCATCAGCTTTACAGAGTCAATGCTAAGTTGTTGGCTAGTCACCTCCACCCAAACTTTAATACAGCTTTCCCAACTTTGATATGTACCCAAGAATCAACTCCATTCTATGGGTGATGAGACTTGGTTATAATGCCGTATAGAGATGTAGAAACATTTTTTCCTGCAATCGCCTACAACTCTCAGCTATAACTGGGAAATTTGAAGTGAAAATAACAATTATCATGTTTTTGAGGCGCAAGAGCTGCTGTATTGTTCTTTTCCATTTATACTGTGGTGGATTTGGTTAATTCCTAGATATGAATATTGAAAGTTTTTAATTTTCTAATGGATGTCACCGTTGTTGTAGGTGATCAGCTCGTTAATCGCTCACTCCAAATCTGTGGAGTGCATTGGACTCACACCAAGGTATGGTTACTTTTAGCTAAACACATCCTTTCATGAATTACAGAAAATACATGTAATAATTGGAAAGAGAAGTGTACTTGTATGGCTTACTTGATTTATGGCATCCTTTTGATGATTCGATAACGTAGATTAAACTAGTTTCTTTACTTGTATAGTAACATATTGTTGGATCTAAGCAAAGTACTAGGCAAAGAGGAGGCCAGAAGATAACTATTGAATTAGTCATCCAACTTTCGTACAAGTTTTTGTTTGTCATCCATATCGGATTTTTTGTTTGTCAAGCAACGAGTGTGCATTTACCTTTTTGAATTTACATCTGTTCACTGCAAGTAATTGTGTCGTTGGGGCTTAAGAGATGCCATCTACTCGGCCTGCAGCTCTCCTTGGGCAGCGACAGGCAGCATGGATCAGAAGCTCATTATATGGGATCTTCAACGTTCTTCAGTGCGATGTGCATGTAATCATGAGGTCATACTCGGCCTGATGCATATTCACATTCTCTCTTTATCCTGCTTTCCCTTTTGTACTTAGGTTTTTTTGCTCTGGGTTTGGACAGGAGGGTGTAACATGCCTTGCATGGCTGGGTGCATCTCAGTTTGTCGCAACCGGCTGCGTCAACGGTAAGGTATGTGTCTGGGACAGTCTCACTGGCAATTGTGTGAAAATCTTCAGCGGCCACACAGACACCGTTCAATCCCTCGCCCTGTCCGCAGATGGCAACTCTCTAGTTTCAGTTTCAGACGATGGTACCGCTCGCATCTTTGTAGTGTCGGAGTTCCAATAGTAGATGCCTTCTCGATGTGCGATTGGGTTAGAGATTATTAGTAGTTGCAAGACATGTATTTTGCCAGTGAGTTGAAAAATATTCTTAATATAATCTTATGTAATTTTGCTTTTAAAATGCGGTTGTTTAGCTGATAAGTTAAACATTGTTGGTGATCTACATGATGACGTACAAAACGTATACTTGAGCTGATAAGTTCAATTGAGGCATTGAATTGGTCGTCGGAAGACAGAGGTAGGTTGCAAATACGAAAACCGACAGTAAAGATTTGAACCAATTGCGAAGAAGTTTTTGTGTTTGCTAGAAGAATCCACAGCAATCATCTCATCTCTGGGATGAGACGAGGTCAATATTGCTAGAACCTATGACATCATCCCAAAACTGCTGATTCACGACGTTGACGAGGCAAGAAATTAAAAGCACACAGGAAACAGTTGGACATTTGCACCTTTTGGTAGGAACGGCCTACTCCATTATTTCTCTGATATGCCAAGCCATCGGACCTCGCCATCATTTCTCTGATTTGATAACCTGTTGTTCTTTAAACAACTGAGCGGTCAAATTTCATTCATGGAGAGAAATTGCAATAAAAGCCGCGAGCAGGCAAGAGTTTTTTTGTTCATGTAGCACGATGCTTGTGACTAGTAAGTGCTGCTCTTAATGGATGTGGATGCCATCGACGGGTCTGTGCTTGGCGATAGGAGCAGCAGCTACTACAGAGTGGGAGCAACCAGATTGGCTGCACTCGTGATTCTGGGGCCTCTCCCAGATCTTGATATGGCCGTCGCGAGATATCGTAATGACTGATTCATTGGTAAATATCAAGCCCGAGAGGGGGTCCATGTGCACACTGTGAGCTACCAAAGGAGAAATTTTAGGCATATCTCTCATGCTCGGAGCAGGTAGGAGAGCACTCATCGGGCACATGCTGTCCCAGCTTGCTGAATGGCTTCCGCTGCTGAGAGTTGCTGACCCACCAGGAGGACAGCGTAGTGGCATGATGAGTTCATCCATCACCAAGTCCCACAGAAGCAGCTGACCATCCTGCAACTTACTAGGGATGACACTGAGCAACAAAAAAGAGTAGACAGACAATTGAAATTTTCTAGTGCGGGAGAATAATCACTTCAATGAAAAACAAACGCAAAAAAAAAAAAAATCTCCAGAAATAATTTCATACAACTTAAGCATATATCCAAATGTTTCTTCCACTATTGCTAATCTCATCCCTCGGTCATGCATGGTCTAACTCCGTAAGCATACAATTTATAAAGAACTCGAGCAGCAGTAAAGAAATTTTCTTTCAGGTTACCTAATACTAAGCCAATTATACAACATCATCTTTTAATTTACAACTATTACATTTCAGCTTTCTTCATAACAAATTTTGTGCTTTCTTTTACCACAAACAAATTTTGTGCTCACTATTACCAAGCATAGGTTGAATTTCATCAAATGGCATTAGATACTAATGCAAGAGCCTTTTTCTTATACTATTCATTGCCACACGGAAGATACATAAAAAAAAAATGAACATCAATTGATTGATTAGAATCCGTTCTTCGATAATTAAATTCCATAATAGATTACCTGACCAACAGAGCCAAAACGATACACCACATTTTCTTCTGTTCCTTCGGAATTTGGGGTTGACCAATATGAATCGAAAGCAACTCCACTAACCTGCTGATACACTTATTAGTGTATCCCGAGTAATTAATAGGGAAGAAAGCTTGTGCAACATTTTACCAAAACCTTACCCATGAATTATGTCCCTCGCCCCATGCGACAATCTTTTTGTCCTCCATACTCCAAACTTGTACAAGATCATCTTCACCTCCAGTCAATATGTATTTCCCATCCAAACTAAAACAATGGATCACTTCATAGTCAAGTTTCAAAAGGAAACAAACGAGAAAGTTTGAGTTGTGCAAAATAGTGATTCATTAAATCTTATTAATTAATTTGACAAAAGCATGACAAATGCAAGACAAAAAACATGACATAAGCAAGGACAAAATCTTGTAATAGTATGCAAGATAATGGATACCTCCAAGCAGAACATAGTAATGCACCATAGTAGCTTTTCCCTCCAAATGCTAGTTGCTCTTTTGAAAAATCAAATACTCTTAAATAACCTACAAGGACTCTACTATTTCAGGTTTTAATGGGACATCATATTTGACGTAAAGAACAGGTACTAAAGATATAGAAACAAGGTACAGGAATCAAACAATTACCATCTCTAGTAACAGTGGCCATATATGTTCCATTGACTGAAAAGGATATACTATTGACTGAACCATGACAAACATGCCATCTAGCAACTGGGTTGCTCTGCAAGCAAATCCCTTAGTTAATAGTTGAAAAAGTACAAAAGAAATTGCAACTAGAAATCACAAAATGGTCTCCTGAATTCCCAAATATACAGATTACTTTAGCATCCAGTTAAAATTATTCGATCGGAATCTTCAAGCTGTGAATGAAAATATGGGGACATCCAATACTCAGAAGCATCATGGTCCTATGACACACTTATCAATGGTTCAATACTATTATGATTGCTTTTCCTTGGTCTAGTGTCCGATGAATGCAAATGACATTTGACTTCCAATTGAAGCAAGGACCACAACAATTGTGCTAGGAAAGCCATGGTTAGCTAAGACCCAGTAGAACATTTCAATCATACAGACATGACAGTGCCAATGTATAAATTTAAACTAGATAATGTCTAGGTTGTTACTGAATCAAGTAAGTGCAATCAAAGGCATAGGAACCCACAACATGTTTCTTAAACATGCTTTATGTTGGTTAGTGGATGAACCTCATGTACTTAACAGATAACAATGGTCATAAACAATCCCAAAATTTTGCTAGCAAATGTGAACATTTTTTTTTTAAATCAATCTGAAACAAATGATCAATCAGAAAACTGTATGCAGGAGTTTGCACAAGCTATGCTTGAATTAACTGAATGCAAAGTCATTTTGAGATCAACTCAATCAAACAGCAGTTGAGTTTGAAATGTTGAGCTCAAGCAATATGGTTCAGGTTTGTCTTGGCTTTGTGTATGGTACATAGAAGCTCATTAACATTGGCCACATAACTATGCAGATTATACATCGTTTCCAAATTACCTTATTCGAGCGTGTGTGTGCAACAGAAAATTGAGTTTGATCTTTGATAACAGGAAACGAACTATCAGCAGTGACATCCTTGCTCTAAACAAAAAGGCAAAACATGCTTAATTTTCATTTCAAAGATAGTTGAACTAAGATAACAATTAAGAAATCTATAGTTAACCTTCTCATAGACATATATGTTACCATCAGCATGACCAACAACAAAAGTGCCTTCACGTTCTGGCACCCATGCCACGCAAGTGCATCGACTGTAAAAACAATGGAATTTCTGTATAACTAAGAGCAAATAACTCTGAACTCTGAATACAACCATGGACATAGTTTAAACAAAAAACAATTAACTTATTATATTTCAAAAGAAAAAATCTGTGCACAACTACCACAAGTATACAAAAACCAGCAATCTTATTCTTTTTCTTTTTCTAGCTATAAAAATAAAAAATGACATATCTCCAGCACTCTTCTTTTTCTTTTAATTGCTATAAAAACCAGCACTCTTCTCCAGCAAATGGCATATCTCCAACTTTCAGGCCTCTGCTAGGTAAATATATATACCACTAAACTAAATTTTTGAAAATAAGTCATAGTGTCATACAATAACATGTGGTTACAAGTTTTAGAAGTTTTCTTGATAGTATTAAACAAAGAAAACAATGAAATAACAATATGGGTTAAGATCATATACAAAAATTGAAGGGTCCTCTACCAATTTAATCTTCTCTTTCTACTCATACCATACAGGAGTACTTTCCTTTAGCTTTATAATTTTACAAGTCGTGCAGTCTACCTAATGAAAGCATTCACAAACATACTTCACTAAAGTGAAAAACCCCATCTTCTTGTATGTCCTTTCAGCTTTACATGTACAATTTTCTCACGCATAAAGCACTACAAGTTACATAAATTCATCTGCAGGTTGTTGTCTATATAAGTTCGTGTTCATATATTCTTCTCCAATGCCATCATTACAATATGTCATGCATGTAATGATACAAATTTGTGTTTGACAACTGTTCTATGTTCATTAACCAGCTTCAGCCAATCCTCCCTTAATACAGTATTATCTGAATCATGCAGTTTACAGGAGATACTGCTTTCTGTGCTTACTGGTGCAAAAAGATTCATGTAGGTGACCCCAAACAGTTGGAACACTATGGCTTGTTGTCATCATCGTCTATGTTGTAGACATATCATGTTTTTTTCTGCATGTTTACATATGACTTCAGAGTTTCCACCAAGCATATTTTGATGTTTTATTCTGTCAGGCATCTCTGTCAATTCCTACTTAACAGTACCATAACAGCCTAATCTAAACACATGGTTTTGCATAAGCAAACCTAGTAGATATATATGGACATGAAATTCATATTAAAACTATAAGAGGATAATGTTTGTATTTATCAAGTTGCTCTATTATGTTAAAATCATTTACCTAACTCATCATTAGGGCCAAGTTGCTTGGAAGGATCTTAAACAAAATTTAACAGATCAAGAGGCACAATCAGCTTCCAGCATGTCCATGATTAATGCACGAAGACTAGAGAAGCCAAAGCCAAACCAACTTTGGCATAAAGGAGCCTGGAGCTTGGAAACAATTTATGTTATTGAATTTATTATCGTCCTTTCTTTCTTTTAAAGCCAAGCATCCACTCTATTAAATTTTTCTAACTAAAGTAAGCCAAATCTTGATTCAAAGATATTCTTTTTCTGACTTAAACTGAAGCATGCATAGCAACTTCAAGCATATCTACACTCAACATCAATGCTATCGACCTAGCATCACGATCAGTAATTTAAGAGTTCATGATTAATATTTTCTTCTAAATACGAGTCCTGCTTAGTGCATTAAGATTTTAGTACATGCTTTTCAATGATCCACAAGAAAATGACTTGCAGCACAAAAGTTCAATAAAATGAATGCAAAGTTTATATGAAAGATACAATTAAAGTACAAAAGACATAAGCAACAGAGAGAAACGTGATAGCAATAATCACCAAACAAAATGCCCAAATGAATAAGAGAGGTTAACTTTGAGAATTATGCTGACATAAAAAGTAAAATTTGAAAAAAGACGGCAATTGGCCAACAATCTATAACATCAGTAACTATCAAGATCAGCTCTCTGTCATTAATGCTCTCTAAACATGTCACCTATGGTATTGACATGCGATACATGCCTATTATTAGTTGTGCCTTCTTTGTTATAATGCTGAGCTGCCAAAAGCTTCCGCCCTGGATCTTGTAATTGTTGCCTAAGTGATACCAGGTAGACTACAACATCATGCATGTGGGCATTAGTGGGCAGAAAAAAAACAAAGGAAAAAATCTTGGCAGTATATAACTGACTGAACCTACTGTCTCCAGAGTGCAGCCCAATGAGCAAATCATGCCCATCACTCGCCTCAGCATCAAACGCATGGCAAACTGGGTTTGAGTTGCCGAATTGGATGGACTTGATAGGATCCTGAAGCAAAGAATGATAAGAGAGGCATACAAATGACATGCAATAGATTAGCAAACTCAACAGAGCATTTCCACATCAAACAGGCGCAAAACCTTCTCCATCGAATTGAGGTCACTGATGAACAGAGTGTCTGCTGTACTAAAGATTAGGTATGTCCCCTTGCCATCATAGTTTGGCGATGCCAGCTGTGCACTCGATCCCACCGATGCACCAACGGGACCACCGGTCCTGCTGTTGGCCGACACTACCCGAGTAACACCGTTGCTAAGCGACCGGCTCCCATTCCCGGACCCGAGCAGTCGGGCCGCCGCCGACCTCACTCCCGAACTCGTGGCTGACGGCGCCGCCTGGCTCGTATTGGCCGGCGGTTTCTCCTTGAGATACGCAATCGTCAACTGAAAAGAAAGACATCAAGATCCCTGTCTTTTGCGCTGAAATCAAGAAAAAGGAACCAAACAAGCCAAGAACCCTAGTTTTGGCCCGAAGAAGCCCACCTGAGAGACGGACTTGCCATGGGAAGCTGCGGCGGGAGGGAGGGTCTTCTCGTGGAGGAGCTTGTACCGGCCCTCGGGGGTCTTAAATAGCGCCTTGAGCGCCGGCGACTGGGATCTGACGGCGGCGGGAGCTGAGGACATGATCGAAGGCTTCAAAGGCGATTCCGGGATCACTCGGAAGGCGGCGGCCGAACGATCATGCCTCCACCCTTGTGAGCCTCGACAAATCCGAGGAGATGGAAGCGACGGGCGGCGGAGAGGGTTTGTGTTGTGGAGACGGGAGGGACGAGGTTTTTCTACGCTCGTCGGGTTCGCCTCGTCGATCGTGAACGACGGCGTCAAGAGAGAGAGAGAGAGAGAGAGAGAGAGAGATATAGGAGGAGGAGGAGGAGGAGGTTGATATGGGATCTCGGACGGGCGTCTGCTGTTGGATCGATCAGGACCGTCCAAATAGTGGATCTCAAATCTCGTGGAAAGCCAGCGATGGACGCCGGAGATGTAGAAGCAATAGCAATGCTGATCTGGCGTCGTTGAAAATGATCGCATCCAATGCTAGTCTGTCCGACCGATCACCCCTGAAATTTTGCAGGGCTGACGTGCTCAACAACGGACACGATGCGGTCGAAACCACAGGTAAGGGTGCCAGTGATCACATCACCCACGAGCATTTCCAAGAGTGAATCGGTCAGTTTGGATATCAGTGTTCCTATCGAAGAGCTACAACAGTGAAACATGTTAGATAGGAATTTAGTTTTATGGGGTAAAAACTCATTACAATGTTCCTCGCAAAGAGCAATATGTAGAAATAGGGGATGAGATTTATACAAGAAACAACAATCGAATTGCATTTTAGATTGACATGAACAGTCTCAAGAGAGAGAGAGAGAGAGAGAAAAACAAGGAAATGCAACCAAAAGAATGTAATCATAAACTTCATGAAGTAATTTACTCATGTCACTATTACAGTGAGTTTGCGATCAAAAGCTTTAACAAATAAGCTGCGGATAATTTCTGAACATTTGGAAGTAATTGCCATCTTTCAAAGAGTTTCAGATGCCTTCAAAAGAAATTCTTCAAGTGAAACAGTTCGGACGAGGCAACAGTTCGATTTAGGTTTAGTTAATCACTGCAGGATTGGATGTAAGTACCTGAAAAACTCAACCAAGAGAATGCTTGCAAAGCTTCTATAATATCAAAACCTTCATCCAAATCACATCCAGATGTTAGTTCAGCTAGAAAAAAAACACATTCGAAGCTTATCAGAGTATCAAAATTCAAATAAGAATGATTCAAATAAGAAATAAAAGGAGATAAAACTGGAATTTAAAATGCGATTGAGGATCAAAATAGAATATGTAGACAAACATATTAAAAGACAACACATTTGACAAAGCCACTCACTCGCTTCTACGAATTTAAAATAACTAGTGGAGATCACACGCCAGTGAGAAGAATATTAAGCGAAGAAGGGCCCATTTGAGAGCATATAAGAGGAAGTTTGTCCACTTACGGCTTGACGTTGCATATACAAAAGGCAGACAATCACAAGCTTTGCAGGTGAATATGCTGCAAAAACACAGATCATCCTTTCACTCTTTGAAATATAAAGATGGCATTCAAAATTTAGATATTTGATCATGCAGGATGGCTTGTGTGAACCTCTTGTTATAACTGCTGCTCAGAAGGGCTTGTAGTTGCCTTCTTGATCTTTTTCTTCCTTGAAACAAAGCTGCTGAGGCCAACAGATTTTGATGTTCGCTTACTCCTGCCGATAGTTGTTTTCGGGAAACAAAGATCAAGAAGACTAAGCAAAAGAAAAACTCAAAACATAAAGTGAAGGGCAGAAAATATTAAGGTGTTAGGGAAGAGTGAACACACCGCTTGGCAAGTTTCCTTGTTTCAGGATCATCTTTTTCCGATGTTCCATCTGTTAAAAGACATAAAAACCATAACTAAGTACAAAGAGACAAATGTCACATTGAATCAAATGGGTATTCTTAGTAAAGCAAGCAAACATTTAGTTTAAATTTTGCAGAACAGCATAAATGAGCCAAAGAAAAGCAAGCAAACATTTAGTTTAAATTTTGCAGAACAGTATAAATGAGCCAAAGACAGGACACTCTTTGTACATCTAAACCCGACAACCAAAGCCAGATTGAGATGTTAATAAAATAAATATTTAAAGGATACAACTTTAGGCTTTCTATAAAAACTGTATGATATTCACTCCATAATTACATTACAAACAAGCATCTTAATTGAAACATGGAACTACATCATTTCATTCCACATAACATTCCACAGCAAAGTTGTAAAGTTTGGATCCGCCAACACTGAGATGAAAAAAACTGGTGTTCTGAGGAAAAACAAAGAGAAGTTTTAATAGAGATTTAGTACCAAACTATTTCAGCCTGGAATGTAAACTGTCTGCCTTTGTTCTTTAAAAGTTTCAATTTATGAACTCGTGATGAACATTATACTCCTATTTATCTGATTTATTTACATATAAGATAACATAAATGAGGCTGGCTATCCTGTTCATGGACACAATGGCCTTATCTTCCATCCCTGGCATAGACATCCCCAACACCTTGGCACATCTCCAAGCTAGTAAGGGATCAGCACAGCATTTATTGTTTTGTCACATCTCCGACAACTTGCCATGTGCATATATATTTTATAGGTCTTAGGACCAAATGGAGCTTCTTTTCTTTTTTCTATTTTCTTTGAGAATGAGTATATTGATGTTGGATCTAGACAAACCAAATTTATCGATAGAGTTTGGGTTTTTATTGGCAGCAATTGTTCAGATAAATTTCATCATAACACATGCTAGTCCTATTCAAGTCTAATGTTCATTAGAAAAGAACCAAACACCACACTTCCATTGGCAAGACCTTTTTCAAAGACAGAAACTTCTATCAGTCAGCAAACTTATGTTCAGTCATTAATCAAAGATAAATTGACCAAAAAGCATAATGTCAATATATATTCAATAAAGGACTAGCAGCTTCATATTACCTAGGCCTGTACCACCATCTGCATCATCATCTGAGTTTTCATGAGAATCCCAGCGATCCTCTCCATCATCGAAGTCCCAGCGACTTCCAACAGGAGGAACCCAGAAATCAGGCTCAATTATATCATCACTGTTTGCCTTTGTCTTTTTGGTAAGTGAATCACTCTCATGAGCATTCTTTTTCTGATCTTTTTTTGACTTGAATTGCTTTTTTGATTGTTTTGCATTTTTCTCTACAGCTTCTGCATTGGCATGGGACTCCATTTCCTTTTGTTCTGTAATACAAACACAGCACACATCACATCATATTGGCCATATCTTAATCATGATGCTTAAAACATAAAATACAAAAAAATGTTGATAATTATTCCTTAAAATTCTTCAACAGAAAGGCAATATTCCTGCAGATATAGAATTTAAGGTTAGCTTAGCATAGATCTCCAGAACCAAATCATTCCAAAACAGATCAAGAACTATTAATATTATTTTAAACTTTTCTAATAGTTATTCATGACTAGTCCAAAAAATGAACAACATTCACAGACTTGGAATCAATTTCAAGGTTGGTGGTGAAAATTGTGATCATTGGACTTGATAGATCATATTGGTTTGTTCAGATTACTGGAGTGATTTTCTCAAATAGAGCAAAAGACATAAATTGGATGTAATTGATTTAAAACTTAGGGAAACATGTTGGAACTACTAGTTTTTAGTTCAAACCAGCCCAGAGTTAGTTGCTCATCCACTTATTCCAGGTCATTTCGATAGATTCTTATCAATTCCCCCAACTTTGGAGGTTTTGGTCTTGGAGCATCAACCCCTCTTCTAATTATTAGTTTTCATGGATTCACATCAAAATCTTCCATTTTGCGTGACCTTCAACTGCCTCTATTTTGCATCTTCCTACCCACATTATTTCCATATCCAAATAACTCTTGAATGGCGAACTCTTCGCTATGTGATAGTATGTACGTGAGATCACAGTTCTCAGAATCACTTTTAACAGCAAGGCTTGAATAAAAACGATGGAAATTTGTCCACATGTATATAGCAAAAAAAAACTCAATTTTTCAGAGTAAGAAACAACATGAATCAGAAAGCCAACAAAAAAAAAAAAAGAAGTATATTTCAATCCGAAAAAAAAAGGAGTAGGATAATAAAATATCTTTTTTCATTTCTGCACAAAGAATACCTAACATATTCTGGAATTTCTTTCCACTGACGTGCTTCCAGATATGCTCCTCAGATTTATTAACCGCGTCTCCGGTAAGCTTGCACACCAGTTGCGACCTGCAACCAACTCATTATCACACAGTCTTCTACCTACGAATCAAAAATCCTTCTTCTTCTACGACTTACAACACCGCTTACTTGGAAGTGGGGTGGGGCTGGAACATATTGAGGGGTGGCTTCTTTCTGGCGACGGCAGCATCGATGAGGGCGAGGCGGCAGGCCTTGGTGCGGCCGTAGGCCTCCCGGTCCTTGGCGAGAAATTCGTGCCCCGTCTCCACGCAACGCAATCGCCCGTTACCTAGGTCCAGGAAGGTCGGCTCGCCCAGGAGGAAGGCGCCCTCCTTTTCAACCTTCTCCTTCTCCCCGTTGCCTTTGCCACCGCCGTCCTTCGCCTTGCTCTTCTTCTTACGGCTGAGGCCATTGCTATGCTCCGCCTCTTCATTAGAGGTAGGGTTTTGGGCCAGCGCCGTTCCTTCTCCCCCACCGTCCTTCACCTTTCCCCCTGGCTTTCCCATTTTGTTTAGCCGCAGCGAGGCACAATTACAGTTTTAATAAGGGTTGTTGTCGGATCGTAGGTCCCAAAATAACCCGATACAGATCCGATCCGAAGTACGGGTATAAGAAAACTATGGTTCCAAATTTCAAAGGCATGGGAATCGGGCGAGCATATTGGATTTTATACCCTATGGTCCGATACCAAGCGAATCGTACCCGATCTTACCCCCTACTTTCCTCGTTTAGGGTATGCATATATACTTGTGGAGTGGTCATAAAAGAGAATCTAACTACATCCTTTTAACACTTGAGGAAAAGTAAATAAACACAATTTCTGTCATTCAAACTTCAGAGAGCAAAAAAAGCAAATGGGATAGAAGTCTTTATCAAACAGAAATAAGTTGAGAAGAAATATGGAATTATCATTACCAACAATGGTCTAACATTTAATTTATTGTTCAAGATCAACAAACAAATAGTATAAAATAGGTCACCAACAAGCCAAATCATATTGGAGGTTTTGCATACAACTTACATAGTCACAAGCTGGAACATTGAATAGAATTTAGTATTTCATAATGAGTTGTGAAACAGCATCACTTTGCCTTCCATGTTAAGAATGAGTTAGTAGTGGGTGTTATTGGCTGAACACGAATAATGCTCCAAAGAAGATGCAGACTCCAAATACATCAGATCTTCTTATCTGAAAGATGAAATTGACAGATCAAAAGACCATGTAACTCATACAGCTATGATAAATTCTGTCAACTGAGGTGCTCAATTACAAGGCTAGACAATTAAAGAAAAAAAATCATAAATCTACAGTCAGAATTTGGAACTTGAACTAAGAAAAATTTAGTTGACAAGCATCAGTATGGACCAAACTTGTTATGCCCACTGACAACCTTGCTAGTGGACCAAAGCATCAACAATGTGAAATAGATGCAACATCAAAAAAAAAGAAAAAAACCAAAAGATCTTTGATTAGACAGTATAAATTATCCTATTTCAGATCGAGCTAAGAAATGAGAGAATATAGTTACATTCGGTTTTATTGGTTATTATCAGTTGAGTTCTTTGTACACGCAAAAGAAAAGAGCCTCTAAGGGAAAAAGAGCCTTTCATTTCGATCTCTAAGCTCAACACATATGTGCGTGCTGAGGAAGAAGCCAACTGAGACCAGAAAGAAAAGATGGGAGTTATCCTTGGAAATGTTACAAATCCAAGAACCACCACAAATGTTGAGCAATAATGAAATCCCCTTTATGTTCATTTGGGCAATCAAGCCGGTAGTGGTTCCTCCAGAACTGCATTTCAAACAAAACATAAACAGTCAGGTCATAACTATGCGTGACAGTTCTATGAATCATGATTACTACATACGCAAGTTCTTCAAGCTTGTAAGAGAAAAACCTTTTGTTTTTCTCTCTGAACTAGTTGAGATGTCTTTCACACCAGATGGTACATCTGGAAGATCAAGAAGTTCATCTTCTGTGCTCTGAACTTGAGATTCTACTTCTGGCACTGATTGAGCAGGAACAGTAGGCATGGATTGAAGGGTAATCTGCAGTACAAAATGTTCCAATAAATAGCCAAGAGTCACAAATATCATCAGAAAAGGCAAGCATAAATTCTGACAATCATGGGAGACACACAAACTTATCAAGTGATATAAAAGCTTAAATAAGGATCAGCAATATCATTGGCAGGGAAGAACTTGATGATGCTTCAAAGTCACTTATTACAATGTGTGAAGAAAACATTTTCTCATATTGCATGCTTTCCAAAACCACTGATGTGTATACATCATTACATCATGTGGCCCCTCGTGCAGAAATGAAGAGAATAACAGGGGTTGTTTTGATATGCATACTGATAATTGATATTAAACTTGAGTATTTGAAAATAGTCAGATGAAGTATAACAAATACTCAGTATGATATCAGAAAAGCCCAAAAAGTTAACGAAAAAACTTGCCTCAGTTTCCAAATTTTCAAATTCTGCCAAAACTTCTTCCTCGTCTTCGGCAGAAAGACGGTCCCCCAGAATTGCATTTATTTCCTTCAACAAGTGCAAAAAGCAAATGATAAATTTTAGAAGTCGGCAATTAACTCACTTTCAGATCAAAGAGAGCATGATAAAAGTTTATCATACCATTGAATGACTAAACCTATCGAGAAAAGGAAAAAATAATCACATCTCTAAATGGGATTTTCCAAACAGAATGAAGTAAATAATCAAAACTACACTTTGAAACCTTAGAAACTTCAATTCAAATAAGTGAATAGGATTTTCCAAACCCATTCTCCAAGAAAGAAATAGAAAAGAAAACATGGTAGTTGGTACTATTTCTAGTAAAGGTGAGGATTATAAAAACAGAGTCTGTAATTTTTACAACCTCACAAGAAAAGCTACTACAATTGTTGTATAACAATTACCCAAGGCTATTAAAAAACCAACTTAATGCCAAAGTAGGACTTCAAAACACTAATATATTCTCACCATATCATCCCTGATCAGCAACAAATTTAACATTGAAATGAACTGGAAAATTCTAAATAATATGTCATAAATCTATATGCCACTCTTATCTCCGTCCTCGAGTACCTCAACTCCAAGCATATGCTTCGAGCATTTGACCTTATGGTCCCTCCAAATCAGTGTTAACCCTCCTTGAACCACTTCCCATCCACACCCTCATTCCGCAACTAATGTCTTTCTTTTCGCATCAAAGACCAATGCAATTAAGATCAAGAATGCTCTGCAGTTTCGGGCTCAGGCCTAACTAGGCCAAAGACATTAGGCTTATGTCTATGTCAGAAAGTGGCAAGTTTTCCAGTCAATCTAAAGTAGCAAATTAACATATAATTTGATAATTCACAGAGCCAATCTTGGGTTCAGATTCTGTAAGCTTATCATAGACCAACAATACAGGCTTCTTTTTTTCAAGTACGAGATTCATTTGGTAAAATAACTTGAATTGAAAGTGAAGTTGCAAAATGTTCAGTTAGGAGCAACAGTGACTGGAGACGTAGGAAATAGATAAACAGATATCTCACTTCCTGATAAGCTTTAGCCTCAGCAGAATCATCCATCAGCTTTTGAACATCTACCAGACTAATCTCACTTTGTATAGCTTTAATGGCATTGTTTCCTGCCTTCAAGCTTTCAAATACAGCTTTCTGCTTGCTTGCTAGCTCAATATCTGCCAACTAAAGAAGAAAGAAAAGCCACTCTCAGGAAGACAATCCACGGAAGATATAGGCACTTTACACCTCTATTATAGTATATAAAGTGAAACAATATATACACCACAACAAATGATATACCAATTAGAAAATCAATGCATACTTGTTGCTCAACATTTATTAGCCAAGCATCAGCCTTTTTCAACAGCTCCTCTTGAGTTTTCTTCTTCTTAAGTGCAAGCAATGCCCGGTCTTTCCTCTTCTCCCGGATCAAGTCCCTAGCAGCTTGCTTCTCAGCTTCAATCACAGCTTCAAGCTAAAAAAATGCAGAACAGGCATGGAAAACAAATACAGTATGTTTAGTGAACATGAGCATATTGTATCGAGCACTAGAGGTAGCATCAAACTCTAGCAGCAGCTAGAACTTCAAACAAGTTAACTATGCTAGAAAACCAAGCGCATCTTCAAACAAGTTAACCATGTTAGAAAACCAAGCACATTGGAATCACTGCAGCAATCATCACTATAATAAACACAGAACGAAACAAGAAAGATATCACTAGTACTAAAGACTAAAACCAGAATTACTACCATGACCATATCAATATGTGATAACAATCATAGTTGATGGGCAAGTAAGAAGAATAGTCAACATTTTGAAGAGAGTCTTAGAATATTCATAAATTGGTAAAATGCTACCAAGCTTGAACTCTGGCATAATGACTTTGTTCATCAGCTATGAAGATGAAATGTGTCATTACATATAAACTAAGCTATCTTCCATTGTGCCGAAAGAGATGCTTTCATGTCGCCAACAAAGATTATTTAGCTTAAAATAAAAAAGAAAGCCAGGTTGAATTCCATCAGAGATACATCAGTGACCCTGATCCTATGTCCTCCTAACGTAATTACAAATTGTCAGTGTATATTGACGAGAAGGTTTATCAATGACACGATTCAGTTCTCAGACAGATACCCCTAAAAGAAAGTCACATAGATCTCAGAATACGAATCCATCAGATATTAGGAAAGAAGGAAAGGTCAATGTCTCATCTCGTAACACTAATTAACACGCTAATAGCTAACCCTGCCCTTTCTGGTAGCTGCGTGATGAGAACATCCATCAAGATCGAAAATTCATGTGCTGTTTAACTTTGGTTTAACCGAAGGGACACGGAGCCACTCGGATTTTGAAGCATTCGAAACTATGAGGCACTTTGAAATGAAGGGAGATCATCATGATAAGGTAATCCCGCCATCATCGGAACTAGGTCGAACGGATGGAGCAAGACCAAGAAAACGCAAAAGAATTATGGTCATATCTCCACAAAAGCAGCGGCAACTTGGAGTATACAGACCTCCTGTCGTGAGGACTCGGAAGCAGCGATTCACGCTTCCACTTGGCATAAGCAATGGAGAAAAGATCAAGAAGAACCACCAGGCAAGGACAGAAGTCCTCGAAGATCGGGAACCATCATTTCAATTGCCTGTCTAGGTCGAGAAAGAAACAAGCACCGTGGCCATGGGGAAGGAGGGATTCTGCGTTGATCAGGGGAAGATCATGAATCAGAAGTGAAGAGGGGGAGGGGAGGTGACCTGCTGCTGGTACTGGGCGAGCTTGCGGCGCTGGGTCTTGAGGGAGAGGATGGCTCGATCCACCTCCGTGATCTTGGGTTTCTTCACGAAGACGTTCCCCATCTGGATTTCCGAGTTCAGAGCTCGCTCGGCGAAGGCGCAGGAGTTGCAATGTGGTCGACCGAATAAGCAAAAAAAAAAAATGACGGGAGGAAATAGGGAAGATATAGGAAGAAACAAAGGACAAAGTCAGTCGGGGCTGGCGTCTTTGTCTGGCCTAATTTCCATATTATCCTTAAATTTCATGCAGTTAGATTCTAATCCCGATTTCTATATTTTAAAAAAATTATCTTAATTTTTTTTATAATTATAAAAATAAAATATTTAATTTTATTTATCTTAGCACGATCAATTTTATTGACAATACAGAAAATGACGACGTATGCAGGAATATTATAAAAATAATAAAAAAACAATTTTAATATCTTAATCATATTTTTTTTTTAAATTTTATTATGTCCTAATTAAAATATTATATTTTATTATTATGATAATAACAAACGATAATATCATCGAGGGTCATAGGCTATTGATGTGATTGATCTTGTCGATGTAGATCCGAACATCGATGACTAAGACAGAGGCGATAGCAATAGTTTGATAATGGTGATGACGGATTTTGAGAATGTGAGGAGAAAGAGAACCGTTTGACAAAAGATTAGGCAAAAGGAAAAAAAAAAAGACAATGATGATAATGCCACGAGAGATAACATCGACGTAGTCATCATCCTCATGATATTATCATCTCACGAAGGAGGAAAAGAAAAAGGAGAGTGAGCGACAATGACACTATATTCGGCTTCTGCAGCTTCTTACGATTACGAGGGAAGAGAAGGGAGAGCGATTATTTTCTTTCTTTACCAATATTATTATCCTAATCCTCCTTTTTTTTTCCTTTTACCTCACCTATTATCGTCGCTCTTTCTCTTCCTCACATCCCTAAGATCCACCACTACCATCATCAAACTATCATTGTCACCCTCGCCTCAATCATCGTTGTTCGAATCAACATTGACAAAGTTGACCACTACCACAACAACCACCCATGACCCTCGACGATGTCATCATCTATCACCATCATAATAATCGAATAAAATTTTTTAATTAAAATATAATTAAAATATATATAATTAAAAATATTAATATTTTTACGTCACTCCAACGTTATCAAATACTATATCTTCTATCAATAAAATTGACAATACTAAAATAAATAAAAATAAATATTTTATTTTTATAACTATAAAAATTTTAATATAAATTTTTTAAATCTAATGATAAGATGTTAAAAGAATCTAACTACGTGAACCCTCCAACAAGTAAAAGGGTAGTTCAAGGATATTCAGAACGGTGATTTTAGGATGTATAACGAACAAGGGCAAAACGGGTAAAAAAAACCGAAATTGGCTACAACCAATTGGATTCCCGAGCCACGTCCGCGTGCACCGCCCAGCTCAACTTTCTCCCGCCATTACACCACATGCAACGCCGGCGACACCACAGGAGGAAGCGCACGGCGACCGTCGCCCCAGGTTAAAGTCTCCACGGCCAATTCCCCCCCCCCCCACCACGTAAGCTCCAAGCACCCAGTCTCCTCGCCTTTTTTCATTTTCGCAAATGCCCCTCATTTTTCTTTTTTTCTTTTTTATCAACAGCCTGTAGAATGGTGAAATGCACAGAATTAGGGGAGGAGTTGCGATGGATCAAACCATTGTTGAATGATTTGATCTATTCCTAAACAGGAACAGATGAGATGCTTAATTTCATCATGCATTTACCAAGGTATCTCTCTCTACCTCTTCCTCTCCCTCTCTTATAGGCAAAAAGAAAACCAACATAACTAGGAAGGAAGGATTATTTCAGTACCATAAAGCCGTGTTAGAGTTAAGGCTTCATGGATCCTGATTAAGGCCCCCATCTTTCACATTTTTTTTCGTGTCCAAATCATGTTTATTTTTTGCGATAAAAGGTTACCAGCCTGCTGTGACTTTTTTTTTACTGTGAGACAACAAACATAGAGCAAGAGTTTACCATCCCATGTACTGGAAGAAGCATACACATTATCAGCATCCATAATATTACGAGGTTCATAGGAGTGGAAGGAAGCTCATCGCCTTTTATATATGCAAGGTTTCAACTCTGGCCATTTGATGCTCTCGACTTGGGAATCTTTTTTCTGTGACATAATGTTAACAAAATTAGTCACAACCAACACCTTAGGTTTATCTTCCATGTTGCTATGATAGAAATCTTGGGAAAAAAAAAATCAATAATAAAAGTACAAGAGACGAAAGACAACAATCTTACTGCTTTCTTGAAGTAGAGCAGTACAAACATCTTGTTAGAAAAATCCTGAAAAATCACATGTTGCACATCAGCAATATTGTAGAAAAGATTTAGCAGATTAGTGATGATATTCCATCAAGTTATAGATTGTAAGGATTTATAGATGAGTGAGCAAACCTTTGAAACTAAAGAAAACCCAAGCTGGCTGACAGCTTCAAAAAACTTCTCTGGATCAGCTCCTCCAGTGTTGGGATCAAACCTGCTTCGCACTTCAGCTATCAAAAGCCAACCGCTGCACCATGGAACTTGTGAATGTCTATAAACAACATATAAATCACATCTTAATGAAATGCCAGGAAGGGACCAAGTAGCTAACCTGGGTTTCAAAACTCTTTTAGCTTCCTGCAAATAGTTTGAATAGTTGGTTCCCATCAATGACAAACAGAAAACCGCAACATCTACAGAGGATGAGTCCAATGGTGTCTGCACATAAATTAGCCCATATCTAGTGGTAAATACATAGCAAAAGCAGAAACCCAAAAATCATTTCTTAGCTTTTTTAAAAAAATTGAAAATGCAGTAAAATGTATTACAACTCATCCAATAATTAATTACGTCGATTAAAAAGGAATATCAGTTACAAGCTGCAAAACATAGTTTAGAATTTAGTATGTTATTAGTACAAACAGAACAAAAAATTATATCTACATCACTCTTCTCTTTCAAAAGATATCAAAATTCATAGTCTTTGATACCACAAATCTTTCATAACATGCCTGACCTCAATTAAGCATTAATAAAAAAAGTATTTCAAAGTCTAAATTCTCAACAACAAAAAAAACATTGAGAGAAAAGGTCAGAGGTCCTTTCCAGAAGTTCATCTAGCAGTTTTTGGAGTGTCCCACTGAAAGAGCAATTTTCAAGTAGGATAGCGAGTATTTAACACTAATACAGTCCTACAAGTCTATGGGTTGCTCTACACAAGTTCAAAAGCAGAATAGCCAAGAAGAAAGACGGACTGCCAACATGGTAACAGATAACTGATATGAAACAAATGTGAGCAATAAAGATGCAGATATTGAATAAGATGCCAAACATCCTCCACCAGTTGCAGAGCTCCTTCACCGTATAAAAGCAATAGGTGATAATAGGGCAGCAGGCGTACACCACCACTCCATGCAGTAAACAATCAAAAGAAATATATAATATATCCTGGTTGGTCATTGAACTACCAGAACTCTGTTCTTGTAATGAATATTAAATTGAGAAGTTAGCTTACAACTACACTATTTGGCTTGCTTTTTTTCAATAATAGCCTGACCTACAAGACTATTTGGCAAGAAACATGATCGTCTTTGACAGAGGGATATATCGCAGGTCTTCCTTCATTGCTCAGTACATATTTGAAATTGGTGTATCAGGCAGCAATTAAGTATCATAAATCATAGAATTACAGCCATATAGCAGAAGATGTATCTCAAAAATTTTGGTTTGAGAGAAGTTAATAAAAACCTATAGCTGGTGCTTATAGCCTGCAAGAAATAGCAGCTAAAAAAAACTACACTTGGCTTACAATGGAAACTTAGCCAAACTGAAAATCAAACAAGTTAAAACAAATAAATTACATACAAGGACAGCATTCCCTGGTGGGTAATATTAAAACTATGAATTTAAAGGCGTACTAAAGAATGTTATCACAGGAAATACATACATGAGCCATGTCACAAGCAATTACTGATGGGTCATTGGAAACAAGGTCAATGGAGAAGACTTTATTCTTCACACTTTTCGCGAGTGTTGCATTCCCTGGAATACCACACAACTGATCAATAGAGTTTTAAAAAGAGAAATATATTTCATGCATTATCAGATGATATCCAACAAAAAAGCTTATGAGTCAGAAATTCAATAATGCAATCAGAGAAGTCTCTTTCTCTGAATCCTCACCACAACCAAAATCAGCAACTTTTAATGAACTCTGATTCCTTAGCCATTTAGCAATTGCATTGACTGGCTGCTCTGGCCAATGCACCATTTGCTCTTGGTATCCTGCATGATACTAAAGAGTGAAACATAAATCATAACAGAATACATGTCTTAACCGACTTCATGTACTGTTAGATCTTATTAGTATGATCTTAACCAATTTCAACGTAAGACTATGTTATCACTGCAAGGAATGCAATGCATCTTCAGCACCTCAGTTCCCAAAATGTATAGGATAGGATAGAAAGTCGTCAAAAACGACCTAACATATCAATGATCTGATATGACACACAATAGGCAAAGCATCCATGCATTGTTGCAGACCAGCACGGTAGAGGTACGTACGCTTTTAGGGAAAAGACATGCGGGAAGTTAAAATGTATCTACGAGATACAGTTTTTAGGAAGAGAAGTAGCATAATTTAAGTACCAAAATCTAGTGTGTGTGAGGAAATTGTAGGGAGATTGAGAGTAGAAGATTCAGAATTTTTAGTATATACAAAAAGGTTAAACATAAAAATGATGTAAATGTTATTGTAGATAAAGGTCTAAAGGACAATGCCATAGAGGTGAAAAGATTTTGGGAAAAATATAACTTTGAAAATTGTGTTAGGAGAACAGATATGGATTTTAAGTGCTTATGCTCCTCAAATTATAAAGAAATTCTGGAAAAATTTAGATATGATAACTCAAAGGATACTTCTACTTGAAAAACTTAGCAATAAAGAAGATTTAAAAGGTTGCAGGGAGAGAACATGGAGAATTTTAAAATACTTGGGGGTTTTGGATACTAGAAGAGGAATGAAGAAGACAACATGATTTTGGATTTAGCTTCTTATTTTCTCATAATGTATTAGACAAATAGATATTTTTCTCACTAGAAAGTTAGATAGATAACATGTAACAATTGTAAAGTTATACCTGAAGAAAGCTTGACTAAATGAACATAGATGATGACATAAGATATATGTTTTAGGAAATGAAAAAGGAAAAGAATAACTAGTTTCACTAGAAATAGACGGTGAAAATTTGAAAATAATGATATAAGGTTTTCTGGAAGGATGGGAAAAGAGAACGTTTAAAACTTGGACAAAGACTATTATCACAATTTCTTTGATTACAACCCTTTCTACCTTAAGAAGTACCTCTCTTAAATAAACCCCTTTCCCATGAGGCTTATGTCTTGTTTCAAGCTAGATGCATCCATGGACATATCTTAATCCAATAAGAACTTCACAGAGAGTAGCTAACCTATAAATAACAACAATCATAGCAACATATCTCAAATATGCTGAACTTTGCAACCACTTTATCAGTTCAAATCAATTAAAATAAATTTGATATATGAAGATGAAACAGAAAATACCGATGGAACAAAAAAAAAATACCACATCAAATAGCTCTGGTTCATTCTTAAACAAATTGAAGGCCTCACTACCACTGCGATGAAAGATAAAAGTATATCAGGAGATTCGTTTTCTACAGGTACCAAATTTAAAAAACAATTGAAAGAACAAAATCCTATAGCAATTTCAACTTCCAATTGACAGCTACACGCATTGGAACATTTTGTAGCTATGCGAGAAAAAGAAAACACAAACTAGTGTAGAGTTCATGCATATCACTGATGAAGAAATCCATTACTGATGAAGAACAAACTCTACAAAGAAAATGGTGAACAGAAGAGTAACTACAAGAACATAGCAGTTGGACTACTAAAGGGCACAATTACTGTTTAAAAGAATGTTTAAGAACCATAATACTTGCACATAACATCAATATTTCGATGGGCTCATTCACATGCTAGTGAGAAGATTAGGATATTCTTGACTTTTACTGTAATACTGAGAACATGAAGTACAATAATCAAACCACTTGAAAGAATGATAAATGCCCTGGAGTTCATTTTTAAATCAAGGCCGAAAAAGCAATTTTAAACTCTTTGTCCAACATGTCCGTACATCAAGTCTTCCTATTAACTTTAATCAGAGGTACAACAATTAGTTTTATAAGAAGAAAATCATAACCAATAGCTATACTAATCAAACAAATTGCCAGACTGAATTTGTAACATGCACAAAAGTTATGAATCATGTAACCATCCTACAAGCCATTAGGCTTATTCTTAAGTACTCTAAATGGAAGATATTGACATCAAGTAACAATACAACATAACTTTATACAGCATTCGGATGACAATATGGTCAAGAGGTCTTTTTTTTTCCAAAGATTCCTCTGAAGAGAAATTGAGTGTCAAACACCATATATATCTAACAGGATAAGTAGAGATATGTAGGTCAAAAGAAATAGATAAAAATCAATCAGGATTGGACTCCAAAAACCACCAACATACTAGTGTTGACCTCCAAAACAAAGACGGGCCCAACTTGGTGAAAACAACATATTCAGATTGCTAACAAATTCAACAATGCAAAACCAAATTAAGCAGAGTTTCAACGAAATTGACTAACTTTTTAACCAAAATTTTAAACAAAATTTTAAAAACATATTCATAGGCTTATTTTTAATGAGACTAAATACATCAGCCAACAAGTTATGATAACTTTAAACAGCATATTGAGCTTTTGCATTGAAGACCAGGAATATCCAACAGGACAAGTAGAGACATATAGGTGAAAAGATCTAGATCAAAATCAATTTGGAGTAGACTCATGAAACCACCAATTGAAGAGTGTTGACCTCTAACAAAGTCAGGCCCATCTTGGTTAAAAGAGCATATTCATATAGTTTGCAAACTCAACTAAATGCAGAACTTTAAAACAAACCGCACCATTCTATCAGATAGTTAAATTGAATCTGTTATAGCTTACAGAGATAAACACTTGGACAACAATCCTAGTCAAGCCATATGAGAACCTGCCTTAATTGTGTAACTTAACAAACTTTCATGTAATTTATCCCTCTCCGGGGAAGATTTTGTCTTGCTGTCTCACTTTAACCATCCCACTTACAAAATTCTACCTACCTAACCTTCCCTCTGACCCATTTCTTTCACCAATAATAATACCTCAGGACACTATACAATCTGCTACATATGCCAAATGCATAGAATTGATGTATGGATACATACTTCTAATCCATGTAAGCAGGCTGCAAGATTCAGTTTCATGGCATAACCACAAGGGATTGGTAATATCAAAATCAAATAGAACAACAGATGTTGCTAATAGTTTGAACATGTAGTCTGTTCAAGTTTCTTTAAAAGATTCGATTCCCGATTCCAGCTTTGCCTTCAACTATTGCTATTTATTCTAGTAAAGTGGGTATGAAGAAATTTTTGCCTATTTGTATAGCATCTGATGATGCTAGATAGATATTTGCTAGAATGTCCATCCCAATAATATTATGATATATAGTCAGAGCAACATGCACCTGCAAGTGTATAATTTCTCATTTAGCATTCTGAAATGGCCTCCAGATAACCTCATTCGCATCTGCATGACAATGGATGACATTATGGTCGATACAATGTGAATAGAGATGAAATGTCACTATCCACTAAAGGATAACAAAAAGAGGCTAAGAACAGCAGGGCTTGCATATAAAGACATCAACGATAAGAAACTATTCTAGCAAGAACGATCAGCTGGCTAAAAGTGTAGACAGTGTTGTTGATCGGGTTTAGTTTTAAGGAAAATAAAAGGATAATATAACCCACATCAAGAAATACAAGAGAGAACAAGATATGAGGGTTTGAGGTGTTAATTCGGCCCAGCAATCTTGGAAGGCATATGGTCCTTGGGGAGGTTCTTGCCGTCTCGGAATCCCTAATAGCGAATATCTTGAAAGGTGATGGAATGGGCGACACGACGAATCGTACCTTCTGCAGGAAGCCGAGCTGGTTCTTGGAGGTGGAGGGACCCTCGATCTTTCTCCGCTTCGGATGTGGCAGCGGGAGCTGCGGAGGCGGTGAGTTAGCGGATTCCGAGCGGCTTTGTGGCTTGTGTCTCTTCCTCCTCCGCTTCCGGGATGGATTGTCGGGTTTCCCACCATCCGTCATCTGCGAAGCTTGAACGGAGAGGAATGGCTGCGGGAGAAGGGAGAGCAGTAGAGAGAGCCGCCCGTTCAAACAGAACCTTTTCTCTACCCTAGGGTTCTTTATGTCGGTCCAATAATAAACAAATTTTACATTTTTTTTTTCAAATTTGATTTAAAATAAAAATAAAACGTAAATTTGATGACCTTTCCTTCAACCTGAAAAATCTTATTTATTCTTTTTATATATTCAGAATTTAAAAAAAAAATCATGTATCAACCTCAAGTTAGACGACTTCAATTCCGATTTGAATCATCAATTTTTAATTATAAATAAATAAAAATAAACAATTTATAATTTTTTTAAAAAATCATCAATCATCAATCATCAATCAATTCCAACCGAAACCGAAAATGCTAGATTCGATTCCGGAATCACAGGTTCAAAAATGTTAGATTCTGTTTTCAAAATTTAAGAATCGTAGTCAAACCACTTGGGTTCAGTTCCGCTTTAATTTGAAACCAATGAATCATTAAATCGGTTTGATCAATTGATTTGAACTAACACGGTTTAAATTAATTTTTTTTAAATCACAAATCATCAATTGGAATCGAAACTTAAACTATTGGGTAAGGATTAGGAATCGTAAAAATGCTAATTCTAGTTCCAAAAATCAGGAACCACTAGGTCTAATTCTGGTTCAGTTTGAAACAAATGAATCATCAAACCAATTTGATTTCTATCCAAACCTGATTCAGTTTCGATTCAAACTGAGCTACACCAAGTAATTACAGATAAAATCTTTTTATTGTATATATATATATATATATATATATATATATATATATATATATATATATTACGCTGAGTGTAACATTATATATATCATGGGAAAAAAATATACGATAGATTATTGTATTATTAAACTCATCATTATTGATTTGTTTATTATGTTTATTTAATATAGTTAATTTTTATGTCTAGCTGTTTAATATCAATTTATAAGAATAAAAATAATATATAAAATTATTTAAATTATAAAAAAATTAAAACCCTGAGTCATGCAATAAAACTTTTAGAAAGAATGATAGGATAAGACTTGAAATAAATATTTTTAAAATTAATTTTATTTTATGTATGAAAGATCCATTAGAAAAATTATTTATTTATTAAAATAATTAATAAAATTTATTGAGAGAAAAAAAAAGGATTTGTATATTATTTTTTTTGACTCAGAGTATAGGGTTTCTAGAGAATTTTAACGGTGGGTTTTAGAAAAAAAAATCTATAAATTATATTGATGTTATTAAAGCATATGATAATATTGTAGGGAAATTTAGAGGTAACATCACATACACAGCGGAAGAACAGAAAAGAAAATTCTCAGATTTTCCAAAAAGGTGTTCATCATCGTCCGAAAATTGGTATGCAAAAACTCACAAAACTAAAAATCACGTGTGAGATAGTTGTGATACTTAGGGAGATCGTATATCCTTAAAATCATGTATATCTATGGGAGAAGATGAAGGAGGTCAAGCACTATCATCTCTAAAGGTGATTCATATGGTAGGGGGCTGCAAAAACGCTCCTCAATAGCTGCCTAAATATTCATACCTGTTGGCTAAGGATGAGAATATGATGTGGCAGCCAAAAAGGCCCAGCTTATGACCCTTTGGTTCCTTCCTATTTATAGAGGTTCCTTATGAACTTAACCATAATAGATCCTACCCTATTGAGTATTAAATCTCTATCCAATTACCCAAGCCTCTTAGATTGGTAGATCTCTACCCAATAATCTCTTATTAGTGTTAGGTTCAAGAGCACTAAGAGGGGGGGGTGAATTAGTGCAGCGGAAAACCTTCTGCGATTAAAATCGAAAACTGCTTTCGTTCGATAGAAGTAATTTTGGTAAGAAAGCCGATTCGTAAATCACTTCAACTTTTGACTAGGAGAGATGCAGCAAAGATATGAACGCAGTTTGCAGTTATGATGGAAATCAGAATATAAGCGCAAACTAAAATACGACGTTCGTACGATAAAAGCGATTTCGGTATAAAAGCTGATTCGTAAACCACTTTAACTTGAGATAAGGCGAGATGCAGTTAAAGCAAAGATATAAAGTCAGTTTGCAGTTATAATGGAAATAAGAACGTAAGCGCAAACTGAAATACGACGTTCGTACGATAAAACTGATTTGCGTCTTAAACCTCGATTCGGAAAGCACTGAACTTTGAAACACGTTCGTAAAAACACAGAAGGCAGTAAGCTATTGAGGAGGTTTGCAGTAAAGATAAGATGCTCAAAGTAAATGCAAACCGAGATTTAGAGTGGTTCGGTCAATCTTGACCTACTCCACTTTTAGCTTCCTCCACCGACGAGATCACCGACGTCAACTAGAGGCCTTCCTTCAATAGGCGAAGGCCAACCACCCTTTTACAGTTTCACTCCTTTTGACGGGCTTAGGAGACAACCCTTACGAAATTTTCTCTCCTCTCTTTACAACTCAGAACTTGGAAGAACAGAGGGAGAAGAACTTTTGGCCTTTACAACAATTTTGAGCTCTAAGAATCACAGAAAAAGATCAAGATTTCGGTGTAAGTTGATACACTTTCAGTGCTGAATGGGTGGGGTATTTATAGGCCCCAACCCAATTCAAATTTGGAGCTCAAAATTGTCAATTCTCGGAATTCCGGGATTAGGCGGCTGCACTTCCTGACTGGAGCGGTTGCATCGCCTGGCAGAGCTCGAAGACTGAGCCTCTGGGCGGTGCTACCTCCTATCAGGGGCGGTTGCACCTCCTGACAGAGCTCGAAGACCGAGCTCAAGTGGTTGCACCTCCTGACTAAGGCGGTGCCACCTCTTGTCAGGGAAGGTTACACCGCCCAGTCTCGCTCGGAGACTGAGCCCCAAGCAGTGCCACCGCCTGGCTGGAGCGGTTGCACCTCCCAGTCTCGCTCGGAGACTGAGCCCAGGCGGTGCAACCTCCTGCCTTGGGCGGTTCAACCGCCTGGCAGAAATCAGGTCCGAATGGGTTGATCCATTTGGCCCAATTTGGGTTTTTCAGGGGCCCAATTGCCCAAGATTAAGTTAATGGGATCACCTCCCATCTCCAACTTAATCAATGTGCTAACTACGATTTTTCCTAAGACATTTACTGCAACTTGCTCCGGTGCATCAATCGCTTCTTCCGGCGAGCTTCCGGCGAACTTCCGTCGATCATCCGATGAACCCTCGGTGATGCTCCTGCGGACTTCCGGCAAACTCCTGGACTTGCGATGATTCACTTGGCAAGTTCCGACGAGCTTCTTTGGCAAGCTTATGGACTTCTCGGATTTGTTCCCACATAACTTCCAACGACTGTCCGAACTTCCGTCGAACTCTCGAACTCTCAACGTGATCATTGTCTTGACTCCGGCGCAACTCCTGCTGCATTTCTCACTTTCATCATAGTTAATCCTGCACACTTATCTCAACATATAGATTAGATAACAAATGACAATTGACTTCATCATCAAAATCCGAGATTCAACAATCTCCCCCTTTTTGATGATGACAATCAATTGATAATGGAGTTAACCTTAACTCCCCCTGTCTATATGCCATACTTGAGATAAGTCATTCTTGAATTCAAAACCTAAGAATTCAAGAGACATATTGATAAGTTAAAATCATTTGAACTTATCAATACTCCCATCATGATTCCCATCATGATGTATCTCTCTGAAGATGATGTCAAGGCTTGACATTCATTTTCAAATATAACAAGTTTGAATGATGGTAATAGTAGCAATTCATCATATTGTAAGATATCAACATGTAAAGCTGTGAAGTAAGATTTTGATATCATTACATGATGTACACATGTCAAATATTTTAGCAAGTATTGCATTTCTTCACATGGTAAGATATCAACTCAAGGCATAATGCAAATTAATGCATGACATCTGTTCATATATCTCTTGGTGATGCAAGCATGGCATAATCATAGTATCAGTATTTATAGCATCAATTCATATATTTCTCCCCCTTTGTCATCAACAGAAAGCATGGTAGTTGTGATACCAGCAAATTATCAAGCATATAAAGGAAGGCATGATACGTAGATTGCGTTGAATACTTCTTCCTCTTTTTTTTGTTATAATCCTTTTTGCATGAAGGAGGAAAGCCATTTGTGATACCAGCTATTTGTGAGTTTACTTTGAGTCAAGATATGTGTGTGAAACAGCTTTTTGCAAGTAAAAATACTATCATCCATATTTCAAGATGGAATTCATAAGCAGGAATCATTTCATCAAATCCATTTCAGAAAAGAAATATTTTTCATAAGAGTGTATGAGAGAATTCGATTTTTAGCATTCCAATTGTTAAGCGAATTCGAAAAATGAAATGAACTCTTTCATGCATTCGGACAAGACTATGCTATAGATTTTCAAATACAAGACAAAACATTTTTGTATTCAACACATAATTTCCAACATGTTATTTAGGCATGTAATGGCAATCAAGTGATTTGAACATTTAATAAAGTCCGAAAAATAATTTTTAACTAGTTTATGTATTCAGACACATCAACATTCCTAATTCTCTTCTTATGAAATCAAATTGCTCTTCACTCAGAGGTTTTGTAAAAATATCAGCTAGTTGATGTTTTGTATCAATGAACTCTATGGTTATGTCATGATTAGTAACATGATCTCGTATAAAGTGATGTCTAATATCAATATGTTTTGTTCTTAAGTGTTGTATAGGATTCTTAGTTAAGCATATTGCACTTGTGTTATCATATTTAATGGGAATATTTTTAAGATGAACTTTGTAATCTTCTAAGGTGTTTTTCATCCATACAACTTGTGCACAGCATGCACTTGCTGCAATATATTCAGCTTCGGTTGTTGATAGTACAACCGAGTTTTGTTTCTTAGATGACCAGGAAACAAGGGCATGTCCTAAAAATTGACATGATCCTGATGTGCTTTTTCTATCTAGTCTACAGCCAGCAAAGTCCGCATCAGCATAAGCAATTAACTCAAGATTCTCTGATTTTGGGTACCATAATCCTAGATTTGTGGTACCATTAATATATCTAAGTATTCTTTTAACTGCTTTGAGATGAGATATCTTAGGGTTTGATTGAAATCTAGCACAAAGTCCTACACTGAACATGATGTCTGGTCTGGTTGTAGTGAGGTAAAGTAAACTTCCTATCATACCCCTATAAGTCTTTTGATCGAAGCTTTCTCCACTTTCATCAATTTCTAACTTAGTGGAGGTGTTCATAGGAGTGTTAATAGCCTTTGAGTTATTCATATTAAACTTTTTTAATAAATTCATAGCATATTTAGTTTGACTAATAAATATGTCATTGCTTAGTTGTTTGATTTGTAAGCCTAGGAAGAATGTTAATTCTCCCATTAAACTCATTTCGAATTCAAGACTCATAGTTTTAGCAAACGATTCACAAAGAGATTCATTCGTGGAACCAAAGATAATATCATCAACATAAATCTGAACAATGAGAAAATTATTTTCAAAATTCTTGATGAATAATGTAGTATCAACATTGCCTTTTGTGAAATTATTTTCAATAAGAAAAGAACTAAGTCTCTCATACCAAGCCCTTGGGGCTTGTTTTAAACCATAGAGAGCTTTAGTTAATCTAAACACATGATTAGGGAGGTTATTATTTTCAAATCCAGGAGGTTGTTCAACATAGACTTCTTCGGAAATAAAGCCATTAAGAAAAGCGCTTTTAACATCCATTTGAAACAACTTAAAATTATTACTACTAGCGTAGGCAAGGAGCATCCTTATGGCTTCCAATCGAGCCACAAGAGCGAAGGTTTCTTCGTAATCGATACCTTCTTCTTGGTTGAAACCTTTGGCCACTAATCTAGCCTTGTTTCTAACCACGATACCATTTTCATCTTGCTTGTTTCTAAAGACTCATTTAGTACCAATAACTAAATGGTCATTTGGCCTAGGAACAAGCTTCCACACCTCATTATTCTCAAATTGATTCAATTCATCTTGCATTGCGATAATCCATGAATCATCTTTCATGGCTTCGTCAACACATTTGGGTTCAATTTGGGAGAGAAAAGCGGCGTTCGCACAAAAATTTTTAAGAGAAGATTGTGTTTGAACCCCCTTTGATGTGTCTCCTAAGATTAGCTCCTTGGGATGAGCATCTACATACTTCCAATCCTTGGGTAAGGATGTTTCGGAAGTGGATGCATCCAAGTTGCTAGTTGGAGATGGGGTTTCATTTAAATTTAAGGAATCAAAATTAACATCATCATCAAAATCGTTTTTCCTGATTTCGGAAATCTCATTGAAAACAACATGAATGGATTCTTCAATAATTAAGGTTCTTTTATTGAAGATACGAAAAGCTTTAGAAACCGAAGAATAACCAAGAAAGACTCCTTCATCGGATTTAGCATCAAATTTTCCTAAGTTATCCTTTTCATTCAAGATAAAACACTTACACCCAAAGACTTTAAAATATGAAACATTGGGTTTTTTGTTGTTCCATAACTCATAAGGAGTTTTGGTGAGTAAGAGTCTTACCAGAACTCTATTCAAAATATAGCATGCGGTGTTTACGGCTTCGGCCTAAAAATATTTGGGTAGGCTATGTTCATTCAACATGGTTCTTGTCATTTCTTGTAAATTTCGATTTTTTCTTTCTACTACTCCATTTTGTTGAAGATTTCTTGGAGTAGAGAAATTATGGTTGTATCCATTGAGTTCACAAAATTCTTGGAAATCATGGTTTTGAAATTCTCCACCGTGATCACTTCTAATTGACGAAATCATAGACCCCTTCTCATTTTGAACAAGTTTACAAAACTTGGTAAAATATCTAAAGCATTCATTTTTCTGTTTTAAGAAGTAAGTCCATGTATATCTACTATAGTCATCCACAATGACGAAGGTGTATTTGTTACCTCCTAGGCTTGATGTAGAGATTGGTCCGAACAAGTCCATATGGATCAATTGTAAGGGCCTAGAGGTGCTTATTTGATTCTTAGATTTGAAACTACCCTTAATTTGTTTACCTAATTGGCAAGCATCACATACATTATCTTTGATGAACTTGATATGAGGAATTCCTCTTACAAGTTCTTTAGATGATATTTGAGTGATTAGTTTCATGCTAGCATGACCTAATCTTTTATGCCATAGCCAAGCATCCTCATTCAAAACCGAAAAACACATTTCATTACACAAATCATTGATGTCAATAGTATATACGTTATTTTGCTTTAATGAAATCATAGACATGTTTTTGTGTGGTTTTTCATTAGATTCGAATCTGACAATGGATCCTTTATCACATAGTTGACTAATGCTCAAGAGGTTATGTTTTAAACCATTAACTAACAAAACATCTTCAATAAAGAAGTTGGATTTGTTACCTATGGTTCCTTTACCAATGATTTTACCCTTGTTGTTGTCTCCGAAGGTGACATAGCCTTCGTCTATGCTAGTGAGCTTAGAGAATTGAGATGGATCTCCGGTCATATGCCTTGAGCATCCACTATCAATGTACCATCTCTTGCTCCTAGCTTGTGATGGTATAGGTTTCTACAAGAAAGGATGATTTTTAGAAACCCATTTGCTTTTGGGTGCCTCAAAAATAGATCTACATTGTTTATCATGTTGCATAGAATTTATTATGGTTCCTTTAGGAACCCAAATTAATTTGTTTGGACTAATTTTCTTAAATGGACAATAATACGTTTTGTGTCCAAATTTGTAACAAAAGTTGCATTTGCTTTGGTGTCGAACATGTAAGATGGGGCCTTTTATGAAGGTGGTTGGATTTTGGTGAGGACTTCTCACAAATCCAATTCCACTTCTTTTGGGAACGTGACCCTTGTTTACAAGGATCATGTTCAGTGACTTGCTACCAATCTCGAATTTCTTCAAGGTGTCCTTAAGCAGCAAGTTTTCCTTTTGGAGAGTTTCTAGATCATGGCATTTTGTGCATGAACTTAAACTATCATGATATTCAGTTTTTAACTTATCAAAATTACAAGTAAGACTATCATGCTCCTTTTTTAGCAATTTATATTTTCTACTAATAATCTTGCATTCATCAAATAAGTCATGGAAGGCATTTAATAATTCATCAAATGATAAATCTGCATCTATTAAATTTGTTACCTCCTCTCCGATGGCCATTAAGGCGTAGTGAGCAACTTGCTCGGTGTTGGACTCCTCTTCTTCGGACGCACTCGAGTCATCCCACGTTGCTTTGAGCGTCTTCTTCTTTGATTTTCTCTTTTTGGCTTGGGGATAATCACTCTTGTAGTGTCCCGGCTTTTTGCACTCATAGCAAATAACTTGGTCCTTCTTGGGTTCAAGTTTATTTTTTGCGTCATTCTTAAACTTGTTTCTTTTAATGAATTTTTTAAATTTTCTTGTTAGAAGTGCCAAGTCATCATCACAGTCCTCATCACTTGAGTTTTCTCTCAAGTGGCCTTCTGAAGTTTTAAGTGTCATATCCTTCCTGTTCTTTGGAAGGATGTCTTCTTGCTCTTCATTAGCTTTGCAAGTCATCTCGTAGGTCATCAATGACCCGATTAGTTCTTCAAGAGGGAAGTTGCTTAGATCTTTCACCTCTTGAATAATAGTGACTTTAGGATCCCAACTCTTAGGAAGGGATCTTAGAATCTTATTTACGAGCTCAAAATTCGAAAAACTTTTTCCGAGTCCTTTTAGACCGTTGACGACATTCGTGAAATGGGTAAACATGTCGCCAATGGTTTCACTCGGTTTCATCCTGAAAAGTTCGAAAGAATGTAACAGAAGATTGATTTTTGACTCTTTCACTCTACTTGTGCCTTCGTGAGTCACTTCGAGTGTGTGCCAAATATCAAATGCGGTTTCACAAGTCGAAACACGGTTAAACTCGTTTTTATCAAGTGTACAAAATAAGGCATTCATAGCCTTTGCATTAAGAGCGAAAGCCTTCTTCTCCAATTCATTCCAATCGATCACTAGAAGAGAAGGCTTCGAAAATCCGTTTTCGACAAGATTCCAAAGTTCAAAATCCATAGAAATAAGAAAGATCCTCATTCGGGTCTTCCAATAGGTGTAGTCCGTCCCACTGAACATGGGTGGACGTGTAATAGAATGGCCCTCTTGGTTTCCGGCGTATGCCATCTCTCTTGGGTTTTAATCCGTTAGAGAGTTAACCCCGCTCTGATACCAATTGTTAGGATCAAGAGCACTAAGAGGGGGGGGGGGGGTAAATTAGTGCAGCGGAAAACCTTCTGCGATTAAAATCGAAAACTGCTTTCGTTCGATAGAAGTAATTTTGGTAAGAAAGTCGATTCGTAAATCACTTCAACTTTTGACTAGGAGAGATGCAGCAAAGATATGAACGCAGTTTGCAGTTATGATGTAAATCAGAATATAAGCGCAAACTGAAATACGACGTTCGTACGATAAAAGTGATTTCGGTATAAAAGCTTATTCGTAAACCACTTTAACTTGAGATAAGGCGAGATGCAGTTAAAGCAAAGATATAAAGTCAGTTTGCAGTTATAATGGAAATAAGAATGTAAGCGCAAACTGAAATACGACGTTCGTACGATAAAACTGATTTGCGTCTTAAACCTCGATTCGGAAAGCACTGAACTTTGAAACACGTTCGTAAAAACACAGAAGGCAGTAAGCTATTGAGGAGGTTTGCAGTAAAGATAAGATGCTCAAAGTAAATGCAAACCAAGATTTAGAGTGGTTCGGTCAATCTTGACCTACTCCACTTTTGGCTTCCTCCACCGACGAGGTCACCGACGTCAACTGGAGGCCTTCCTTCAATAGGCGAAGGCCAACCACCCTTTTACAGTTTCACTCCTTTTGACGGGCTTAGGAGACAACCCTTACGAAATTTTCTCTCCTCTCTTTACAACTCAGAACTTGGAAGAACAGAGGGAGAAGAACTTTTGGCTTTTACAATAATTTTGAGCTCTAAGAATCACAGAAAAAGATCAAGATTTCGGTGTAAGTTGATACACTTTCAGTGCTGAATGGGTGGGGTATTTATAGGCCCCAACCCAGTTCAAATTTGGAGCTCAAAACTGTCAATTCCCGGAATTCCGAGATCAGGCGGTTGCACCTCCTGACTGGAGCGGTTGCACCGCTTGGCAGAGCTCGAAGACTGAGCCTTTGGGCGGTGCTCCCTCCTGTCAGGGGCGGTTGCACCTCCTAATAAAGCTCGAAGACCGAGCTCAGGCGGTTGCACCTCTTGACTGAGGCGGTTGCACCGCATGGCAGAGCTCGAAGACCGAGCTCAGGCGGTGCCACCTCCTGTCAGGGGAGGTTGCACCGCCCAGTCTCGCTCGGAGACTGAGCCCTAGGCGGTGCCACTGCCTGGCTGGAGCGGTTGCACCTCCCAGTCTCGCTCGGAGACTAAGCCCAAGCGGTGCAACCTCCTGCCTTGGGCGGTTCAACCGCCTGGCAGAAATCAGGGTCCGAATGGGTTGATCCATTCGGCCCAATTTGGGTTTTTCAGGGGCCCAATTGCCCCAAGATTAAGTTAATGGGATCACCTCCCATCTCCAACTTAATCAATGTGCTAACTACGATTTTTCCTAAGACATTTACTGCAACTTGCTCCGGTGCGTCAATCGCTTCTTCCGGCAAGCTTCCGGCGAACTTCCGTCAATCATCCGATGAACCCTCGGTGATGCTCCTGCGGACTTCCGGCAAACTCCTGGACTTGCGACGATTCACTTGGCAAGTTCCGACGAGCTTCTTTGGCAAGCTTATGGACTTCTCGGATTTGTTCCCACATAACTTCCGACGACTGTCCGAACTTCCGTCGAACTCTCGAACTCCTAACGTGATCATTGTCTTGACTCCGGCTCAACTCCTGCTGCATGTCTCACTTTCATCGTAGTTAATCCTGCACACTTATCTCAACATATAGATTAGATAACAAATGACAATTGACTTCATCATCAAAATCCGAGATTCAACAATTAGCTCTTATTGGATCTCATATATATGATCCAATAATTCATGGGCTTAATGGATATCCAATAAGATATGAGCACCGATAGATATCTCATATCCGAACCTCTACTCGTCGCAATACTTACTATATGTGTGTGAATCTCTAAACCCAATATCGAGTTGGCCGTGAGTTATACCTGTCATAACTCCTTCTAGCTCAATGAATTATTATCTCTATAATAATTCACTCGACTCATCAACTACGGACGTACTATACCACTACACCGTAGTCCTCAAACGATATAGGGGAATCCAATCTTTTGAACTTTATCTGCCCTCAGTTACCATGTACCTATAGTCCCTCATCCATCTAATATCCTAGAGATTGTATACCAGACATGATGCTGTAAGACCCATATAGTTTCTCCTCGAGTCTCGCTCTAATCATATTATCTTAGAGAACTCTTTCTCTCTCAATCCAAATGACCTTGGATAAAGATTTGTCTAAGGAAGAACAAATGAGATATTCCTCTCATGATACCGAGAGCGACTGATCATCCATCGACACTCAATAACCCTCGTAAGGTTGGTTGTCACTCCCGATGACCGGTTGTGATAGATCTGAAACTTATAAACCTATAAGTCCGGTATCAAAGAGTGGAGTACTCATCCTTGGTATCTCAAGTCTAAAGACCAAGTACACCACTAGGACACTGAAATCGTTATCTTATGATGAGGTATCATCAATCATCCAACATTCCATGATCGAATCAATCAGTAAACTCATTCTCCAATGAGTACCTACATTTTAACCCTAGTGTCCCTTACATGAGTAGCTATAAGACTAACTGCATCTATCATATAGACGGGTATACCAATTATCTCGATGTCCATCTCGAGTAATCTATTATCAGGATTATTTATAGTGTATGTTTAAAGACAAATCGATCTCATTATCATGATCTCATCACTTCTGATTGCACACATTCATGAACATCACAATATATTTATGTAACAAGCAATATAAAGTGAAAAAATATAATAATAATAATAAGTAAAAAGAGTGTATATCATGTCTCACGTGATTGACTTATATACTACATACAACTAGCAAATATAATTATTAGTTATATATATATATATAGATATATATATATATATATATATATATATATATATATATATAGTTTATGTTATCAATTAGAATATTGAGATGAATATATAAAGGCATTGAGAAAAATAAGAAAAAATTACTTATTTATTAACTAGGTATCATTTCGATAAAAAATAAAAAAATATTTAAAATGATATGAATATATGCTTATGAGACATATGAATGTATTAGTCAGAAAAGTTCTTTCCCCTTGCTTGGCCTTAGACATGGGATTCCTGAGGTTACAATAGAACTTTAAATTATTAATGTTAATAGTACAATGAGAGATAATAATATAATGTTTAAATTGTTAATGTTAATAGTATAATGTTTATAAGAATAAAAATAATATATATAATTATTTAAATTATAAAAAATTAAAATCATGAGTTATACAATAGAACTTTTAGAATGAATGATAGGATAAGGCTTGAAATAAATATTTTTAAAATTAATTTTATTTTATATATGAAAGATCCATTATAAAAATTATTTATTTATTAAGATAATTAATAAAATTTATTGAGAGAAAAAGAAGGATTTGCATATTGTTTTTATTGACATAGAAAATGTATAGGGTTTCTAGAGAATTGTAATTGTGGGTTTTAGAAAAAAAAATCTATAAATTATATTGATGTTATTAAAGCATGTGATAATATTGTAGGGAAATTTAGGGGTGACATCACATACACAGTGGAAGAACAAAAAATAAAATTCTTAGATTTTCCAAAAAGATGTTCCTCGTTGTCCGAAAATTGATGCGCAAAAACTCACAAAACTAAAAATTACGTGTGAGATAGTTGTGTTACCTAGGGAGATCGTATATCCCTGAAATCCTATAGATCTGTGGGAGATGATGAAGGATATCAAGCTCTATCCTCTCTAGCGTGATCCACACGTTAGGGGCTGCGAAGACGCTCCTTAAATAGCTGCCCAAATATTCATACCTGCTGGCTAATGATGAGAATATGAGGTGGCAGCCAAAAAGACCTAGCTTATGGCCCTTTGGTTCCCTCCTATTTATAGAGATCACTTGTCAACTTAATTATAATAGATCCTACCCTATTAGGTATTGAATCTTTATCCAATTACTCAAGCATCTTAGATTAGTGAATCTCTACCCAATAATATCTTATTAGCTCTTATTGGATCTCATATATATGATCCAATAATTCATGGGTTTAATGAATATCCAATAAGATATGAGCTCTGACCGATATCTCATATCTGAACATCTACTTGTCGCAACATTTACCATATGTGTGTGACTCTCTAAGCTCAATATCGAGTTGGTCATGAGTTATACATATCAGAATTCTTTCTGGCTCAATGAATTATTATCTCTATAATAATTCACTCGACTCATCAACTGCGGACGTACTATACCACTATGCCGCAGTCCTTAGACGATACAGGGGAATCCAATCTTTTAAACTTTATCTGCCCTCAATTACCATGTATTTATAGTTCCTCATCCATCTAATATATCAGATATTATATACCAGACATGGTACTGTCAGACCCATATAGTTTCTCCTCGAGTCTCACTCTAATCAGATTTTCTTATAGAACTCTCTCTCTCTCTCTCTTAATCCAAATGACCATTGACAAGGATTTGTCTAAGCAAAAACAAATAAGATATTACTCTCATGATCATCTATCGACATTCAATAGCCCTCGTAAGTTTGGCTTTTACTCCTGATGATTGATTGTGCTAGATCTGAAACTTCTAAACCTATAAGTCTGATATCAAATAGTGAAGAACTCATCATTGGTATCTCAAGTCTAAGGACCAAGTACATCACTAGGACGATAGCATTATTGTCTTATAATGAGGTATCATCAATCATTCAACATTCAGTGTGCGAATCAATCAGTAAACTCATTCTCCAATGAGCACCTGCATTGTAACACTAGTGTCCTTACACGAGCAGCTATGAGACCAACTGCCTCCATCATATAGACGAATATACCAATTATCTCGATGTCCATCTCGAGTAATCTATAACCAGAATTATTTAGTATCTATGTTTAAAGATGAATCGATCTCATTATCATAATCTCATCACTTCTCATTACACATATCCATAAACATCACAATATATATATTTATGAACAAACAATATAAAGTAAAAAAATATCATAATAATAATAAGCAAAAAAGAGTGTATATCATGTCACACGTGTCATCACTCACATGATTGACTTACATGATACATATAACTAACAAATATAATTATTAGTTATATATATATATATATTTTGTTATCGATGAAAATATTGAGATAAATATATAAAGTTATTGAGAAAAATAAAAAAATTATTTATTTATTAACTAGGTATCTTTTCGATATAAAAATAAAAAAAATATTTAAAATGATATGAATATGTAGACATATGAATGTATTAATTAGAAAAAATGAAATGATTAATGTTAATAGTATAACAAGAGATAGAGAAAAACTTAAAAATATCTTACTAGAAATTATAAATAAAAATTTAAGTACTCTAAATTTAACTAAACATATAGTTATTTATACATCTGAACGATGATAAAAGATCCATCTAATCACCTCAAATAATTAGAGCGGTCCATCTTATTATTATTGTTGTTGTACTTTTTATGTCTTCCTAGCTTTATGTTTGCCAAATCGATAAGAAAAGCTAGTTAAAAGATTACTTCTATACTAATTATTTCAATCCAAATTGATTTAAATGATTGATCGGTGATCACATCAATTTAGTAAAATACTCAAGTATATTATCTTCAAAATATAACTTGATGACATAACCAAACATTGATCTGTCAAAGTATGCAATACTTTTCCAAAAATTTCAGTGACAAATATGGCATTGCGAAAGTATCGAATGACAAACATGCAGAAATTAAAGATGCTTTTTGGCTCTCAATCCATGGAGGCCAAGTTGGGGGAAGACAAGCATCCATTAAACTTGATCTTTTTTATTTTATTCTCCAACACCGGCCATGTGTTTGATTTAATGCCCGATTCCAACTCGAAGTATGTAAATGGCTATATATGTTTACCCGCTTAAGTTCATACTCATGGCGACTGGTCTGGTTCAAGGGGAAGAAGTGATGGGAAGGAGGAGACGCTGCCCAAGATGAAGAGGAGAAGAAACGCCACCGAGACGAAGAGGAGAGAGTACAGAGAAGGCGACAAAGGAGAATTCATAACCTCTACTGCAACCGAGCATTAATTCAAACACATGGCATGCCCCCATCGCCTTCAGATGCACGCATCCCTGTCCTAAACTATGAACAGTAGAGTCTTCATCTTTCTCTCTCTTTCCACATAATTCTTTCTATTGACAAGACGCGGTAAGAATGATTTACCTTTACCTCTCTGATCGCCTGCCTTTACCAGCGGATGATTCTGAAAGCAACATCCACCGTCCGTCTCCGACTCAAGTAGAAGTTGGAACCTGGAGAGAGGAATCATCGGACGACATCGGGTACAACGTAGCCAACTCTTTTCGCGGAGGGTAGCGAAGAGCTTTTCTGCACAACTCGCATTATACTCGGCACAAAAGATGAAATGAACAAGAAAAAGGAAGCAAGGAGGGTGAAGGAATCGAATCAGCACAAGAAACAATAGGCAGCCCACCTTCATGACACTGTTTGTAGAATTGCCAGAAGAGAGTTGGCCGGTATCTGTAGAGCAAGTTAATGCTAAGTTTAAATAGATAACTAAATGCATGTATATATATCCAAAAATATATGTATATAATTTTTATATTTGTTCTGACGAAGAGAAAATCCACGTCAGACGGTAGAATATTAGACCAATCTGACTCAGTTGGGACTTATGCTAAAAGTCTCTCGACTGGTGTGACATGTTTTCGATATCTTCTTATAAGGGGGTTTGGCTTCACTCATGATTAATGTGTGATGGTGATATCTAATACTATCTTAGATATAAGATGGATTAAGATGAGTATTAAAATAAGAAGGGTTAGACATGATAATTGTGTCTTGGGTTGTTTTTTATAATTGATCTAAATTATACATAATAGAAAATATTTTTTTGTTTGACAGATCTTTTATTATCTGATATCTAACTTTGATTTTTTTGTTTATAATTTAACTTGTAAGTAAGACTATGGGTGCCGTTTATGAACACTTAAATATACATCGAGGGTTAAATGCATATTTCAAATATGATTTGGTATTTGATATTTTTTTTTAATCACATTTGGTCCGGATGTTAGTATTTCAAATACTCAAATGCAATATTAGTATTTCAATATTTGTGAGATGCTAATATGTTTTTTAAATTCACAAAGTACCCTATTACATTATCTAAAATCATAAAATTATCAACATGATTTATATCTTCTGTAATATAAAATATTATTTATTTATTTTTAAAGATTATTTTATATTGATTTATACGATTGATTTTTTTTACAAGATTACATATATATTATTAATTTAAATAAAAAAAATATATTTACTGTTGAATAAATATTTAAAATATTATAAGAGTAAATTTATTATAACTTTTAAAATATAATTTTAATAAATAATAATTTATATATTTAAAAATATAATTTTCATGTATTGTTTATCAAACACTTAATAATTCTATAACTAGACATTTACTTAAGCTTTCTTCTCCCAATGCATATTAAAAATATAAATATTTTAAATCACGAGTAATATAATAGCATACATCAATAATTCGAAAAGCCTAAATGAAAATTATGTGATGAATAAGACCCGGTGACAATTTAAAGAGCATGGGTGAATACTTTCGAGCACTTCTCATTTTGATATCATATTAAATTCCTGATTTTTTTTTTCATTCACTCAAAAAAGAAGACAAAACCTTAGCATCATCAACGAGAGTCCTTGTGATGACAACCATGAATACTCAGATATCTTTACTTCTTCGACATTGATTCCTTCATCTTGCAAACTTAGCATCATCAATGAGAGTGCTTGTGATGACCACTATGATGACTAAGATATCTTTCCTTCTTCCACATTGATTCCTTCATCACTCATCGTTTAGATAGGAAGCATTTTTGAACTATCTCATAATTAAAGCATGAATAAAATGTGCCATTGCATTATGTGGTCAAAGTTTGCATCAGCATGCATCCTTTCCTCCTTTCTTTTGCTCTTCTTTTGTTTTCTTGCATGACTTCAGTCTCCTACTCTGAATTAGGGTGATGCAAAAAGAGGAATCATAGTTTAGACCGTGTTTAATTTTTAGTTAAGAAAGAAAAAAATAACCATTACGGATTTAAAATTAGTACAATCTAGTCAAAGGAGCTATCGATAATTATCGGTGATAGTATAATTTAGTTCATTAATATTAATATGAGATAATATTTTATGCCAATCAAATGTGATCACACCAATTAGCTTAGATAACTTTGTTACACCAACGTCGATATGACGAGAAGTATTATAATGTCTTAACAAAGTCTGAGTCTATACTAATCCGATTGTGTTCTTATGATTTGGTCATCAGCTTATAATCAAGTCATGTTAGCCTAATCAATTATGATAAAAAGAGATTAACTATATCCTTCTAAATATAAACTTATTTTGCCTCAACAATTCTACAAAATCGAAACCATATAATTTGTCATTAAACAATATATAGATTATATTTTATAATGACTAAGTACAAAGATTTATCTTTGTATTATAAGAAAGAATATCAAGACATTAATCAATCCCGAGCATAATAATAATAACAATAATAATAATAATAATAATGATAAAACCGTAAATCTCAACGGTTTGAGATCAACTACATAAATCTTTTACTCTATATAAAAAAAATTATATGTTTAATTAAGTCAAAAAAATACTTAAATATTTATTTATAATTTATATTAAAATAATTTTATTTTTGTTTATATCATTAATCTTAATCATTTTATCTATTCTAACTATGACATCTCCAAATTTCCTAACGAATATAAAAAATATATTTTTCTCGTTATCTTTTCTAAAATCCACTAAACTATATTTGGTGATGTGTAAGAGAATTTGGTGGACTCCATACCCTCTATATCAGATGGAGGATCAAAATCTGATCCATCAAATGTCAATTAAAGTGTTTAGGAAGATGAACAATAATAATTAATCTATAAATCTAGCAAATTTGAAGGAATATATTTTTTAAAGATATTTCAGAAAATTAAATATGGAAATCACTAACATTGCTGTAATTATTCTTTAACGCCTTCCTTCCTCGACTACATCACACAGCATATACTTTTCCTCTTCACAGACATCTCCTTCTTCCTTCTATAAATGAAGGATGGAGTGTGCCAAGGTGAGGCTTGAAGCCAGCAGCATCTCCCTCTCCCCTCTCTTCTGATCTGTGAGGTCGGTCAGCGTCTTCTTCATCTCTTTCCTCCTCCTCCCTTTTCATCATTGGAGAAATCAGCAATCTAAGTAGCAGGAGGAAGGAGCGAAGCGAGGCAGGCATGGCCGGGACCTCATCCTACTCTTCCTCCCCCTGCGCTTCACTTGGCTCCCTCGACGACGTCTCCGTCAAGCCCACGCGCGCCATCAAGTTCCTCTGCAGCTACGGCGGCAAGATCCTCCCACGTTACCCCGACGGCAAGCTCCGTTACGTAGGCGGCCACACGCGCCTCCTCGCGGTCGATAGATCCATCTCTTTCTCAGGTATCAGCTCAATTTCTGTTGATCACCAGTTCGTATCGGTCATCTGATCCGTGGATATGGAATCATGGACTGCGAGAGAGAAGCGGAACAAACATTAGGGTTGGAATCATGTGTAATTAGGGTGTGAGTTTTGCCTGGAACAGAGCTGCAGGTGAAGCTGAGGGAGTTGTGCGGGTGGGGTGCGGTGAGCCTCCGGTGCCAGCTGCCGACGGAGGATCTCGACGCCCTTATCTCCGTCACCTCCGACGAGGACCTCGCCAACCTAGTCGAGGAGTACGACATCGCGAGCCGAGACCGGCCTTCCCCTCTAAAGATCCGAGCCTTCCTTTTCCTCACCCCGCCATCATCGTCCTCCTCCTCCAAACCTTCCCCCAAAACTAGTCCTACCATCCCTATCTCCATAGGCCGGCCTCCGTTCATCGCCACCGAGCGCTGCGTCCACTGGGTCTCCGTGCCGGCAAAGTTGTATAGCCGGTACGGAATGCCCGCCGCATCGACCACCGTGGGGCATACTCGCTTCCACAGCCACCACCACCATAGCCATGGCAGCCCGAGAGCATGCAGCTATCTCGTGCATAACGGGAGCCACTTGCAATAGGTACTTATGGAAGAAGAAAGAACAGTTCAAGGTAAAGGTGGAGGAGAACAACAAATGATACGGGACAGAGAAGTATTGGAGCGAGCATCTAAATTAATGTAAACAGAGGAAGAAAGGATTGTACCTATCCATTTTATCACACGAACACTCAAGAATTAAGAAGACCAACAGAATAAGAAAACAAGTCCTTAAAACGTCGATTGCTCTGATGATTTCTTCTTCATTCTGCGTTCTCTGTTGTGTTTGGATCACCATTCTGCTCCATGTTTTGTCTTCCATGCCTTTGCCGCCTGCGCCTCCCGTTTGTTTCTTGTGTTGCTACCTCTTTAACCCGTTCACTCTTCATTCAGGTGTTCCACGTTAGGTTCAAGCCTCTGTTCATCTTCTTGGTCTTATGCTTCAGGCTTTCGCATTAGTATTTGCTCTTTATCATCTATTCTTTCTGCTTTATTTGGTGTCTTTTATCTGCCTCTCCTTTCCATCTATTCTTGCTCTTCTTTTACTGATTCTTCTTTTATCTGTCTTCATCTTGCAGGTTAATCAATGTTGAAATTGTTTTGGTGCCTTCTTAATTCGTGTCAGAGCTGCGGGATGTAGATATTAGATACAGCTGCAGCAAAGCATGAACACAGGAGTGACATAACTCAAATATTGGCCAAAGTAATGCACAAGATACATGCTTGTGTTTTTGTAAGAAAATATTTTGTTTTCAATACTTTCTGTCAATTCTTTTGATTTCTTCTTTTTGTATTCAGTTTTCGACCATTTTAACCACATGGATAAACTTTAGGAATAGTACTAGAACACTCAGATCATTTTTTACTTGGAGAATACTCATACAGGTCAAAAAATTAGGAATTGTCTAGTTATGAACTTTTTGATAGCCCTTTTCTGTAGAAACTAGCATTGAAATATGGTTTATGATTACAGAATTTGCATCAATTTGTTGATGCTTTGTGCATGTTATGATATAGCTATTATCTAGATTTTTCACGCCCGTATCTACTCATTGCTGTATTTCTTTTTTTGAAGGAGAAAACGATAGATTTTGGTGCTTTTCTCCATTGTATGCAATTTGGCTTTCTACTAATGGAATACTTGTAGCATTCAGATTAGGAGGATGGAGGATGTTAAACTGAACTTTATGAGGGATTTCAACTGATGGATTACAAATAATAATAGATGGTTAGATTACATTCTATCTTATTCGTATGGGGTTTGGGTTTGACAATCTGTCGATCCCATACCACCTCGAAAGTTTTGACTATAAATTAAAAATGAAGGAAAACAACCTCTATTGCTTATAAATTGAAGTATTAACTACAAGTGGCTAAGCAACAGAATAAAGAGAGATAAAATACTCAAATGAAAGCATTAAAACACAGGTTATTTCGGGACAGCACTTGGGTGCTCTCAGTAGAAAAGACATACTGTCAGTTCCAGTCTTCTCTTTCTCTCTTGTTGTTGGAACCTCCTTTGGACAACAAGTAACGGGGCTTTGAGACTTCTAGCTGGATGGAGCTTTGATGAATGACTTTGACTGTTGAAACTTGAGGATGAAAGACTTTGACTGTTGGAACTTGAGGAAGAAAAGGCTGCAGCTGGAAGTACTTTGGAGCATCTCGTGGGATTGCTCCTTTCTTCTCTTCTCTTACTCTTGGTAGAAGATGGAAGGCTAGGGTCGACTCGGACTTTGAGAGGGTTGATTCTTGATTGATGTTTCTTGAAAGCTGTGTCACCCTTCTTGGAAGGGTAGAGTCCTAACCTAGTTAGGACTCCTAACTGGCACCCAACTTGATGCCCAATCCAAGTCCATATCGGGTTGAAATGAGTTGAATCTTTGAGTTGATTGGATTGAGCCCTTGAGCTTGGATTTGGGCTTGAGCTTGATTTGGTCAGATTGAGATTGATTTGGAGTTCGACTCAAACTCTGGTTGTGTCGAATTGGAGTTTGACTCGAACTCTAGTTGAGCTAAATTAGAGTTTGACTTGAACTCTAGTTGAGTTAAATTGGAGTATATGACTTGAACTGGGTTTGATCGTCCCTGTTCACTATCTAAAGGAAGGATGCAATTGCAAGATTCAGCACCATCAGTGACTACTTTTCTTTCTATTTTTTGGGTGCAACTGAAATTGTAGATTTTGAATAGGTGGGATATTCTCTGGTTTTTAGAGCTTGATGGAGGAGCATCTTCATGGAATGGTGGTGTTCAAAGATACTTTCAAGTAGTTAGGGATTAGAAGCACCTAAAGCGAGGATGACCTAATGGAAGAGAAGCATTTCCATCAAAAAGTGATGGCAATGGTGTGATATGCAATGCTTTTGTCAGCTGTTTCTATCTGCCCGCAGCACATGCTGCAAGTTGGTGAAGAAAGAACTGGATGCCACCAAGCTTTGTTGTTATCTTTGCTCAAGAAACTAGCAAGCCTGAGGTCTTAGTTGGTTGTGATTTGATCAGTTCTTGATGGTTCATATGCATAAATCTTCATGTGAGTACAAATTTGGCACTTTAATATATGCATTAGTTATTTTAATAAGAAAAAAATCTCATGCGCTAACCTTGTGTAGGTACAAATTTGTAGAACAATTAAGTTACTAGATTGTTTGATGGTGAAGAATTCTCCTCTCACAGGGTTAATCATGGATTCTCTTGATTGGTTCTCTTGAAGTCTCAAAGAAAGTAATCTAGCTCCAAGTCAAATATAGGAGAAAGGAGATTAGAAGAATTAAAATCTACTCCTCATGCATCAATGCAGAAAACAAAAGCTGAGCAGCAGATGCAGCCTGCTCAGAGTTTGGAGCACTGTATACAAACTATAAGAGACAACAAGTCAGAAAAAGTCAGTCAATATAAAGCTTTTAGTTAAAAAAGAGTAAACCTAGTGCACGAGGCTCCCGCCAATGCGGGGTCTAATGAGGGTCAATGTATGTGAGGCTCTCGTTGTTCTAAAACCCACCCTCACACGTGTGTATACATATATGTATATATATATATATATGTATGTATATATATATATGTATGTATATATATATATATATGTATATATATATATATGTATATATATATTTATATATGTATATATACAAACTATAAGAGAGAACAAGTCAGAAAAATAAGTCAGTCAATATAAAGCTTTTAGTTAAAAAAGAGTAAACCTAGTGCACAAGGCTTCCGCCAATGCGGGGTCTGATGAGGGTCAATGTATGTGAGGCTCCCGTTGTTCCAAAACCCACCATCACACGTGTGTGTGTATATATATATATATATCTGTGTGTGTGTATATATATATATATATATATATATATATATATATATATATATATATATATATATATATATATATATATATATATGTGTGTGTGTGTGTGTGTGTGTGTGTATACATACATATGTATATACATATATACATACATATGTATATATACATATATATATGCGAGGTTTCCTTCACATTGTTGGACTTGATTTGGAGCACAATCGACATCCATGTCTCATCAACTCATAGATCTAGAATGAAAATTTTATCCAAGACTTTGTGTTGAACTCGAGTTGGATTTTCCATTTCTACACACTACCAATCATATACAAGACCAGCGCTCCATCTGTTTAGCTTACTGGTTCCAAGATGACAATCCATAACCGAGATTTCATTTTGGGTTTTTGGATTGCCAAGCTTCACTAACATCCTTATTCCGTTCATTTTGATTTTTTTCTTTTAACTTACAATTCTTAACTTTTTTTAAAGGAGAAAGAAATTAGAGTTGGAATATGATGAATGCGATATCAGTCCCATTCCTAGCAAGCTGGTTAATCCAATTGCATGAAGGTAAGCTATCAGTAAGACACCGGAGGAATAATTTGATTTTTTTTTTTCTTGATTTCACAGCATAAGGTCAAATTATGCAGAACAAAATATAGGTTGAGCAAGACTATGTTTTACTTTGTCACTTTCGATTTAGATTCAGCTAGTGCTAGTTGTAGTCAGAGAACATGCAACTTCTTTGCTGTCAACCTGTCCTTTATTTTTCTATTAGCCCCCCTACGCATGAAGAGATAATGCTCACTTGTATGGGAAGCAAAAGAACAAGAGATGTTTGCATCTCTTGTTCACATAAGTTCAATGGTAGTAGAGTGCTTCAAGGAGCGACAGATTAGTGGCCACCAAACATTAGAAGGTTTGATGAGCTTTCAGAACTAAACTGATGAACCTTATCTTCCTTCATAAAGGTAGGCTGATAAACACATTATGATAACAAAGGCAGGTACAACAAAATCAGAAGAAAATTGTTTGCCAGTTGAAGAAAGAGTTTGGTGGCATTGGAGTCTACTAGTAGGTTTATAACTGAAACAGAATGTTGATGTTAAATTTAAACCTCGCGTATGATTTTCCAAGTCCTACCTCAGCAGTTGGTGTTCTGACGAAGTACAAGCTTTCTCTTTCCTTGGAAGCTTTGCTGAAATTTCTGCTCTTTCAGGTTTTTAATTTGACCCTTCTTCTAGAGCTTCATTCTCTATTTATTCATTTACATGAAGCAACTACAATATTGTTTGTTCATCTCTCTCACAAAACATCTATTCTCAAAGTTATGTTGGAATCAGTCAGTCATGTTTCTGAAAGGGATTTGATAATTGATGAAATAAATAAGCTTCAGGTCTTGGAATCTGTATGGTGCCTCTGCTAATGAATGCTGTCTAACATAGTTCTCTGAGGATTTTGTTCCCAGTATTTCCCTTCTCCAAGTGGTTTTTTAGATTGGAAACATTTGATCACATGTACTGCTCTCAACTTTCTTCAAGTGGATATCATGACAGCATGTTATAAAGATGATGCCATCAGCATGAGCTTGCTAGCTTTACAAGCTGACTAGGATTTCTGTGAGGGGCCTCTGCTTGTGGAAATTGAGGCTGTAGCTCATGGAAAAGTTGGAGAAAGTGACAAAACCGGGTAAGGATTTCTGATTTGCTTCAGCTGCAAGTTTAGTCTGAGGGAAATTTAATGCATCATGTATTCTGACTTAGACAAAAGAATTAGACAGAGAAAGAGAGTGAACATGACCCTCCCAACTTTTTATTGGGGGAATATGCTGCCTAATTCAACAACTAAAGAAAGCATGCATCATATGAGGAACTTGACTTTGACTTGGGGGGAACCTTTCAGCTCCACTCTGTAGACGCCTGTGGATTATTACATGATTATGTAAGAAAGTAGAAACCTTGCATTAGATGTGAAAACAAATTAGCTAATATATGAAAACACTCATGTTCTGCAACTACTGGTTGATGAATACCAATTCAGATAAAGGCATCAAACAACTATAGGAGATTCAAAATTGAAGATCCAGACCATTGAAGTCTCTCTAACTTTTTAGGTAATCCTTATGTGATCAATCATGGCATTCAAAGTATTTTTTTTTTATTGCACCACTTGATGAGTAAATAAACTGAAATGTCATGATATTTTATACTGTAGCACTTCAAGGAGCACACATCGCATATAAGTGTGCATCATTCGTTTAAAATTTGTATGTATATTTTGATTTTTATATTTTTAAAGATTATATTATGATTTATATATTTACGAAAGTAAAATATTTAATCTTATTTTTTTTTTCGTACTATCGATTTTGTATATGGAAATATTGCATGTGTTGTCACGTGTAAAAAATAACACTAAAACATGATTAAAAAGGTAATTTCCTAATGTTATTTTTATCATCCAAAAGGAAAAAAAAACCAGGAGAGAGAGGGATTTTGTTGGGAATTCAATTGCTCCATATTTTCTTTGGAGATTTTGTTGAAAAATCGTAATAGGTGATATATAATTAGCCAAAAATAATCCAGTCAAATAACACTATCAATATTGTTTCAAGTCTCAATCACAGAAGTAAAGAATAATTATATCAGAGTTGGGAGAATGTAAAATTTCATATGAATAAATTTTTAACCGTTTGTAGGTGGTTATAATGACATGATAATAAATTTATAGGCGTTTGTGGTTGTTGGAGGTTTAAAGTGACATCAAAAACTATGTTTCGTTAGTTATTATTAGAGGGAATAGTCAACTCAAATGGAATAGAAGTATTAGCCGATCGATAAAACTCCTAAATCTTTTGTGACGTTGAATAAATTGAAGAATTTTTATTTTCCACGTCATCCAACCAATGTTTATAATATGCCCTCTTTTCTTTTTCTTAAATATTTAAAAGACGTCCTTCTCACTCAGCCTTGTCGTATACGTACCGGAAGAACACTTACACATGAACATTATTTTTTATTGATTGCAATCTTTCCTACTTTTACCCTTTTATTTTATTCTAGTAATAATACATGTACGTAGGCGCGGACTACCAACGTAATCCTTACGATAGACTACGACAGCTCACACAACAAATCAAACAACCCACGTCATACTCGGCACCGAAAGGACGCTCACGCTGGTGGGCCCGCTCCCCTTCACCCACCTACAGGCAGGAGAACGGAACCCGCAGAGTACTTACTCGAGGAGACTGGTGTGGGAACGGAGACGAGGTTGGACTGCATTTGGCCCTCTTCTTTTCCTATAGTGATAATAATCGGAGATCGGAGAGATGATGCTGAACAGCGGGAGAGGAGGAGTCGGCGGCGGAGGTGGAAGAGGAGGAGGAGCAACGGGGACGATGGAGGAGCAGGAGCTGTCGCTGCCGATCCTGCTGGCCGAGCGGGTTGCCAAGGCCGTCCGCGAGGCGGAGTCGTTCAAGTTGGAGTGCGCCGACGTGGGGAAGCAGGCGGAACACCTCGCCGCCATGCTCCGCTCCGCTGCCCGGGTCGCCGCTGCCTCTCCCTCCCCCTCCTATGACCGCCCCCTCCGCCGCGTCCTCGCGGAGGCCGCTAAGGCCCTCGAGCGCGCCCTCGCCCTCGTCCGCCGCTGCCGCCGCGCCGGCTTCCTCCGCCGCGTCGTCACCATCACCACCGGCTCCACCGACTTCCGCAAGGCCCTCGCCCTCCTTGACGCCTCCGTTGCCGACCTCCGCTGGCTCCTGTCCATTTACTCCGACGAAGACGGCGGCGGATTCGCCATCAGTCTCCCCCCCATCGCCAGCACCGACCCCATCCTCGCCTGGGTCTGGAGCTACGCCACCACCGTCCAGTCTCCCGCCCGAGCCCCCGCCGACCGCGCCCACGCCGCCCAGGCCCTCGCCACCCTCGCCCTCGACAACGACCGCAACAAGAAGCTCATCCTCGAGGAGGGCGGCGTGCCGCCGCTCCTCGCCCTCCTCCGCGACGGTCCCTCCGTCGAGTCGCAGATCGCCGCGGCCACCGCGCTGTCCAACCTTGCCAGTGACGCCGACAACGTCTCCGTCATCCTCGAGGAGCTCGCCGTGCCCATTATCGTCCATGTCCTCTCGGATTCCCCGATGCGCCTCCAGACCCAGGTGGCCGGCCTCGTGTCCCGTTTAGCCGCCCACCAACCCGTTGCCCAGGATGAGTTCGCCCGGGAGAATGGCATCCGCCCCCTCGTCTCGCTTCTCTGTATCGGGGTGCCCCTCGATGACATCAGACCAACGCAAAGGAAGCCCTCGAGCATCCACTCTCTCGTTCAGGGAATGGGCGTACCCTCATCCAACAGTAATGCCAGCGGCAGCGGCGGCGGCAGCAGCAGAAGGAGCTCATTTCTGTTGCGGGACTATTACCATCAACATCGCAAGGACAGGGAGAATGAGAGCCCCGAAGCGAAGCTCGCGCTCAAGGTTGCCTGCGCTGACGCGCTCTGGATGCTCGCCAAAGGGTGCCTCTCCAACTGCCGCAAGATCACCGAAACCAAAGGCCTCCTCTGCCTATCCAAAATCATTGAACTCGAGAAAGGCGAGCTGCAGCAGCACTGCATGATGACCGTGATGGAAATTGCGGCCGCTGCCGAGATGGATGCCGACCTCCGGCGCTCAGCCTTCAGGATGAACTCCCCGGCTGCCAGGTCGGTGGTGGAGCACCTCATTCAAGTGTCCCAGCAGGGGAGCAGCGTCGTTCTTCAGATCTCAGCTATCAAGGCCATTGGCTGCTTGGCCAGGACATTCCCTGCGAAAGAGACCAAGGTCTTATGCCCGCTCGTTCTCCAACTTGGACATTGGAACCCAGAGGTGGCGGCTGAAGCAGCCAAGGCTTTGGGGAAGTTTGCTAACCCGGAGAATTTCAACTGTGTGGAGCACTCAAAGACGATCACAGAGTTCGCTGGGGTGCCAGTGCTGATGCGGCTGCACCGATCAGGGGAGAAGGCACAGCTGCCTGCAGTGATCCTGCTCAGTTACTTGGCATTGCACATTCCTAAGAGTGAAGCTCTGGAACGCGCAAAGGTCTTGGGGGCTCTACAATCAGTCGCCAGGAGTCCACTGGCACAGGATTCCTCTATAAGAGATATGCTTCCTAGGGCTATCTACCAACTTGAGCTTTTTCAGGTTGGATTGCATTCCCACATACAAATGTATGAACCGTGAGCTCTACCATCACTGATTGGCATTTCCTCCTCCCTCAAGACAGATCCACTATACCTGAGGCCAATTTAGAATGATCTACATGGATCCATTGAGCTTTTTCAGGTGAGAAGGCACAACTGCCTGCAGTGATCCTGCTCAGTTACTTGGCATCTCACATTCCTAAGAGTGAAGCTCTGGAACGTGCAAAGGTCTTGGGGGCTCTACAATCAGTTGCCAGGAGTCCATGGCACAGGATTCCTCTTTAAGAGATATGCTCCCTTGGGCTATCTACCAACTTGAGCTTTTTCAGGTTGGATTGCATTCCCACGGACAAATGTATGAACCGTGAGCTCTACCATCACTGATTGGCATTTCCTCCTCCCTCAAGACAGATCCATTATACCTGAGTGTCACGGACAAACTTCTAAACATGATGTTTGATGTAATGCTTATGTATGTCCGTGTCTTTTGGTATGTTCATACTTTGACTAGTGATACCGGGGAGAGTAAAAATGCAGAATGGATGTCGATAGAAAACCGATATAACAGTTGTTCAGATAGAAAATGTCACAAAAGGCAAGGAACGCACTTTTGAAGAAACTTCGATAAAACGATATATAGCTCACCACCAAGTTTAAAAATCAAAAGGGATACAGAAGATCACCACCCTAATGATAATAAACAAGGATACAGAACTGAAAGCGAAAGACTCACCACTCAAGGACGCATCCAAGAGATACAGAGTTCAAAAGAGCACTCCAAGAGAGCTTCTGCCAATATCCTCAGTTTTCTAAAAAGTCCTTTCTAAGTCCTAAACACCAAAATAAATACTAGTGCATGAAACAACCCTTCATGCATAGGGAATTTCGAAATTAAGTGTTTACAGCTTCTAACCAACTATTTTAATGCCCTCATTGGTAATGAAGAAATGTTCACAGCTGCCAACCAACTCCTTTAATGCATTCCTTTGTCTTGAAGAAAAGCACCTTGAAACAGCTTTAACTTTGTGCAGAGAATATGCTGATGAGCTGTCATTTTTTTTGTGTGCTGAGATAAAGATTATGAGGCATCATTATTGACTGAAAAAGATACTAGATCATAATCAAGGCTCATATAATCAGATTGTAGTAAATTAGATACTCCCGTGTCAATCTCCCCCGGTTGAATGAGACTTGTCCTCAAGTCTTCGTTTGATTCATCAACATGATTATAAAAAGGACTCAAATCAGCCACATTAAATGTTGGGGATACTCTGTAATCTTCAGGTAGCTCTATCTCATAAGCATTTCTGCCAATTCTCTTAAGCACCTTGAATGGACCATCAGCCTTTGGTTTCAATTTTCCAAATTTGCCCGATGGAAACCTCTCCTTCCTTAGATGAATCCAGACCAAATCACCTGTATTAAACTCCACATGTTTTCTGTGTTTGTTGGCAGCATGCATGTACCTCTCATTTTGCTTCTCAATGGTTGCTTTCACACCCTCATGCAGCTTCTTTATCTGCTTAGCTCTTTCATCAGCATCTCCACTAAATTGCTTTGTTATAGAGTGAGGGATTAAGTCCAAAGGACCAGCAGGATTAGCACCATAAACTACCTCAAAAGGACTCTTACCAATACTATGATGCATAGAACGATTGTAAGCAAACTCAATTTGTGGAAGAATGACATCCCATTTGCTTAATATTCTTGCCAACATAGCTTCTAAGCAAATTTCCCAAGCTTCGGTTTGTTACCTCAGTTTGCCCATCGGTTTGTGGATGATGCGAGCTGCTGAAATTCAAAGAAGTACCCAGCTTCCTCCAAAGAGTTCTCCAAAAATGACTAACAAATTTTGAATCTCGATCAGACACCATAGTTCTTGGAATACCATGCAATTTAACAATCTCCTTAAAATATAAATCAGCAATATGAGATGCATCATTTGATTTATTGCATGGAACAAAGTGAGACATTTTTGAAAATCTGTCAACAACAACCATGATAGAATCCTTGTTCCTTTGAGTTCTTGGCAGTCCCAAAATGAAATCAAGACTCACATCCTCCCATGGAGCATTTGGCACTGGCAAGGGAGTGTACAAACCAGAATTTTGACTTCTTGTTTTTGCCAAATGACACATTCGGCATTGCTTCACATGTCTATCCACATCTCTGAACATTTTAGGCCAGTAGAAATTTGATTGAACAAGAGCTAGAGTCTTATCCCTACCGAAATGTCCTCCCAAAACACCACCATGAGCTTCAGCTAGAATTACTTGTCTCAAAGAACAAGATGGAACACACAACGCATTAGCTCGAAAAAGAAAACCATCAAAGATAAAAAATTGTTGAAAGGAACCTGATTTATAATTCTGCCATATCGAGCCAAAATCCACATCATTCTCATATAGATCTTTGAATGTTTCAAATCCAACCACTTTGGCTTCCATTGTTGATAATAAAGAATGCTTTCTGCTCAATGCATCAGCAACTACATTTTGAACACCAGATTTGTGCTTGATTGTAAAGTTGTAAGATTGTAAGAACTCCACCCAAGCTGCATGCCTCTTGTTTAGCTTGTGCTGATGATTAATGAACTTTAATGCCTCGTGATCAGAATATAGAACAAATGGCTTGGCGAGAAGATATTGACCCCAATGAGACAAAGCTCGATAAATCGCATAAAACTCCTTATCATAAGTAGAGTATTTCTTTCTTGTATCATTCAGCTTTTCACTAAAAAATGCAATGGGCCTTCCGTCTTGACTCAAAACAGCACCAATTCCCACATTAGATGCATCACATTCAACTTCAAACACATTATCAAAATTTGGTAGAACTAAGATAGGAGCCTCAGTGTTACTTTCTTTTCAAAAGCTCAAAAGCATCGTTAGCCTCACTGGTCCATTTGAATTTGTCACATTTCAGACATTCGGTGATTGGAGCGACAATAGAGCTGAAACTCTTGATGAATCTTCTATAAAAAGATGTTAAGCCATGGAAACTCCTCACATCATGTAATGAAGCAGGTGTTGGCCAATTGAGAATAGCTTCAACCTTACTTTGATCCATCATGATTCCATCTTTTGAAACAACATACCCCAAAAATACCACACTAGAAGTAAAGAAATCACATTTGTTTAGATTAGCATAAAGTTTTTGCTGCCTCAAAATAAGAAATATTTCTTTCAGATGACTCATATGCTCCTCTTCACTCTTGCTGTACACCAATATATCGTCAAAATAAACAACAACAAATATTCCAATGCATGGCTTAAGTATGTGATTCATAAATCTCATGAATGTGCTAGGAGCATTAGATAGTCCAAATGACATAACCAACCATTCATATAAGCCTTCTCTAGTTTTAAACGCTGTTTTCCATTCATCTCCGGGCCTCATTCTTATTTGGTGATAGCCACTCCTCAAATCAATTTTAGAGAAAATATAAGCACCACACAATTGATCAAGTAAATCATCTAACCTTGGAATAGGAAAGCGATAGTCCACTGTGATTTTGTTGATGGTGCGACTGTCCACGCACATTCTCCAAGAACCATCTTTCTTAGGCACCAACAAAGCTGGAACTGCACAAGGACTCATGCTCTCCCGAATTAACCCCATTTTCACTAATTCATCAACTTGCCTTTGAAGTTCTTCATGTTCTTTAGGACTCATTCTGTACGCAGCCTTATTAGGTAGAACAGCCCCCGGAATAAGATCAATGTGATGTTGAATGTCTCTCAAAGGTGGAAGGCCATGTGGAATCTCTTCCGGTATAACATCTTGAAATTCTTCTAGGATTGGTTGCATGATTTTCGGTGTCTCCTTATGTTGTTCGTTCTCCTCTACTACCATTAGGGCCAAAATATGACCGCCCTTGTCCAATTCATATCTGCATTCTCTATAAGAAATAAAAGCACTAACTTCCTTCTTTGGCGCACTGATTTCAGAAGGTTGTAATGGAGCTAAGATAATCTTCTTTTCATTCACTTTAAAAGAATAAGTATGTTTATAACCATCGTACAATACTCTTCTATCATAATGCCAAGGTCTTCCCAATAGTAAATGACAAGCATCCATAGGGGCAACATCACACCACACTTTATCTTTATAATACTTGCCAATAGAAAATGAAACGAAACATCTTTTAGTTACCTTGATGTCATTTCCTTTTTGCAACCAACATAATTGGTATGGATGTGGATGAGGGATCGTATCCAACTTCAGCTTCTGCACCATCTCCAAAGAAACCACGTTCTCAAAACTGCCACTGTCGATGATCACCAAGCACACCTTGCCAAGAGAAGTGCATTTAGTGTGAAACACATTTTTTCTCACCCAACTTTCATCGTCGGCCACATATGACACTTGTAAACTACGTTGCAATACAATAGACAAACCATGATCAGCATAAGTAATCTCTTCCTCATCATCATCGTATTTTGGTTCGTCGTCAGCTTCATCTTCGCCTCCATCACTATGATCTTCAACCAAAGTTACAATCCTCCTATTTGGACAATCCGAAGCAATATGCCCAAAACCATGACATTTGAAGCATTTTCGACCACTTGGGGTAGAAGAATTAGGTGTTTTTTTGTTGCCAAAAGACTCTTCACCCTTTTCTTGCACCTTCGATATCACCTTGCTTTGGACAGTAGGCTTGGAACTTCATCCTTTTGTGTAGCCTTCTTTTGAGCCATACCGAAAACTCTTTTCAAACTTCTGTTGCTTTTCAACTTTTAATGCCAGCTTGCTCACATCATTTAAAGACCAATATGGCTGTAGCTGAACAACTTTAGCAATCTCATACTTCAGACCTCCTAAGTATCTTGCAATTGTTTGCTCTTCCGGTTCCACAAACTCTCCTTTTAACATCAAATTATCAAATTCTGCAGTGTACTCCTCCACACTAAGATATTTTTGCTTGAAATCATGTATTTTGAGAAAGATCTCTTGTCTATAATTATCAGGTAAATATTTTCTCTTTAGCTCCCTTTTCATTTTCTCCCATGTAACGATCTTACTCTTCCCCTGACGTTCTCTTTGTTTCTTCAGATTTTCCCACCAAAAAGATGCATTCCGCCTGAGTTTGAGTGCCACAAGTTTGACCTTCTTTTGTTCCGGTGGTTCATGAAAATCAAAAATTCTTTCTACTGTATTAAGCCAATCGATAAAGTCATCAACATTTATTTTGCCTTCAAATTCAGGAATATCAAATCTGGGGTTATATTTATTCTGCCACTCGTCTTGGACTTCATTTCTGCTCCGACATCTTCTCGACTCCCTTGGAAGAAGTGTATCATCATCATAAGTAAACTCTCGAGCTTCATTTTCATATTTGTTATGTTTACTCTGAAGTTCATCGATTATCTCATTTTTTTCTTGTAGGCTACGTAGCAATTTTCGTAGCTGCAGCCTCAACGACTCAGCGTCATCTTCGTGATCGCTACCTTCACCAACTACATCTTTTCCATTCCGCCTTGCCATGATCTCTAGCCTTTAGCTCTGATACCAAACTGATACCGGGGAGAGTAAAAATGCAGAATGGATGTCGATAGAAAACCGATATAACAGTTGTTCAGATAGAAAATGTCACAAAAGGCAAGGAACGCACTTTTGAAGAAACTTCGATAAAACGATATATAGCTCACCACCAAGTTTAAAAATCAAAAGGGATACAGAAGATCACCACCCTAATGATAATAAACAAGGATACAGAACTGAAAGCGAAAGACTCACCACTCAAGGACGCATCCAAGAGATACAGAGTTCAAAAGAGCACTCCAAGAGAGCTTCTGCCAATATCCTCAGTTTTCTAAAAAGTCCTTTCTAAGTCCTAAACACCAAAATAAATACTAGTGCATGAAACAACCCTTCATGCATAGGGAATTTCGAAATTAAGTGTTTACAGCTTCTAACCAACTATTTTAATGCCCTCATTGGTAATGAAGAAATGTTCACAGCTGCCAACCAACTCCTTTAATGCATTCCTTTGTCTTGAAGAAAAGCACCTTGAAACAGCTTTAACTTTGTGCAGAGAATATGCTGATGAGCTGTCATTTTTTTTGTGTGCTGAGATAAAGATTATGAGGCATCATTATTGACTGAAAAAGATACTAGATCATAATCAAGGCTCATATAATCAGATTGTAGTAAATTAGACACTCCCGTGTCAACTAGCATGTAGAGGGACAGCCGAAGGCTTATTAGTCTCATTTTAGTTCGGTCTATAATGGACTATTTTACCCTTTGTTGTGCAACGGTTCAGAGCTTGTAAGGTCTGTTTGTAATTTGTATTGTCTATAAAGTGTTTTTCGGAGATGTTTGCTTGTGGATCCCGAATGAGACGTTTCCTCTAACTCGTTCTCTCTTTTGTGGGTCCTAAGAGACATGGGAGGCTTCCAAGAGGCTGACCTTTGCGGACGGACACGCAAGGGTGTCGCACTACTTAGGCAAAACTAGCTAAGTTCGTGATAGATGGTATCAGAGTGGGACAAGCACTCATAGAAACATTTAGCATTCAAAACGTGGGGGACTTAGCGGGCCTACGTTGAGGGCAGTCAGCACACGCGCGACCGTTTGGGGGAAAACGGGCATGGAGATGTAGGGAAAAGGAGTCGCTCCGAGGAGCGGGCATCTGAGATTGGCATTCAGAGGAATGGCCAACCCTTCGCGCAAGAGGCACCACGAGAACAGACAAGCTTGGAAGAATGCAGAGCGCACAAATGTTGGGATGGCTGAGTTTGAGCTTTGGCTCAACGTTGACAACTATACTTGATGGTGCTCAAGGTAAGCGAGGCGCTTGGTAAAGGATGAGACCATCCAAGGTGGAATGAGTTGCTCAGCGACCGAAAAAGTTGTGCAAAACTCATAGAGGTGAGGGGAATTGCTAACTCAAATAATTCGGTACTCATGCATGGGCTTGTATGCGGACGATGGAATGTTCGTGGCCATCCCAAGGCGACTGAAACTCGGCGCCATGGAGCATTGAAACTTTCTCTTCGGCATGTGAAGGATATGTCCATAGGAGGCTGAAGTGTGCAACGAGTTCAGCATGTTGCTAGGCCTTGAGTGGTGCAGCGGGGGCTGTATTGACGTGGAGTCGCAATCTAGCAAGTGTGTTTGCAGGAGGCAGAACAATGCACAGTTTGTTCAGCAGATCGGAGTAGTCCAAGGGGATGGTGGTATCCGAAACGAAGAGAGATATTGCTCCAACGGGACAGTTATCCAAGAGGGATAAGTCCCGGCTCTCTAGAGGAAGAATCATGTGGGACCACACATGTTGAGGAGGAGTACCTCAACAAACAACAACTCCACGAAGCTCAATGGACCGAGCAAGCGGTGAGGAGTCGTCGCATGATCTCGCTTGAGAGAATGCATTGGTGGATGCATTGCGAGATCAAGTGGGGGAGCGTCCCAAAGCAACACAAATGAAGGCACACTTGGAGTCGATATGGAGATCAGACTCAAAGGAGGGCTGACCCGTGGAATGGTGGGCGCGAGGGCCACCATCAACTCAACGTAAAAACGAGGAGCGGAGTAACTTGGGTGTAACTTGGCGAAGTACCCAAGCCACATGAAGGGAGCCAGCATAAAAGTTGGAACATGGAGCAGAGGTACAGTGCTTTCCTTAGACAGAGGTCAAGGACATGAACTCTTGCAGAGACAAGAGTAGGATCATGTTGTTCCATGGGTCCTTCATTCTGACGGAGTGGACTCATCTTGCATGGTGCCAAAGACGAAGGGAGCTTCTGGGCACATGCACCTTATCTCGGAAAACATTTGATGGAGAAACTAAGGCGATTCAATTTGCGGAGGCGAAATTGGGTTCAGAAGGCCTTAGCACGGGACAAGAGGACTCAGAGGTGGGTACTCTTGAAGAATATGCCATAGTGTTGCCATTCAAGTTGCCATGAAGGAAGCGGTGCGCAGCGGAGATTGTGTTGGTAGGGGCAGAGGCCCAGGATCCAGACAATGGTGCACTAATTGCAGTGAAGTCGGGGGACTTCGGGAGCTACTAGGCGACGGACTGTCCTACTTCATCTAGGTGTGACCCAAGAGTGGGTGGATGAAGGTCGATTGCCAAAAGAGTGAACAAAATCGAAGGTGGAAGAGACCCTGCGATGTATTGGCAGAGGCCACACATGGAGGGTTCACAATTCGAGTTCTTCCCGCAAGGATCAGAATACAATAGAGATGTCACCAGGAGGCGACATGGTGCAGCGGATCGTGGTGGAATAGTTCGTGGCAATGCGACACACACGACATAGTCCCGTGAGGGACTAGATTATACGGAGGTATGATCGGGAGCTACTGGAAGCTCCACTTCGGTGAACAACATGACAGCAAGAAGGGCTTTGGATTCAAGGAGTGAAGGCCATGGTACCGCAGAGGCGAGTCTTCCGTGCCTGCATCGAATTTTGCATCGGATGAAAACCTTGGTCATCAGCATATGGGGGCTGTGTTCCACCAAGGGAAAAGTTCAAATGCAAGTACTAGTGAGTCCTATGAGAGGGACTTGATCATACAGAGGTATGATCGAAGCAGCTGGAGAGTTAGACTGCTCCAGAGCTCATATTCGCTTAAGGGAGCCCGGCAAGTCAGAGGACTAGGTCGAGTAAGCGAATGTTACTACCAAGGAAGCTAAGGAGAACAGAATCGGTGCAAACCCTATAATGCGATGGCAGAGGCCATGCATGGGAGTTGCAGTCTGTCTTTCCATTGACCAAAGGGAGCTGCTTGGAGAACACAGAGGTGTTGAAGCAGGGGGTCGAAAAGGGCGAGGAAGCGACGATGAGTCCGGAGGGACTTAGCTACCCAAAATCAAGCATCGGTTAGAATGGAGGTGGACTCAGAGGAGTGCCACGAAGACATATCTACTGATCGTGAAGAAAAGGGATGCAGATGCGAGGCGACGGATAGTAGGGTCATGGGCATGGCAGCGCCATGGTACCGCAGAGGCGGGACTTCCGTGAAAGTCATTGATCCCTTGCTCTCATGGAGGGAGAGCGCTTGGTCGTGAAAGGGGCCGAGAAGGTGGAGCATGCAGAAGCAATCTCCAAGTACCGAGACAAGGCTAAAGGGCAGAGGCTGAGGAACTTTGTAAGACCGGTGTCAATGAACTTCTCATCAAGATAGCCGAAAGTGAAGGACTTCGGGTCATGCAAGAGTGCACGACCAAGGAACGAAGCAGGCAGTACGTGGTGTTGTACCTTCGCTACTCAGGGGAGTAGGCGGCAGGGTTGATGGAGAAGACGGTACAATCCCAGAGGCGACCACATCTATTAGAGAATTACTCCAAGTTGGGGTGAAAACTTCCTGCATTCCAGAAGTTCGATGGCATTGAGAAGGTGAATCACAGTAGCTAACTCAGCGTAAGGAGTGCAAACACTTCAAGTGCTTCAGAAGTGTAAGCAAAGAGCAGGTGAAGGCCAGTAACCAGCTCGATGCATGGAGTACAACCTCGAGGAGGCGGGCGAAGTCAAGTAACCATTGCCTTCTCAACTCTTAAGAGAATGGGCGAAACCGAGTACCCCAATTCTCTTATCTATCCAGCAGAGGAGCTCTGCATATGTTCAAAGACCCTTTGAAGATAATGGAAGACAATAGTTGTCAAATCCTCACCAACGGTGATCAGTGTTACTGAGAGTAGATTGTCCGCTTCATTTCCCAACGAAATGCCAATCGAAAGTGGAAGTGATGCGAACCTACTTGGATGTGATAACTAAGTGAAAGAAGAGTCAATGAGCAAATTTTGTGAAGGAAGGACCCAAAACTTCATAAGTTTGCGAGGCGATGCTCGTTAAAGCTCCAACAAGCATCCACCCAGTTCAAGCAGCATGAGGCATTTGAGAGACTGGCACAGTAAGGATGGTCTTTTCCTTCATCTGGAGGATCCGTAGGAACCAACAGGGATTAACACAACTCAGCCAACCCCACACTAGAGGTAGAGTCATTGGCGAGTTGAAGCAGCATGGCGGATCAAACGATCGACTACTCAAAAACAGCAGCGGAGAGCAGTTGGGAGTCAAGAGGCGTATTGTAGCTGGAGCAGAAGATTGAAGACTCAACAAAGGCGAGGAGTTGCAGTGTCAGCAAAGGCTTCAACGAGGACGTCGAAGGAATAAGTGGGGGAGAATGTCACGGACAAACTTCTAAACAGGATGTTTGATGTAATGCTTATGTATGTCTGTGTCTTTTGGTATGTTCATACTTTGACTAGCATGTAGAGGGACAATCGAAGGCTTATTAGTCCCATTTTAGTTCGGTCTATAATGGACCATTTTACCCTTTGTTGTGCAACGGTTCAGAGCTTGTAAGGTCTGTTTGTAATTTGTATTATCTATAAAGTGTTTTTCGGAGATGTTTGCTTGTGGATCCCGAATGACGCGTTTCCTCTAACCCGTTCTCTCTTTTGTGGGTCCTAAGGGACATGGGAGGCTTCGGGGAAGCTGACCTTTGTGGACGGACACGCAAGGATGTCGCACGACTTAGGCAAAACCAGCTAAGTCTGTGACATGAGGCCAATTTAGAATGATCTACGTGGATCGATTCAACTTGAAATGATTTATCAAAGTATGATATCATGTTATTCCGTCATTTATTGAGAAACTGATTGTGGATCTGAAGATGCTATGACAGCTTCAGTGGATGGTTTCTGGGTATCTGGACATATGAAACAGAGGTCAAAGTCATTTGACAATATTATTTGTTATACTGGATAAAGAGTTGCCGCTGTGCGTACTAGTGACAGTTTGATGCAACAGTTCACCTTGATTACCGATTCTCCCCGGTGCTTTCACCTCTGTACAAGCATTTTGACAAGCCAATTGTGCGACAACTCATGGTTGTTTCTTCTTTAATGCATTTTCTCTACCACCCAAGGTCAGTACCAAAGACTTCAATATGCCATACTGCAACTTCAACTATGTACAGTCTATAAGCAAGATGTGCTATGGTTTTACTGCAAGGTAGCAAGTTAGAAAGTAAGAACACAGAAGAAGAAGCAGGTATTACAAACAAAATTATTTTGCTGGTTCAAGCAATTTTAACTTATCCTACTTTAAAGGTGGCTTGCATATTACTTATGATTTATTCTATCATGTCTTTGACCTTTATACATCAGGCTAGCACATAAAGAAAAATCAACTAATTTATGATTGTGATGGATTTTCAGTGTAGCCTTTTTTTTGACATAAACATGAAATGCCTCAGTTTTCCCATATTGGAAGTGGGAGAAGAATTGTGATGCAATATAATGTTAAACTATTCACTGTTACTAGCAGAAGTTTAAATATTTTGGCCATATGGTCATTGGCCTGTTAAGTTTGAATTACTATGCAAATTGGTCTTCTAGTCTTGATAGTTAGAAACTGCTAATTCATGTCAGCTCTAACCTAGTATTATGGATATGTCGAGAACGAGTTCAAATAGGAAAAGCCAATTAGTGGATGGTGCAAGAAGTATCTTACGGCAAGGAGTCGCTATTAGCCTTTTACCAAGAATTCACAAGGTACTGTCACGAACTTAGTAGGAATTGTCTAAATCATGAGGTATCATTGCAGCAATGTCACGGATTTAGCTGAAATTACCTATGTTGTAAGGCACCTTTGCGTCCGTGTCACGAAATGAGTTGGGATTGTCTAAGTTGTGAAGCACCCTTGCGCCAATGTCACGGACTTAGTTTGGATTGCCTAAGCCATGAGATACCTTTCCGTTATCTGTTCGCAAAGAGTCAACCTACATGCAACCTCACTCGGGTCCCGTAGGACCTGTAAAAAAGTAATTGATTAGTTTGAAAGCGAACGACGGACAAGTCCTGACGTCTCGCGAAGAGGATAGCTTTACAAGTAATTTAGCAAACACTCGGTGTGCAAACGAGAAAGGAGAGGAAGGAGTAAACAAAGACTTTAGAAGGCAAATGAATAGTTGCAAGTCCACAAACGACTCCTCACCGGGTGTCGGGCGCGATGACAAGTTCTCATAGACTTAGCGTGCGAACTTGTGAAATTCAATCATTGCTCAACACTACCCCAAACCACTATCTAGGCAAGTGTCACCTGGGGGGTTCCAGGATGCTGAGATGATCGACGTTTTGCACTGCATTACAGTCTGCAGAAACAAGTCATGGCATGTGAAAACAAGACCATTTTGGGGTAGTTTTGCCCGTTATAGTGAGCAGTTGTTTTGCAGTGCTATGATTTGTTCTTGCTCATAGTTTTCAAGCAAAAGCACAAAACTAAGGCAAAACACACTATCAAACATCTATACAAGTACACAAAAGCAATGAACGGTTTGTTGACGAAGTTATTGTAGGTGCGGGACGACGGCAGCTAATTATTGCTAATATGTTGTTAAGTCTTAGAAAGATGTAAAGTTATGATTTTGAGGAAGAACAGCACTCTTTATTGGCTCATGATGAAATTTACTACTGTTTTCAATAGTTGAAGATATTAAATTATCCTCCTCGTAAAAGTAATGGATTTTTTTTGTGTTCTTTAACTGATATTTTGGCATTCTGGATGTTGACTGCTGGCATATGATAAATTATGAACTCAATGAATCTCAAAGTCTATGTGCTCATGAGGTAAAAAGAGAATGCTCGAAGGACGAATAAGAAGCAATGAAGACAGATGTAAACTGGCTAGTAGTTTCTGATTTCAACCAATGGACATTTCTATTAACTAACTTTTTCTTAATAAACGTATAGCATGCCCGTAATGAAAGAACTTGAGGCTCCATTGAACAAGGTTATATTATGGGTTAAAGATGTAGATACTGATAGTAGTGTAGTGAATCTCATATACTAAAAGGGCATACTCTTGCAAGGAGGAAATATTTAGTAAATTATACAGGATAAGGTTTGAGATATAGATTGAGACCTATGTACAACAATGGTGGAGCAGCTACATTATTGTTTCTAATGTCATCTTTAACTGAGATCTTATACCAAAATGGCATTTTGTGACAGATGACATATTTTTAGGCTATATACCACATTGAAGGACTTCAAAATGTGAGACAACCCTATTCTCATTCCAAAATTACCTTAGAAGTATTAGAATGGGAAATCATCATTAAGAAAGCATGGCAAGATGTTTTGCAGTTGCATTCCTTTTCATAAAGCTGATATTTGTAGTGTGATGACTTATTGTTGAGTCTGATGGTCATACGAAGCCTAGTACAAATAATCTTAGTGAACTGCCGCCAAAACTAGCCATGCAGGCAAAAGTGTCCTACTCGTGCCCCATGCCTCAAAATCAACATAGGCACTATTGAATGCAGAAGAGGCCCAGACTCTCAGAAAGGTGGCCCATACATTAAAGCAGGTAACCTTGTGGTGAGCATTGTGATTAGGCAGGCAAGACAAGCATGTGCATGTATGTTTAGCATTTGCCTAACATGACCATCTTTATGACAGAGCACAACATCTCTCGTTTGCTTGAGTTTCAAGGGTTGCAAGTTAGAGAGCCTTCTTGCACTATTGTATCTGAGGCTGCTGAAAGGTAATACAGAGTGGGTTTAGATCTAGCATTCAATTGATTGGTAGTTGAAATGGGATTTAATCAGGTTTGGTCTAGTTTTTGTTGATTAGTTTTAGTTAGTATTTTTCTTCTTTGTTTTTGTTTCGATTGGTAATTGATGTGACAGGAGGCTTGCCGAATGGATAGAAACACGTGATAAACAGATGAGGTGACAGTAAAACCACATTCTTTTTGCCCTCACCATATGTGGATAGGCTTTGGCCTCAGTCTTGCATGTTGTAGTAGTTAAGATAGCTAGGGTATTATTATATTGCTTTGGAGTCAAACAGAGAACAAGAAAGCTGCAGGTTCCTTCCAAGGGTAAACCATTATCGTAAGTGCCGGAGATAAATGAACTCATTATCCTGTAAGGGCTGGTGCTTGCAAACCTGATTATTGTGGAGTTTGATGCATTCAAAGAGAGAAAAAAGACTACTTTATAAACTGGTTTCTCTTAGACTAAACTTCAAACTGATGAATGTTCTAGAGAACCGGCATGCTTCATATGGATTACTGAAACTTGCTACCAAATAGTCATGAAGTTAAATAAATGGTCAATAAGTCTGTTTGATTTGATAGGTGGACATCTACTGTTGTTTTGATAGAATGGGCACTACTCTAAATTGTATATGCACATAATCTTTGTCAAAAACAATATTTGCCTTCTTTTTCCTGTGTGAGTCTGCAGCCATAAATGATAGAGAACACATTTTCTACATCAATGCTTGAAAAGGAAATCAGATGTTCCTTTGGAAAGATGTGAGAACAAATTCTCATCCACACATTCTGATGTGAAACTTATCTGATTATGCCACTAGTCTTGTTCTGCATCTTGCTTCTGCTGGAATGTTGGATGGACTTTGTGCAAAATCTTTGGTACAATGAGGTTTGCAGTTTAATTGTGCCGTCTGTGATTTTGTTTTGCAATTGATCTTGCATCGCGACTTGCAATGTTGCTTCACAATTTCTCTTCAATACTTTTGGTACTAATTTAGATTTTTTTTCCTAGCTCACAAGAGCTGTTGTTTTTGCATCAGTAAGTATAAGAATTGGGTTTCACTCTTCCTGATGGTTAATCTATGTGCTTGATGTTCAACACATATCTTGATACAGGCTTCTCTTGACAGTGCTTTCCTCTAGCTCTCATGATATGTCCATGGCAATTTACTGTGACAGTTCTTGACCATTTTGCTAAATCTGTATAAGTCCATGTGTTTGCTCCTCAATCGAGTTTCTTTGTACTTAGATGGATTTTTAAAAAATAGTCCTTAAGCATATTTGCCCTTTAAATTTTAATATAATATATATTATTTGAAATATTAAAATCATATATATATATATATATATATATATAATTTGAGTTTTATAAGAAATATGAAAAATCATCATCTTTATAGTCTCACACATATATACATATATATCTTTGGTGTCCCAACTAAACCTACATATACATACATACATACATACATACATATATATATATATATATATATATATATATATCTTTTGAAATATTAAATATATATAGATATATTATTTGAGTTTCATAAGAAATATGAAAATCATCAACTTTATACTCTCTCTCTCTCTCTCTCTCTCTCTCTCTCTCTCATACACACATATATATATATATATATATATATATATATATATATATATATATATTATATTTATATTTATATATATATTTATTTATTTATTTGGTGTCCGAGCTAAACCCAACTATAGGTGCCAGCTCGGGTTGTCGCGGGGTGAGTACCTGCTTCGTTACGAAGAACCAATTTAGAAGTACCCCTTCGGACTACGCCGTATTAGATCTGAAAGGGATAGCTACACCGCTTTCTTGGAACTGCGACCGGGTCGAGATGCGGCATCCTCTCTGGTCGTCACCCTCCCGCCGGAAGCGCCACCGCCGCCTCCTCCTCGCGGCCGTCGTCTCCACCGCTCTTTTCCTCCTCTTCATCTCCACCAGGCCCGTCGAGCCCTCCGACGGCATCGTCCTCGGCTCCCGTGTCGGCGATCGGCCCAATCGGGAGGAGGATATCGGGACTCAACAGGAGGAGGAGGAGGTTGTGGAGGGAGGAACCGATAGAGCCTCCTGCGCTATTGTGGAGAAGATGGGCGAGGCCTTCGCTGACAGCTCCGAGATGGAGAGCTTAAGGGTGAGGGAAGTCATCAAACGCCACTTCGATCTCCATGGTATATTACAAATTCAAGCACGAGTTGTTCTCAGATATACTTTGTTTACAGACACTGCTTGTGTTTCTATCACGATTTTTTTTTCCAATTCTTTGCAAAGGGGTAAGTGGTGAAGGCGGGATTCGAAGCTAGCTGACACCTTCAAAATGGGATGACCGAGATTGTTAGGTGGGTTGAGATCATGATCTTGATTCAGGTCTTGTGACTTGGGCTAAAGGGCAATTGTCATGATAAGGGAAAGATAGATAAATGATTGTTTAGCAGGGCTAGCTAATATTCATCACCGAAGTAAGATGGAGACTTTCAAGAACCAAATCTGGTTATCTAAGAGTCAAATTTAGGAGATAATTTTGAGCGTTTTGAGTACACTTAGGGAATGATTACGTGTATTTTAAATAAATTGTAGAAAAAGCCCCTAGCATTTAAGTATATTGTAGGTCATGGATGAGTTAGAATTACTAATTTATGTTTGATATGTTCTACCGACGGTAAAGGTATTCTTGAATTAATTTGGAACAATTAGTCATCCATAATCAGTTTTCTAGCAGTGGGCTTTATGCAGGTGATGAACAACAAAATAGATGCCAGAACAAGTCAGATTAATCATTAAATAATGATTCTCTCATTGATCAAGCTAAGTTTATACAGTGCAAGTTTCAGAGGAAATGCTGATGGTCAATTTTGGATAGTTATGCAGTAAACCAACAAATTTTCATATCAGTACAAACCACGACTTAAGCTTTATCATTAGTGAATTTCAGTAGAAGTCTGTGATCCACCATGAACCTCATGCAATTTGCTGCCCTTTTTAGTTTTTATGGGTTTGGCTACTTTACAGTTATCTGTGGAGTGTGGATGCGTTTGACATTTACATTGCACATTCTAAAATTATTATCATCCATTTTATTAGATAAAGAAAATTATGTTGTTGTAAATACATTCTAATTTCTATCAATAATTTCAGTTGAGTCTACAGCTACAAAGGCATGGATGCATAGTTATACCGGAGGATTTATTTGAACTGTGATAAATGTCAGGTTTCTTTCTTTAAAGTTGTACAAGAAAACATGTAAAAAAATAATTTAATGAAGTTACCACTCAATACTAGATCAGAATGGAATAATAAATGTGAGACTTGATTTTTACTAGTTTGACAAAATATTGATACTTTTCAGTCAGCAATGGTAAGTGTTTTCACTTGCTTTTATTGTTTTATCTATTATGAACTAGTATAATTTAATGAATAATCTACAACAGGAAGCCCTATCTAGGACATGAAAATATTTTGACACATTTTGGAAAAACAAATGAGAAGCTGGGATGTTTTGACAGGTACGAGATTGGTGCATGAAGAGAATGAGCTTTTTTGCATGTATTTTAGAAACCACAAAACTTCATAGCTGACTTGGTCTGATCTTATTTTAGGAAATAACAATAATGCCTGATATGTAGTTTTTTGGGAAGATCTACTGGTCATCGTATGCTTGCTGGTGAGAAACCAGAGTGTTTAAGTGTAACAGACCTTGCAACCACAATTATGACTTCTGTAGGATAGCTAGCTATGCTGGTTCAGTTTTTACAAACTAGCTGGGTCTCTACTTGGTTACTTTCCCATGTTTTATAAGGAATGAACTTTAGATGATTTTTATTAATATTTTCTCTTTTGTTCATTTTCCTTCTTTCTTCAAGTCCACTATCATCTGGACTTTGTATTTCTAATTTACTCTCGGTAACTGGAAATAAGGTGGTCTTGTTTTTTCTCTTTCTCAAGTAAAATAATCAGAAGAATGAATGCAAAATATTCCCACCAAATCTAGTATGGTTGATTCTGGTACTGTTATAAAGATCATGTTGCAAAACTGTGAACAGTCATTAAAGTTTGTTTGATTATTACATTCTATGGTTACATAACAAAAACTCGCTGAATAATCTTCACAACTTTTTCAAATTCATGCATCTATCTTCTAGGTATCGTATGATTGGTTAAAGTTGTCACACTGTTGTATATCTTGCATTTATATGCTTATGCTCTTGAGTTTTATATGTTTTTTCTTACATTTATCTTAAGCCGATGTCTTACTTTTAGGTGTCCACATGTTGAACACTTCAATCTTCTTGGAAGATAATCAACTTGTCTCTTTATTTATGGGACCTACTTGCTGTTCAATGTTTATGATGCTTCCTTGTAGATTTTCACCTTTCAGCATATCTGGGTTTGATATAATTTTGTTGTTCCTTTTTAAATTTAAGACCTTTAGCTACTATTTTTTAAAAATAATTTCTGGAAAGTAATGCCAAAATTTTGAGTTGGGAAAGTCACCTGATTAAATTTCAGCCTCATTTGTAATGATTAAAATGTGCTGAAGAAACTAATATTTTAGAGCTTAGTTGGTTACTTATATGTTTGCAATTAATCAACTGAATTGTGCATATTAACTGAATTGAGTTCAGCTTAACTTTGCCAAATACTTGAAAAATGAGAATGTTGAGAAGGCTTTGACTGTTTTAATCATATCAAAAATCACCATCTGCTCTAATTTTAAATAGGTAAGTCAAGAAATAGGTTCAAAGTGAAAGCTTTACTTGTTTAACTTGTCAGGGGCTGCTAGAGTACGAGAGCTACCTGCACACCAGTTTTGTCGACAAGGTTTTGTGATAGGCAAGGCATCAGAGGCGGGTTTTGGAAATGAAATATACAAGATTTTAACTGCAGCAGCTTTAAGTGTTATGCTAAATCGATCCTTGATCATTGGGCAAACCAGGCATATTAATACTCCCTTCAGCTATGTTCTTCTATGCAAGTGGCTTTGTGAATGCTTAACATTGGAAGGATATAAAAGTTTTTTGAATAACTCTCTGAATATTCTGTTTGTATTTTTACTCTTGGTTTGATCAATCACCTTTTTCAGTATTCATGCATATTGCTACCTCCTATCATCACTTGTTAGGACTCTGCTTCTTTGGTGTAAATGATGCAGTATACAATTTATCAATATGTTGCCTGATGTTTGTGATAACTGAAGAACGAATTAGTAGGCTATATTAATTGGAAGAATGTTCTCAGTAGAGAGCCTTCATTTTTTTCTTACAGGCAGCTGTATCCTTTTGGGGATTACATTTCTTTTACCAACATTTCATTTACTCTGAAAGAAGTCAAGCATTTATGGAGAAAGCATGATTGTGCTGTTAAATATGGGAGGAGATTAATAATGAGAATTGATAACTTCGAACATCCAGCAGAGACAAATGTTCTTTGTAGTGATTGGAAGAGCTGGAAGCATCCTATCATCTGGTGAGTCCATGTTGAAGTAACTTGTATGGTAAATTATACTAATGGTTGTGTTTACAGACTTCACAGATTTCAGGATTCTGTTATGCTATCAGGATGTTGTATAAAAAATTGGTACAAGTTTTTTATCCACTACTAAAGAAATGACAAAACATACAAAACTCTTCCCTTGTAGGACCATGGTTAATCATACCCCTCCATATCAAATAAGGCTTGTTTTTACTTTCTAGGTTATCTTTTCTGAGTTAAATGCCTCATCTTTTTAATTTGTTTTTTCTTAAGTGGGAAAGTCAAACCTAGCGCATGTTTTTCCCTCCTGAAAAATAATTTTGTATCATGTTTTGACATGGAAGAAAAAAAAAGACAAAAATATGAAACACATTATCTGCCAGCTTCATCGTTGTTTTATGCTAAATTGGTTATTATTTGTGGTTTACTTTAAGCACTTGTGTGCTGCTCTATCTAATTTTTTTCCTCTGAGCCATAGCATGAGAGCCACCCGAGGCTTTAATTTTTTGGTCAATTTTGATATTTTTTTCTGAATACTCATAAAACAATCGATTTTAATGGTGTGGACCGGATCTGACTGTAGATTCTGTTAGCTACAGGTTCCAAGGCACCACAGATGCAGTGGCCATTCAGTTTTTTTTGAAGAATGTACATCCTCAAATGAAAAATGCTGCTTTAGTTCTCTTTGGGCGGGAAGACTCACTAGAATCTAGGCCTAATGTGTTTGGTGAGCTGATGCATGTAATTCTATCTCCTACACAAGCGATTGAAGAAGCTGTTGATTGGGTTTTGCAAGGTGCGGATCCTGATGTTGTGCTTCACATGCGGATGATGACTAACAGGTAACTGGTTTTGCCTTAAACCTCTGATGCTTCGTTAATTGGGCAGTATGACTATAATCACTGGTCTTGAAACTTTACTCCTTGGCCTTTGAGCAAGCAGTATCTCTCTGGTTTCAGAACAATGCCCTAATAATTCCTTGTTATGATACTTGTTGAACAACTTGCCATATTTGGTGACAACATCAGCAACTGTAATTAATCTGCAATTGAAAAAAATCATGTAGATGGTTTAATTGAAGTCTCAAACTTACAATGACTTACTAAAAATATCTTGGATGCTGTTCTAAGGTCTATACGAGCAATACAGGCTGCAGTACAATGCATCAAGAGGGCACTAATCAGCTTTCAGCAGCAGATTGCAAAACCTAGGGTGGTTTTGGTCTCTGATACACCATCGTTCATCACGGAGATTACTCCCTACCTGGCTGAATTTGCAGAAGTAAAAATCTCTTCTTTTGTTTTTTTTTTTGGCAATGGATGGTCATTAGTTCCCCTTTCATGAAGGTTTGACTTGATATTCTGTCGAAATGGAACACAACACGAACACAATGCAAACATGTATACTTTCATTACCAGTTCTTTATTTCAATAAAAGATGCATTTTGACTAACTTTCACTTTGAACAGGTACTTCATTTTAATTACAAGTTCTTCCAGGGGAATAGTTCTGTTGGGAACATGGGCACACTAAAGCAGGTATCATGCCTAATTTGAATGGTTTTACAAGATCATATTGACAGCAATGCAAAAGCAGCATCATACATCCCTTGTTTCCTTTAATCTTCGATTTATATCTAAAACCATGTTTGTAGTCTTTGACTCTGGTTCCTTATCTTTTCTTGCTGGAAGTAAACTCTATTGTTCATCAGAAATAATCTACCATTCGGATGGTGATTGGGTTTCTTCTGTATTTTTACAACTTGGTCCCTTTCTGGTGAAAAGATGGATTTTTGTCATCACTTCTGGAGTATCACATTTTTGTGGTTAGGATTGTCCGGTACTCTTTTGTGTTCTACCGAAATCTTGTCCGAATTGACAAGTTTGACCTGTTGTCTGAAACTTGTTACCTGATTCCCCTTTCTATTGACTCACCTACTGCATTCATTTAGAAACCAATAACAGTTACAAGTTGACTCTTTTTTTTGTCTTCAGTCTGATTTTAGAGTCAAGGACTGGGGCCCTGCACCCAGATGGGTGGCATTTGTGGATTTCTTCCTAGCATCGCGAGCCAAACATGCTGTGGTTTCTGGAGCACACCGTCGTGTTGGTACAACTTATGCACAGCTGATTGCAGCACTGGCAGCAGCAAATCGACATGGTATGCTCCCCACAACTTCATCTCGATCCCCTGTCTTGTGAGTAATGGTCAGCTCTCTGGCTTCACAGGTAAAGATCCCTCGGGCACCAACTTTAAGTTCTTCAGCAGCTTCCAGAGTAACCTGTTGGTTGATGGTCTCAGAAACCAGATTGGATGGGGCCACATCTGGAACAGATTTGCTGGTCCTCTGAGCTGTCGCCACCAGTCCCACCAGTGTGCCCTGACGCCGCTCCTCCCACCGGCCTGGTGGGATGGTGAGTGGCAAAGCCCCATTCCTCGAGATATCCAGAGACTAAAATCCTATGGTGTTACTCTAACGGAGAATGGCGATGTCGTCGAAAGCCACCTGCAGGCCTTCTGTAGATCCAGGGAAGATCGTGTCAAAACCCTAAAAATCATTAGCCAGTGAAAGAATTCCGATGCCTGTGGAGACCAAACTGTTGTCAGCATGCTTGCGGACTTGCCACGAGCACCATCTATCATCCACAGAGGGTTATGTTCCTGGTGTGTGAATGCTTGCTGCATGCATCAAGGGCCATTTTACAGAGGCTGTTACTCGGTTCAACTCATACGCAACGTCATAGGTAACTTGCCATTGCCTTTTCAACTCATAGCTTGTTTCCTAAGAACCAATTTCGTTCACATCACGTTGGATATATGATTCATATGTTGCAGTGGCCTAATCATGATCTAAGTGATCAAAATACAGATCGTAGAAACAATCTTCTTACCTGCAGTAGTGAGTACGGTGTATCTTAACCATCAGAAAATTTTCTTTGGATTTTTTTATAAAAAATTAATCTAGTGTTTTTTAGATCGTGTGATCGAGAAATGAGATTATGTTTTTTCTCATAATGAAAGAGGGTGAGTCGCACGAATATAAAAGAGACTTTAAAGGGTTCTGCGGTGGTCTCCGCGACAGCAGAGCAGCCTCAGACTACGCTAAGCATTGTGTGGCTCTACTTTTATGTCTTACAAAATGGTTGGCGACGAGGCCCCACGTCGTGCCTCAGACTACATGCTTTATTGACCATTCTACGTTTCTGTTTTCTTCTGTGGTCAAACGCCCAGCACCGATACCGATACTGATACCGATACCGATGGGCTGCTACAAAGATATCCTTTTACTTTAATGTAGCATATATTATCACTTAAAAGTACATAGACTTAGCAACTGATTTAATCTAAAAAAGTAAAAAAGCAATGCTATATGCATAAGTTTGTTTATTTTCTCTTCTCCCTGCATGTTTTCAGCGAAAATAGAATGACAACTTTTTAAACTGTCAAGTAAAAAGAGGCTAAATGACAGAAAAAAAAGGGTCTCGGTCAATATTACGTTGACCAGTCAGTCACGCAAGCTTTCCGTAAATTTTTCAGTTTGCAGGAATATAATAATCGTACTGTGAATGATGCCGACAATATTGTACAGAAACCCGTCGGAGTTGACTGCCTTGTCAGTGGAGCATACCCTGTGGGCCCACCATCTCCCGGTCACAGCACGTGAAAGTATTACGTACAGTGTATCAATCGTTCATATATTCGTTGATTCCCACTTTCCTTCTTCGGATCAAGCGCTTCCGCTCTTTAACCCTAATCCTGATAATTTATTGTGGAAATCCATCTGAGGATTTCTTCCACAAGGTATTCCCTTCGATCCACTCCTGGTTCGCGGATCCTGCACCCCCGCAACCCCCCCCCCCCCACCCATCCGATCTCTTTCGCTTCTAGGCCTCGCCGTTCCTTCTCGATTCCGCTACAGAAGGTACGGCTTCTTTTTCTTTGTTTGCCGACTTGTATTTTGTTCTAGCACGGGAATTCTTGCTGGTGGATGAACTAATAGGTCATTATTTGATTGCCCTTTTTTCCATTTCTTGTTTTGGATTTGATTGGTAATAGATTGGAGAGGACAAATGCCAGAAGAGGATTTGGTCGAGCTCAAGTTCCGGCTGTGTGATGGATCCGACATCGGTCCGATACGCTACTCTTCTTCCTCCACCGTTGCCATGCTCAAGGAAAGGATTATCTCGGAATGGCCGCGAGGTACGACTTCCTGTTTCTCTTTATTACATCCATTGGTCAAAATCTCTTTTTTACTGTGAATCTCTTGAAAAGAAATTTCCGTCTTTGTTTACCCTCGGCTTCCTGTATCTTTCGTTAAGTCGAGATCTTTTTCTGGTGAATCCGCTGTTTTGCTTCTTTTCTGTGTCGAGCTTGTTGCCTCCGTGTAGAAGATTTTGCAAACTTAGCTCGGATATCACTTCTGTTGTTTGGTTGGATTTCAGGTGCTGTATATGACGTTGAGTTGTGAAGCTGTTCTAGCTTTGACAGATGGCAACCTAAAACGAATGAAGCGTGTCATGTCTATTAACTCAAATAGATATCTCAAATGAACAATAGGCAGATGATGAGTTCATCGATTGTCAGATAGGGATCAACCAAATAACCATCAGTGCATAATTGAGAGACAAGGTTCCGAACATAATACTAGGCCCGGGTGCTCTGTCATACAATTTAGTGCTATTGAAAATATGAATTTTTAGATTTGAGATATCTATTTGAAGCTGTATATGACCTTGCGTTGTGAAGCAGTTCTAGCGATGACAGACAGAAACCTAAAACGAATGAAGTGTGTCTTGTCTACTAACTCAAATAGATATCTCAAATGAACTATAGCCAGATGATGAGTTCATCGATTGTGAGATGGGGATCAACTAAATAACCATCAGTGCATAATTGAGAGACAGGGTTCCAAACATAATACTAGGCCCTGGTGCTCTGCCATACAATTCAGTGCTATCGAAAATATGAATTTCTAGATTTGAGATATCTATTAGAAGCTGTATATGACGTTGCGTTGTGAAACTGTTCTAGCTTTGATAGACAGCAACCTAAAACGAATGAAGTGTGTCTTGTCTACTAACTCAAATAGATATTCAAATGAACTATAGGCAGATGATGAGTTCATCGATTATGAGATGGGGATCAACCAAATAACCATCGGTGCATAATTGAGAGATAGGGATCCGAACATAATATTAGGCCCTGGTGCTCTGCCATACAATTCAGTGCTATTGAAAATATGAATTTCTAGATTTGAGATATCTATTTGAAGCTGTATATTACGTTGCGTTGTGAAGCTGTTTTAGCTTTGACAGACACCAACCTAAAATGAATGAAGTGTGTCTTGTCTACAAACTCAAATAGATATCTCAAATGAACTATAAGCAGATGATGAGTTCATCGATTGTGAGAAGGGGATCAACCAAATAACCATCAGTGCATACTTGAGAGACAGGGTTTCGAACATAATACTAGGCCCCGGTGCTCTGCCATACAATTCAGTGCTATTGAAAATATGAATTTCTATATTTGAGATATCTATTTAAGGCTGTATATGACGTTGCGTTGTGAAGCTGTTCTGGCTTTAACAGACAAGAACCTTAAACGAATGAAGTGTGTCTTGTCAACTAACTCAAATAGATATCTCAAATGAACTATAGGCAGATGATGAGTTTATCGATTGTGAGACGGGGATCAACCAAATAATCATCAATGCATAATTGAGAGACAGGGCTCCGAACATAATACTAGGCCCTGGTGCTTTGCCATACAATTCAGTGCTATTGAAAATATGAATTTCTAGATTTGAGATATCTATTTGAAGCTGTATATGACGTTGCGTTGTGAAGCTGCTCTAGCTTTGACAGATAGCAACCTAAAACGAATGAAGTGTGTCTTGTCTACTAACTCAAATAGATATCTCAAATAACTATAGACAGATGATGAATTCATCGATTGTGAAATGGGGATCAACCAAATAACAATCAGTGCATAATTGAGCGACAGGGTTCCGAAAATAATACTAGGCCTTGGTTCTCTGTCATACAATTCAGTGCTATTGAAAATATGAATTTTTAGATTTGAGATATCTATTTGAAGTTGTATATGACATTGCGTTGTGAAGCTGTTCTAGCTTTGACAGACAACAACCTAAAACGAGTGAAGTGTGTCTTGTCTACTAACTCAAATAGATATCTCAAATGAACTATAGGCAGATGATGAGTTCATCGATTGTGAGATGGGGATCAACCAAATAACCATAAGGGCATAATTGAGAGACAGGGATCCGAACATAATACTAGGCCCTGGTGCTCAGCCATACAATTCAGTGCTATTGAAAATATGAATTTCTAGATTTGAAATATCTATTTGAAGCTGTATATGACGTTAAGTTGTGAAGTTGTTCTAGCTTTGACAGACAGCAACCTAAAACGAATGAAGTGTGTCCTGTCTACTAACTCAAATAGATATCTAAAATTAACTATAGGTAGATGATGAGTTCATCGATTGTGAGATGGGGATCAACCAAATAACCATCAGTGCATAATTGAGATAAAGGGTTCCGAAAATAATACTAGGCCTTGGTGCTCTGCCATACAATTCAGTGCTATTGAAAATATGAATTTCTAGAATTGATATATCTTTTTGAAGCTATATATGACGTTGCGTTGTGAAGCTGTTCTAGCTTTGACAGAAACACCAACCTAAAACAAATGAAGTGTGTCTTATCTACTAACTCAAAAAGATATCTCAAATAAACTATAGGCTGATGATGAATTCATTGATTGTGAAATGGGGATCAACCAAATAACCATCGGTGTATAATTAAGAGACAGGGTTCCGAAAATAATACTAGGCCCTGGTGCTCTGCCACACAATGCAATGCTATTGAAAATATGAATTTCTAAATTTGAGATATCTATTTGATGCTATATATGACGTTGCATTGTGAAGCTGTTCTAACATTGACAGACAGCAACCTAAAACGAATAAAGTTTGTCTTGTCTACTAACTCAAATAAATATCTCAAATGAACTATAGACAGATGATGAGTTCATCGATTGTGAGATGGGGATCAACCAAATAACCATCAGTGCATAATTGATAGACAGGGTTCCGAACATATTACTAGGCCTTGGTGTTCTGCCATACAATTCAGTGCTTTTGAAAATAAGAATTTCTAGATTTGAGATATCTATTCGAAGCTGTATATGACGTTTCGTTGTGAAGCTGTTCTAGCTTTGATAGACACCAACCTAAAACGAATGAAGTGTGTCTTGTTTACTAACTTAAAAGATATCTCAAATGAACTATAGGTAGATGATGAGTTCATCTATTGTGAGATGGGGATCAACCAAATAACCATCAGTGCATAATTGAGAGAAAGGTTTCCGAAAATAATACTAGGCCTTAGTGCTCTGCCATACAATTCAGTGCTATTGAAAATATGATTTTCTAGATTTGAGATATCTATTTCAAGCTGTATATGACATTACATTGTGAAGCTATTCTAGCTTTGACATACAGCAACCTAAAACGAATGAAGTGTGTCTTGTCTACTAACTCAAATAGATATCTCAAATTAACTATAGGCAGATGATAAATTCATTGATTGTGAAAAGGGGATCAACCAAATATCCATCCGTGCATAATTGAGAGACAGGGTTCCAAAAATAATAGTAGGCCCTGGTGCTCTGCCATACAATTCAGTGCTATTGAAAATATGAATTTCTAGATTTGAGATATCTATTTGAAGCTATATATGACATGACGTTTTGAAGTTGTTCTAGCTTTGACAGACAGCAACCTAAAACGAATGAAGTGTGTCTTGTCTACAAACTCAAATAGGTATCTCAAATGAACTATAGGCAAATGATGAGTTCATCGATTGTGAGATGGGGATCAACCAAATAACCATCAGTGCATAATTGAGAGACAGGGTTTCGAACATAATACTAGGCCCTGGTGCTCTCCAATACAATTCAGTGCTAATGAAAATATGAATTTCTATATTTGAGATATCTATTTAGGCTGTATATGACGTTGCGTTGTGAAGTTGTTCTAGCTTTGACATACAGGAACCTAAAACGAATGAAGTGTGTCTTGTCAACTAACTTAAGTAGGTATCTCAAATGAACTATAGGCATATGATGAGTTCATCGATTGTGAGACGGGGATCAACCAAATAACCATCAGTGCATAATTGAGAGACAGGGCTCCGAACATAAAACTTGGCCCTGGTGCTTTGCCATACAATTCAGTGATATTGAAAATATGAATTTTTAGATTTGAGATATCTAGTTGAAGTTGTATATGACGTTGCGTTGTGAAGCTGTTCTAGCTTTGATAGATAGCAACCTAAAACGAATGAAGTGTGTCTTGTCTACTAACTCAAATAGATATCTCAAATGAACTATAGGCAGATGATGAGTTCATCGATTGTGAGATAGGTATCAACCAAATAACCATCAGTGCATAATTGAGAGACAAGGTTCCCAACATAATACTAGGCCCGAGTGCTCTGTCATACAATTTAGTGCTATTGAAAATATGAATTTTTAGATTTGAGATATCTATTTGAAGCTGTATATGACCTTGCGTTGTGAAGCAGTTCTAGCTATGACAGACAGAAACCTAAAACGAATGAAGTGTGTCTTGTCTACTAACTAAAATAGATATCTCAAATGAACTATAGGCAGATGATGAGCCATCGATTTTGAGACTGAGATCAACCAAATAACCATCAGTGCATAATTGGGAGACAGGGATCCGAAAGTAATACTAGGCCCTGGTGCTCTGCCATACAATCCAGTGCTATTGAAAATATGAATTTCTAGTTTTGAAATATTTATTAGAAGTTGTATATGATGTTGCGTTGTGAAGCTGTTCTAGCTTTGACAGACACCAACCTAAAACGAATGAAGTGTGTCCAATCTACTAACTCAAATAGATATCTCAAATTAACTATATGTAGATGATGAGTTCATCGATTGTGAGATGGGGATAAACCTAATAACCATCAGTGCATAATTGAGAGAAAGGGTTTCGAAAATAATACTAGGCCTCGGTGCTCTGCCATACAATTCAGTGCTATTGAAAATATGAATTTCTAGAATCGAGATATCTATTTGAAGTTGTATATGACATTGCGTTGTGAAGCTGTTCTAGCTTTGACAAACACCAACCTAAAGCAAATGAAGTGTGTCTTGTCTACTAACTCAAATAGATATCTCAAATAAACTATAGGCAGATGATGAATTCATCAATTGTGAAATGGGGATCAACCAAATAACCATCGCTGCATAATTGAGAGACAGGGTTCCGAAAATAATAGTAGGCCCTGGTGCTCTGCCATACAATTCAGTGCTATTGAAAATATGAATTTTCTAGATTTGAGATATTTATTTGAAGCTATATATGACATGACGTTGTGAAGATGTTCTAGCTTTGACAGACAGCAACCTAGAACGAATGAAGTGTGTCTTGTCTACTAACTCAAATAGATATATCAAATGAACTATAGGCAGATGATGAGTTCATCGATTGTGAGATTGGGATCAACCAAATAACCATCAGTGCATAATTGAGTGACAGGGTTCCGAACATATTACTAGGCCGTGGTGTTCTGCTATACAATTCAGTGCTATTGAAAATAAGAATTTCTAGATTTGAGATATCTATTTGAAGCTATATATGACGTTGCGTTGTGAAGCTGTTCTAGCTTTGACAGACACCAACCTAAAACGAATGAAGTGTGTCTTTTCTACTAACTCAAAAGATATCTCAATTGAACTATAGGGAGATGATGAGTTCATCGATTGTGAGATGGGGATCAATCAAATAACTATCAGTGTATAATTGAGAGAAAGGGTTCCGAAAATAATACTAGGCCTTGGTGCTCTGCCATACATTTCATTGCTATTGAAAATATGATTTTATAAATTTGAGATATCTATTTCAAGCTATATATGACATTACAATATGAAGTTGTTCTAGCTTTGACAGACAGCAACCTAAAACGAATGAAGTGTGTCTTGTCTACTAACTCAAATAGATATCTCAAATTAACTATAGGCAGATGATAAATTCATCGATTGTGAAATGGGGATCAATCAAATAACCATTAGTATATAATTGAGAGACATGGTTCCGAAAATAATAGTAGGCCCTGGTGCTCTGCCATACAATTCAGTGCTATAAAAAATATGAATTTTCTAGATTTGAGATATTTATTTGAAGCTATATATGACATGCCGTTGTGAAGATGTTCTAGCTTTGACAGACAGCAACCTAAAACGAATGAAGTGTGTCTTGTCTACTAACTCAAATAGATATATCAAATGAACTATAGGCAGATGATGAGTTCATCGATTGTGAGATGGGGATCAACCAAATAACCATCAGTGCATAATTGAGAGACAGAGTTCCGAACATATTACTAGGCCGTGGTGTTCTGCTATACAATTCAGTGCTATTGAAAATAAGAATTTCTAGATTTGAGATATCTATTTGAAGCTGTATATGACGTTGCGATGTGAAGTTGTTCTAGCTTTGACAAACACCAACCTAAAGCAAATGAAGTGTGTCTTGTCTACTAACTCAAATAGATATCTTAAATGAACTATAGGCAGATGATGAGTTCATCGATTGGGAGATGGGGATCAACCAAATAACCATCAGTCCATAATTGAGAGACAGGTTTCCGAACATAATTCTAGGCCCTATTGCTCTGCCATAAAATTTTGTGCTTTTGAAAATATGAATTTCTAAATTTGAGATAACTATTTGAAGCTGTATATGACGCTGCGTTGTGAAGCTGTTCTAGATTTGATAGACAACAACCGAAAATGAATTAAGTGTGTCTTGTCTACTAACTCAAATAGATATCTTAAATAAACTATAGACAGATGATGAGTTCATCGAATATGAGATGGGGATTAACCAAATTACTATCAGTGCATAATTGAGAGACAGGGTTCCGAATATAATACTAGGCCCAGGTGCTCTGCCATACAATTCAGTGCTATTCAAAATATGAATTACTAGATTTGAGATATCTATTTGAAGCTGTATATGACTTTGCGTTGTGAAGTTGTTCTAGCTTTGACAGACAACAACCTAAAACGAATGAAGTGTTTCTTGTCTACTAACTCAAATAGATATCTCAAATTAATAATAGGCAGATGATGAGTTCATCGATTGTGAGATGGTGATCAACCAAGTAACCATCAGTGCATAATTGAGCGATAGGGTTCCGAAAATAATACTAGGCCTTGGTGCTCTGCCATACAATTCAGTGCTATTGAAAATATGAGTTTTTAGATTTGAGATATCTATTTGAAGCTGTATATGATATTGCGTTGTGAAGCAGTTCTAGCTATGACAGACAGAAACCTAAAACGAATGAAGTGTGTCTTGTCTACTAACTCAAATAGATATCTCAAATGAACTATAGCCAGATGATGAGTTCATCGATTGTGAGATGGGGATCAACCAAATAACCATCAGTGCATAATTGAGAGACAGGGTTCCAAACATAATACTAGGCCCTGGTGCTCTGCCATACAATTCAGTGCTATCGAAAATATGAATTTCTAGATATGAGATATCTATTAGAAGCTGTATATGACGTTGCGTTGTGAAGCTGTTCTAGCTTTGATAGACGGCAACCTAAAACGAATGAAGTGTGTCTTGTCTACTAACTCAAATAGGTATCTGAAATGAACTCTCGGCAGATGATGAGTTCATCGATTGTGAGATGGGGATCAACCAAATAAATATCAGTGCATAATTGAGATATAGGGTTCTGAACATAATACTAGGCCCTTGTGTTCTGCCATACAATTCAGTGCTATTGAAAATATGAATTTCTAGATTTGAGATATCTATTTGAAGCTGTATATGGGGTTGCGTTGTGAAGTTGTTCTAGCTTTGACAGACAGCAACCTAAAACGAATGAAGTGTGTCTTGTCTACTAACTCAAATAGATATCTCAAATGAACTATAGCCAGATGATGAGTTCATCGATTGTGAGATGGGGATCAACCAAATTACCATCAGTGCATAATTGAGAGACATGGTTCCAAACATAATACTAGGCCCTGGTGCTCTGCCATTCAATTCAGTGCTATTGTGAATATGAATTTCTAGATTTGAGATATCTATTTGAAGTTGTATATGAGGTTGCATTGTGAAGCTGTTCTAGCTTTGACAGATAGCAACCTCAAATCAATGAAGTGTGTCTTGTATACTAACTTAAATAGCTATCTCAAATGAATTATCGGCAGATGATGAGTTCAGCGAATGTGAGATAGGGATCTACCAAATAACCATCAGTGCATAATTGAGAGACAGATTTCCGAACATAATACTAGGCCCTGGTGCTCTGCCATACAATTCAGGGCTATTGAAAATATGAATTTCTAGATTTGTTATATCTTTTAGAAGTTGTAAATTAAGTTGCGTTGTGAAGCTGTTCTGGCTTTGACAGACAGCAACCTAAAACGAATAAGTATGTCTTGTCTACTATCTCAAATAGGTATCTCAAATGAACTCTAGGCAGATGATGAGTACATCGATTGTGAGATGGGGATCAACCAAATAACTATCAGTGCATAATTGAGAGACAGTGTTCCGAACATATTACTTGGCCCTGGTGCTCTGCCATACAATTCAGTGCTATTGAAAAGATGAATTTCTAGATTTGAGATATCTATTTTAAGCTATATATGAGGTTGCTTTGTGAAGCTGTTCTAGCTTTGACAGACAGCAACCTAAAACGAATGAAGTGTGTCTTGTCTACTAACTCAAATAGATATCTCAAATGAACTATAGGCAGATGATGAGTTCATCGATTGTGAGATGGGGATCAACCAAATAACCATTAGTGCATAATTGAGAGACATGGTTCCGAACATAATACTAGGCCCTGGTGTTCTGCCATACAATTCAGTGCTATTGAAAATATGAATTTCTAGATTTGAGATATCTTTTTGAAGCTGTATATGACGTTGCATTGTGAAGCTGCTCTAGCTTTGACAGATAGCAACCTAAAACGAATGAAGTGTGTCTTGTCTACTAACTCAAATAGCTATCTCAAATGAACTATAGGCAGATGATGAGTTCATCGAATGTGAGATGGGGATCTACCAAATAACCATCAGTGCATAATTAAGAGACAGATTTCCGATCATAATATTAGGCCCTAGTGCTCTGCCATACAATTCAGTGCTATTGAAAATATGAATTTCTAGATTTGTGATATCTATTAGAAGTTGTAAATGACGTTGCGTTGTGAAGCTGTTCTGGCTTTGACAGACAGCAACCTAAAACGAATGAAGTCTGTCTTGTCTACTAACTCAAATAGATATCTCAAATGAACTAGGCAGATAATGAGTTCATCGATTGTGAGATGGTGATGAACCAAATAACCATCAATGCATAATTGAGGGACAGGGTTCCGAACATAATACTAGGCCCTTGTGCTCTGCCATACAATTCAGTGTTATTGAAAATAAGAATTTCTAGATTTGAGATATCTATTTGAAGTTGTATATGACGTTGCGTTGTGAAGCTGTTCTAGCTTTGGCAGACACCAACCTAAAATGAATGATGTGTGTCTTGTCTACAAACTCAAATAGGTATCTCAAATGAGCTATAGGCAGATGATGAGTTCATCGATTGTGAGATGGTGATCAGCCAAATAACCATCAATGCATAATTGAGAGACAGGGTTCCGAACATAATACTAGGCCCTGGTGATCTGCCATACAATTCAGTTTTATTAAAAATATGAATTTCTAGATTTGATATATCTAGTAGAAGTAGTATATGACGTTGCGTTGTGAAGCTCTTCTAGCGTTGACAAACACCAACCTAAAACCAATGAAGTGTGTCTTGTCTATTAACTCAAAAGATATCTTAAATGAACTATAGGTAGATGATGAGTTCATCGATTATGAGATGGGGATCAACCAAATAACCATCTTTGCATAATTGAGAGAAACGGTTCCGAAAATAATACTAGGCCTTGGTGCTCTGCCATACAATTCAGTGCTATTGAAAATATGATTTTCTAGATTTGAGATATCTATTTCTAGCTGTATATGACATTACATTGTGAAGCTATTCTAGCTTTGACAGACAACAACCTAAAACGAATGAAATGTGTCTTGTTTATTAACTCAAATAGATATCTCAAATGAACTACAGGCAGATTATAAGTTCATCGAGCGTGAGATGGGGATCAACGAAATAACTATCAGTGCATAATTAAGAGATAGGGTTCTGAACATAATACTTGGCCCTAGTGCTCTGCCATACAATTCAGTGCTATTGAAAAGATGAATTTCTAGATTTGAGATATGTATTTTAAGCTGTATATGATGTTGCGTTGTGAAGCTGTTCTAGCTTTGACAGACAGCAACCTAAAACGAATGAAGTGTGTCTTGTCTACTAACTCAAATAGATATCTCAAATGAACTATCGGCAGATGATGAGTTCATCGATTGTAAGATGGGGATCAACTAAATAACCATCAGTGCATAATTGAGAGATAGGGTTTCGAATATAATACTAGGCCGTTGTGCTCTGCCATACAATTCAGTGGTATTGAAAATATAAATTTCTAGATTTGAGATATCTATTTGAAGCTGTATATGACGTTGCGTTGTGAAGCTGTTCTAGCTTTGACAGACAGCAACCTAAAACGAATGAAGTGTGTCTTGTCTACTAACTCAAATAGATATCTCAAATGAACTATTGGCAGATGATGAGTTCATTGATTGTGAGATGAGGATCAACCAAATAACCATCATTTCATCATTGGGAGGCAGGGGTCCGAACATAATACTAGGCCCTGGTGCTCTGTCATACAATTCTGTGCTATTGAAAATATGAATTTCTAGATTTGAGATATCTATTTAAAGCTGTATATGACGTTGTATTGTGAAGCTGTTCTAGCTTTGACATACACGAACCTAAAACATATGAAGTGTATCTTGTCTACTAACTCAAATAGATATCTCAAATGAACTATAGGCAGATGTTGAGTTCTTCGATTGTGAGATGGGGATCAACCAAATAACCATCTGTGCATAATTGAGAGAATGGGTTCTGAACATAATACTAGGCCCTGGTGCTCTGCCATACAATTCAGTGCTATTGAAAATATGAATTTCTATATTTGAGATATCTATTTGAAGCTGTATATGACGTTGCGTTGTGAAGCTGTTCTATCTTTGACAGACATCAACCTAAAACGAATGAAGTGTGTCTTGTCTACTAACTCAAGTAGATATCTCAAATGAACTATATGCATATGATGAGTTCATCGATTGTGAGATGGGGATCAACCAAATAACAAGGTTCCAAACATAATACTAGGCCCTGGTGCTCTGCTATACAATTCAGTGCCATTGAAAATATGAATTTCTAGATTGTACAAATTGCTTTGGAAAGTTTTTTACTTAAGTTGTCCAGATAAATGTAAAAAAAAATAAAAATCCTAGAGCTGGATACATATCAGCTCTTTGCTCTTTTAACAAATTGTATATTTTTTGTTGACTAATTTTTGCATGATTCTATTTTATCTTGCTTGAAGGTTCTATTTTACTGGCTTCTACATGTATTCAGCTCGCTGGACTTTTTCTTATATGTTATTTGAACTTTTTTCTTTAGTTCTGTATTTATGACTTGGTTTGACTTGCAGTATGTGTATGTTAGTTCTGGACATCTTAAATATATGCAATGCTACAACTGTTTGCTTTTGTCTGTATTAAAAAGTTTTATCTGCAAGTTGGTGATTCGGTTACATTTGACAATCAGGATTTCTTTATTGTGTTTTTTTTTAGCTGTTATTTTCTTAGATTCATGTTATTTGCAGCATATGCTTTGCTGCTTTGTGATTTTTGTCTGTGCTGATTTCGTTAGTGACTTATTCTTATTCTGTCCTTTCATTTTGTTTTATTCTGTAGATAAGAAGATTATTCCTAGGGTCGTTAATGATGTCAAATTGATAAGTGGGGGCAAAATATTAGAGAACAACAAAACAATTGCCCAGTGTAGATCACCATTTGGTGAGCTTCCTGCAGGGGTTATCACCATGCATGTTGTTGTGCAACCATCATTGACTAAAATTAAAACTGGTAAGCTTGACCTTGTTTACTTGGATCTTGTTACTTCTTCTTGGAAGCTATGGAACTATCGTATCTTTTCTTACTCTCTGAAGTCCAATTATATTTATATGAAATTTCATGCCATTTGGTGCATTGCGTAGATTTCAATTGACTGGCAGCAGCTTGGTTCTAATATTAAGAATGACTCATTAAGTCTATCTGGGGTCTGATAGAATTTATTTGTGAAGTTTAAAGTGTTGCAGACATGCTGCATAAAAATATACACTATATTTGTATTTTTTAAGCCAAATTTCTAGGTTTTTTGCTAATCAGATGGGAGCTGAGTTTTCATGGGTACGATGATGCAATGAACTCACAGACCCGATACTACACCTATAGGATTTGTTAATGAGAGTATGCAACTGATTTAAACCAAACATAGTGAATTATCTGCCACTGGATGGATACCAATAGTACACATGCAAGTGAAAGGAGGTAAACTGAAGAAGAATTGTTAGAACAACAAAAAATGACAAAGCAGGCCTATACTAGAGAAGCAATCTTTTTTCCTTTCAATTAGTTGCAAGTGTTGATACTATTGTCTTTTTGGCTCAACACTTGAATATGCCTCTGTTAATCAGCTTAAGAGCAGACAGTACTTTGTCATGGTTTAAGATTTTTCAGAATAAAATTGTCTTGAAAGCTATTAAGTCCTTTTCCAAGTGGCTCTAAGGTGACTTGTTTAGTGATCTAAAACTGAACTTCCAAGGGAATAATTAGCTGACAGGTATGATTCAGATTAATGGCTGGTCATCACTTTAGTCTCCTGATTAGTGTCCATGTACATTCCTCAGACCAGCATGCAACTACAACATTTATATGCATTAAAAGATCAGATTTCAATAGGCTGGCTACTGAACAGTACTTTGCTAACATGAACCTTCCTAAGATTAATGGTTGCTTCTTTGTTTCAACTCAAAAAACAGCAGGGTGGTGAGGGTAGCCAAATGGTCTAGGCAACGCCGGTGCCAATGTTGAGCTTTTTTTTTGTTTGGAAAAACATTTTCGTCGATGTAACAGTAACACACACACAACAATGTCTACTTATTTGTCTGCCTATATACCATTGATTTTTTATTTTTCAAAAAAATCTTATATGATGCATTTTTTCTTCATTTTTAAATACATGATGCATGCTAACTCTTAATATAACACCAGAAAAGAAGGTCGACGAGTTTCCGAAAAAGACAACCTGTTCTTGCTCTATATTGTAGAGCAAGGAGAGAACTTCAGTGCTTGTGGCCAGCAGCAACGAAGTCATCTGCTGTTGGGCTTTATTGGCGGTGAGCAGAGATCAGAGGTGGACGTGCCTGTCTTCTGGGAAAGAACTGTCATATCTGTTTGGTGTAAGCTGTTGAAGAATCGGGTTTGCTGTATGGTTGTGCCATTTGTGTTGAGGGAGAGAGTGGCTCAAGGTCTATGTAAGGAGTAGATTGTACCTGTAGATCTCATCACAGATTTAGAGTTTTGGTTAAAACATATTTGTATATTGATTGCATTGGCTGCTAATTATTTAGATAAATACCAATGGTTCCGATGTTATACTCCATACTGTGTTATTTTGATCCAGACATGTTGATAATGGCTGGATGAAGGACATTGATGAAGCATTTCAGTGAGTTTTGAACAGGTCATGTAAACTTCACTTTCTTGTCAAACAGTATGCTACGGATATCATGAAATGCTTTACAAAACTAATGCCCCATTGGAGTCAATAAGTGAGCACTTACTGCACAAAATCAAAGCCCCAAGGCAAACTTTTATTTGAAGACATTTAAACTGACTGTAATTCTAGAAACTAGGCATTATTCGTATTTGTCTAGGATCTTTATGAAGTCGCTTTTTCCCTAATATAGTTTCTTTATCGAAACTTGGTATGTTGAGATTTTCTTTAGTTCAAGTTAGATTATAGATCTAATAAAAAATAATAATAGTTTTATTGGTTTTGAAATCTTGTATAATGGTTTATGTGAAGAATTAAAGTCATTTCAGAAACTCTGGTTACCAACAAGAAGTAAAAAATTTATAATCAACATGAAAAGAAATTAAATTTTAGAATAACTAATAAATTTTTTTATATTAATAATACAAAAAAAAAAATCAATCCATGTTGATTTTATATCCTAATTATTTATAGGCCAAGAATGTCTGAAACTAATTATATTCTCACAATTAATCTATAGTTTGACAATGTACAAAAATAACAAATAGATCATCAACCAACTCATGATGAGATTTATCATTGAGGAACGAATAATATACAATAAGGAACAACACTAGATATCTCGATTGACTTGCTATTCTTGATTACTACGTAATTTATCTTCCAAAGTCAACAATTGACTTGACTATTAATGATGATCTAGTTTTATTTCTACAAACTATCGAAAGTATAAATTTTGATAAATAAATTGATGCTACGAAAGATAAATTAAAATCTACATAACAAAATCAAGCACGTTAAAATTTTCTTCAAAGTTATAAGAAGGTTGAGTGTAAATGAGTTTTTAAGACAAAAATATAACTCAAACAATAGTATTAAATAAATATTATTTAAGAGATGGGCTGTTATGGGTCACAGAGAGAGAGAGAGAGATGGGATGAGAAATAGCATTTGTAGTAAGAATCCTGCATTTTTGGCGTGTGTAATAATAATCATTAGCCCTAATCAAGGTTTGGTTCAAACTGAAATCGAATCGGATGGAAACTAATATCATCTTTGGGCAATTCAATTCTAATTCTCAGGCTCGGAAAATCGAAACCGATGGTTTCGATTCCGATTCAAGCCGTTAGTTGTTGACCCAATGATCTAGTGCCTGATTTAAATGACCAATTTGCCCCTCTCAACATTCGTATAACGATTATTTTGGTTTTTTTATTTTATATATATATATATATATATATATATATATATATATATATATATATATATATATATATATATATATATATATATATTATTTATTTATTTATGTTAAGTGTTCTCGTCGTATTTTAAAATTATGTGTACAAAAAGATTTATGATTTCTTGAAACTTACTTTTCTCTCTAGTTAAGCAAGTAATTTCTTTCTTATAAAGTCATTAACAAGTAAGAAAGAGTGGGGCCTAGATTTTATAAATTAAATGATAAAAGACTTTAAAAGATTTTCAAATAATCTTCCTACCCGATTGAAATATACCTATGAATTTCTTAAAGAATATTTTGGAGTATAAAAACTATTTTGCACTTTTGTTATAAATAATGCTAGACAAGTTTGTTTATTTATGTCAACAACATTAGAAGACTTTTTTTGAGTTTAACATTAGAAGGGGACAAAATTATTATTATAAAGATGAAAAACCAAAGGTATTATCAGGCTCAAACTTTGAGTTTAATATATATCTAATAACTTTTTTTGTTTGGTATATGTCTTACTACTTTTTTCGAGCTTGATAACAACATTACAGGTATAGAATTTTTCATTCTTGAATAATAGACACGATATATAATAATATTTTTAATTTTGATAATGATTGCAAAGTAAATGCTAACAACACCTCCGATATCAACAAAAGCATCGGAGAAAGCCTTTAACGAATGAAACTTGATCGAGATCGACCACCAAGATAACTACTCATTTTGGATATATCAACCAAATAAACGATCCAAACATCCAACACCGAAAGCAAGAAAAAGTTTTATTATTTTAATATTTTTATATCAGTTTTTTTTAAAAGAAAATTGTATCCATTTTTAAAAATTTAAGAAAGAAAACTATGATTTTTTTGTGTTTTATATTATTTTTTGTTTAAAAATAGTACAAGAATTAACAATTCAAGACCAAACCGCCGGAACACCATTCTAAACCAACCAATCCTTCGACGATTCAATTCTGATTTAAAAAAATTGTAACCGAATTGGCTATCACTTTGCTTTCTTTTCATTGTGTACTTGTAAAACTTTTTTGACCAAGGATTACTGTACATTGCGCAAACAGTAATCCCCGCCTCGGCAAAAATTTGATGTTGCAACAGATCACTTGCACTTGCGATATTATTAAAGGGAATTCCACAGCAAAATAGCATCAGAATCCATATCAGAGAGCATAAAGACCATCAGATTAGGACCATCAGAATCCATAGCCTACGAAGAACTATTTTATTCAGAATCACCAGGAGAAAAAAAATTGAAAAGAAAAATAATTTTCTAATTTAAATCACTAGAAACACTTGTTCATTATCAAAAATGAAACAAATGCCAGCTACAAGTAACTAATGCAAAACCTTATCTCAGAGATAAACTGTACATTTGAACCCACACTAGGAATATTTACCTTTACATAGTAAAAGTCAACTAATCCCCCTTCATAATCTCAGAATATGAAAGACTTCTGACAAGATGGGTTCTATAGGACGATAAAGTACAAAATGTAGTTCATCGCTTTCTTGGTGCTTTAGCCAGTAATGATGCTTTCTTCAAAATTTTAGTACTGTGGTAATTGAACAAGCAGTGACATGATATTTGTTCTTTTTAAGGTATATAAACATGGTCACCAGACAAAAATGAGGTCTATTCAGTTTGCTCTAGTCCCTATGATTTGAGATCATTTTGGCGCTTGGCCAACTTCTCCAACAACTCTTGTATAGTGCGAGAGGCATCCTTCACAAGAGAGAAAATAGAAAGGCAACAAATAAAATCAACTAGTTTCACAGTCAAATGCTTACTATGCACCAGAAAAGGAAAATTTTGTTAGGACATGAGAATAATAAGGTATTTCAAGCCTTTTCTACCTTGGTGAGAGGTTCAAGTTTCTCACCTTCAGTTTCTTCCTCAAATTCTCTTCTTCTTTGTCCCTCCGGCTCCTTTCTTCTGAGAATATGTCAATCAAAGCCTCTTGTTCTTTGTTTGCCTCCTCCAAACTTTTCTGCGCTGCTTCAAGCTGGTGCAAAATTGAAAAAAGAAACACATTTGAGAATATAATTGACAATATTTAACATTTAAGCTAAAACAATGATCAATATTAACAAATACAAATGGACATTTTTGTTCTACAAGTACACAAGGTAAACCATATAACATGGTCATACTCATTTGACTTAAGATATATATTTATGATCGTCATTCCAAGCATCTTATAAGTACATGGATGTGCAGATTATATTGCATAATGTAGAATTGTATTTCGTTAACGAAACATGTTGCATGAGTGTCTCATATTAATTCCCCATGAATATCAGAACCCTTGACAAGTATACTGATCTGCATTCCAAAAGATTTCCTTGAATCAAACAAAAACAATGAGATCTGAACTTCAAACTTGCATGAGACTTGAATATTAGTAACATCATGCAGATGGACACAGATATGGACACAAAGGTCCTAAACACATATCGTCATATGTATATAATATATATTTATGCAACCATGTATGTACATCAGTATCTATTCATCTAACTTGCACTAATCTGTCAAATACTATAGGAGAAAATATAAATCCAATAATCCATCCAGACAAAACATGGAAACATAATTCTTTGTGCAAACAAATTTGAATTGATGGTCAGTAAATCAAAGAAACAAAAAATTTGTGCACTTCAAAGCCATACCACTATTATGTAGAAACAGCAAATACAAAGGCAGATCTACCATGTCTTTTCTTTTAAAGGTAACAAATAACGATCTAAAAATCCTTGCCTTCTTCATTTATTGAAACAGCAAATACGAGTTCAATGATATCACAACTGGAGGTTATGCTGTTTCAACAATGTGACCACAAAGGTGTTAGCAAGCAACAAAAGGCCTTGCCTTCTTCATTTATGCTGTTCTCTCTTGGAGAAACATGAATGTTAACAATTAGATATTGCAATGGTCAAAATCGCTTAAACAACGGAGTTTTTATCAAAATCTGCAACAAGACTTCTACTCAACATCCTCAATAATCTCTTGCTTGTAGTAATTTAGATGCGGGGCTAGTTAGAATTCAAAGAAGGTTAGAATGCTAAAATTATAGGATACCTACTACAACGATTTGTTCTGTTCTGAGATTATAGTGCAGGCTAGTACAACAATAAACAAATAAACACTTTAATTGATTAAAATATAAAGTTCTTTTGATCTTCTCTTTGTAATAGACCAAATAGGTAGCCATCGCAAAAAAACAAAAGGAGGACAAATGATTTGCAGAAGAGGGAGGTTGCCAAGAAAAGATATGGTAGCCTTTTTTTTTTTAGTGGCCAATTTGATTTGGGCAAATGATTCACAGTGAGAGAGATAGTTGGAGAACATAGGGACAACTAGAAAAAGATATTCAGGTTCGATGATGTTTACCTGAGCTGAATTTATGTTGGATTGGTAAAGTAAGAGGAAACACGGGCAAATGGAAAAAGATATTCAAGTTCAACGATCTTTGCACAACCTGAAGTTATGTCAGACATGTAACAAGGGATTGAGAAACTTGATCCAACCCAAGTTCCCATGTAATTGAAATGAGATAAGCTGACACATGTATACTATATATAGCACATCTAAACTATTGATCCTTACGGCTCATCCTAGCTCTCTCTCTCTCTCTCTCTCTCTCGCACAGCAAATCCACTCAACTGACATACAAACTGAGCTCTAAAACTATAGCTTGGTGAGAAGGTTTGGTCAAGGAACACATTGGTCAAGCATTGCATATCGCATGCTGCCTAAGTTGGCCTTTGGGTCCCTGTTGTATCCAAAAATATTTTCCTAAGTCTATAGCTTGCATTTCCTCATCCATATCAGCCAATTGAAATGTATGTCCGAGCATTTCCAAAAAACAAAGGAAGATACCCAGCTGAGCATGACTAGCAGTAATTTGATATATACCCTAATGATACTTTGAACACGTTGCAATTTAGCAATGCATGTATGCAAGTGACCCAAACATAAGAAACATATGGATGGATTGTACTTACTTGCTCAAGTAAAGATTTATTACGATCCCTCTCATACTGCAATTCCTTAGTTGTTGATTCCTCCATATTTATGATTCTGTCAGTGTCACACAACAATCAGAAACTCATTTGAGACAACAGAAAGTATTCGTGTCTGGTAATGAATTGATGTTCTACTACACCGTTTCTTTAATTCTTCATTTTCATCTTTCAACTGCTTGATATTGGCAGAGTCCTCAGCACTGGGACCATTTTCACCAGAGATAATTTTGGATGCCTGAAAAACAGATTGAAGTACAATGGTCCTTTATGAGGCTATGTATTAGGAGCAATTTCACATGAAAATTTATCATACTAGAGGTAGTTAGAAAGGAAAATAAAGTGTGCATAGTCAGACAAATTAGTGCTTATTCTGCCAGTGGGAAGTATCATTTTGTGCAAATGTTGGGTTAGTTTCTTGGTTCCTGATCAACATTTTTGGTAGGAAAAGGCCCACAACATTAAATGGTGGATATAATTATGGGTACTAGAACCAATGAAGTTTGATAAATTACAACCAGAAAAAAAAAATAATGACATTTAATAAACTATAATTTCACAACTGTACATGTTGGAACCAGAGGGCAGCTCCTCGTATACATAGATTTTGATCAGAGAAAAAAGGTTTTCTTACATGATTGCCAAAAATCATGAGAATTAAAAGAATTCATCTTCAGCTATAGATTGCTCTTAAAATGACATGAAGTGATAACATTTAAATATTCATTTGATCTGGTCTAAAAATTTGGAGGTCCTTGGGCCAAATAAACTTTACACTTAAGTTTATAAAGGTCTGTTTACCTAATTCAATAACTTTCAATAATTATTTTCTTTAATACTTCCCATCTTAAATCATGAAGGGGAGGGAGTCAAATACACCAAAGTTCGCCATGCCGACCTGTACTGTCTGGTACGGACAGTACGTACCGATCCAACAAGGGATAGGTACACAGACTGCCCTCTACAGATGATATCATTACATGACCCCATATCGAGCAATACAGGGTTTGTACTGAGCGATAACAATCGAATCCGACTGTTATTGACATGTACCGATCGATAAAGATCAAATTTTGACCATTATCGATCAAGGGCTGAGATTGCCCTATTTCAAACGATCGAATTAACCGTTTGAACCATAAGAAATGGTTTTTACATCCTTTTCTCTCCCCTCTTTCAATTTATTTCACTCTCTCAATCACTAGCATCTCTCTCTCATTCTCACATTTTCTCTCTTAAACTCAACAAAGTTGCAATTTGTGGATTGGATCAAAATTGGGAGGTTAATTTGGGAGGATTAAGAGGAAGAACACTCTAATCGAGAAGAACTAGATACCAAATTGTCACAGTCGTCCGCCCAATGTAAGGTAAAGGGAAAGGAGAAGACAGTAACATCAGTTGCACTGTTGGAAAGAATTGAGTTTGGCGACGAGACACCTTTGCAATCGCATTCAACAACCCGCTTGATCTAGAGACATGACAACAATATGGATAACAGTGTCTTGATTGATAACGGCAACGACGTCGAAGCGTCAATGGTCCCGTCCACACAATTTAAGGATGGTGCCTGGACCGAGGAGCAATATTTTACACATACCACTCAAGATTCAGATCATGGAGCTCGACGAGAGACTGGTTAAATTTATACAAGGGGAAGGCAGTGGATGATTTTAAACAGATGCGACAAAGCCTATACGACGTAGATACAAAGTGATACTGATCGTATTCATAACCATCATATTATGAAGAATCTTATGGCCAATAATAGTACAGTAATAGTTGGTCATACTTCTCTGAGCAACAGTACGATGAACGATCTTACGATACGAAGTAGTAGATCGATAGCGAAAGTAGAACATTTTACATTCACCATGCTCCGCACCAATACATGTCACATTCGTCCTTGCCTCGATAGTTGCCTCGAACAAATGAGATCCACGACGATCAGACTACAACCATCACCGTATTGATGCACCAATAGCATACGATGTATCAGTATACTATGTCGTAAGATCAATTTCAGGATTGAGTCTGACAAACATATCAAATTGATATACAGATACATAGGATCAAGGACTCCAATCCACCGCCCGTGGAGTCCCGTCGTTCTTTTTGATGATAAAACCAAGTATATATATTGAGTGATTACTTAATTCATTTGAATCATAAAATATAAATTGTTTAAAAAAATAATCTAGCAATTTAAATCATTTTCTTGTAGATAATACAATATTAATGGAAAGATGATCCAAAACATACCACAAAACTATTCCTCAAAGTCCAAAAAAGTGTGTCACTATTCTTTCCCAATTTAAATTATTTTTGCTAAAATTATACTAAATTTATATTTATTTCCTACTTAAAAACCATAATCTTTTTTTTTCTAATTTTTAGGTATTTTTTGAGCTATTTTTGATGATTTTGGTTGTACCAACGCATGGTATGTTGGTACGCCTCGATACGTACCGCCCCGATAACTTATCGGTATATCGATATGGACTGATAAGGTGAATCTTGAAATACACATCATTTGGATAAACTGAAGTACACAAGTGGGAAGATTATTTGCTAGCTTCTTAGGAAGGATGGTTAAATAGACAATCAATTCCAACAACTAGTCTCGAAGGCCTGAACTCTATGAAAATAGTAACTACCAACTAAGTTCTCAAGAAGATATGAAAACTTTTCAAGATTAAATGGCTCCAATTCAGTAATTTTTAGCTTATATTATTTGTGATCAAGAATCTAGTGCAAGGAATCTTTGTTAGTAATAAGGGCATTTTTGCCTTTGTAATTTATGTAACTTTTGACATGTTTTGTAACTATGCTGAAACATAAATGATCTAACACACTACTAAGAACCAAATAATTGTGCATAAATGATATGAGTACAAACAGATTTTCTTAAACTGGTCTGCATTACATGCTACATAAAACCTGGCAGATTTTTACATATACAATCCAGGTGTAAGAAGCTTTTTGTGCAAGTAAAATTTCAATGATGGTGCAGGGATCTCTCAAAGTAACTTGATGAGATAGGAATTGCCAGACCATGGTTTGAAATGGATCAACTGAACAAATCAACTGCAACTAAAGTCAAAACCCTTGAGAAATCAAGATCTATCAAAACCCTGAAGAAACCAAGACTAGCAAAAACATAACATGGATGTAAATTTTGATGGGAATGACCGATCCCAGTCTGAACCTTAACAAATTTAGCTGATTCCTTAATTTGGGCAGAGAGATCATCAGTCCTTAGTTTTGCATCATAATGTCAGGTGGGGCTAAAAAATCCTCTATTTGACTAGGAATTGAAGTCTATTGCAGTATGGACGATAACATCACTTTTAGAGATGTATCTAGTATAATACATACAAAGATAACATCTCTTCTTATAGCTACTGAACTTGGAATATAGGGTGAAATCTAAAAAAATCTTAACTATGTAAATTGTAGAAGGCAATCAGTTCAATATCGATCCATATTTACCTTTCCTTGTGATCTAGTAGCAACTCGCTCGATTCCTGCAACTCCATTTGTTGTATGATCTCCTTGAGCTCCATTATGGGCAGAATAAGGAGGTGGAGACAACGTTGGAGGAGCAACAATTTTATCAGAGGTTCTTGAACTGAAAATGGCCTTGGGAATATTTGAATCATGTGTTCTTTTAACTGAAGCTGTGCACTCAGTCTCAGAATCACTCTCATCATCAACAGCATGGATTCCACTGGACCTAGATTGAGCTCTTATGTTCTTTCCAACTTTCATAGCACTTTTTACTCCACAGTCCATGGAGGAGGCCAAACTTCCACTTTTCTGATTCCCAGATTTACCCAAGACAAAGGCTGAGGCACTGGCCTTTCCTGTTTTACCACTTGAACTTGGCAAGTACTTATATCCAACTTTATCTGGAGCACTAGACTTGCTGGCATGGGTTCCGCTGCTTGGAGAAGTAAACTTCAGCGAATGCCGAGATAATTGATGAGCTGGTGCTTCGGGAGAACTCTCTGTCAAAGAAGATCGGCAATCAGATGATATAATGCTAAACAGCATGAATTCTGGTACCAAGTTGAAGTATTACTTTGCATATAGTGAGAGAACTGAATTAATATGCAGAATGGGAGAACCATAATCATCAATTAAATGATCGTTCTCTTAATAAAGATGCTTTCATTACCTTTATCGTCTTGCTCAATAGTTTTCTTGTTCACCCTGGGAGCATAGCCAATCCTATGACAATTATTAGACCTGAATGCAACACAAGTAAGATGTCAGAGAAACATTGCAATCAGTGACAACATTATGCAACGCTTGTGGCATATAATTGTGGTCACCAATGGGGCCAAAAAAGTTGAGAAGCCTCCATAAGAATTTAAAAAGAACTCCGACCACATTATTTGTAAAAACTCAATTAAGTAGACTAACCAGTATGTTTTCTGCATCTGAACAAGTCTTGCTTCAAGTCTGGAAAGAATAGTTGTGCGTTCAAAGTCCTGCTTATCATGTGCTGGTTCAATAAAATTTGCCTCTAATACACCTGCAGGAAAACATTTGGTTCAGGGGAACAATTGAAGAAAAGAGAAAAAAAAAAAAAAGGGTAACTGAAGGAAGTACCTATAACTCCACGCCCATCACTACCAGCAGCACTCCATACTCTCCAGAAAGGCTAAAACATATTGAGAACGACGCTAATTAGACAATCGTAAATTGTGGCTCATATCCTAAGTAAAAAAGTTTGATGCTCCGATCATGATATAGATCATCTTGTGATTGTGAAAAGAACATTCTGGTGAAAGTTACAGTAACAGGAATATAAAGCTGAAGTTTGCCTGTAATCATGCACATCAACCAAAGTGCTTTTTTTTAGTCAGAATCATTGGCTATGTAGCATAAAAAGGATACAAATTATTGATTACTATCTCTAGAAGCAATTAAAATTGCAAAGGCAGTGCAACATGAATGATTCGTAAATTACATCAATGACATAAACTTATCAAACGACATTAAAACAAACCAAGTGGCAGCACTATAATGATTGTAGTGAAGGAAGATAACACGAAAAATGTGGTCAAAGTGAAACTTCATGTAAGCTTGCACCAAAAAGAAAGAAAGAAAGAAAAGTGAAACTTCAGATAACTGTTTCCACACTTCCAACCCTATCACTGATATGCATATATTCTTCTGGATGATCATATCTGCTTGTACAATTCTCTCAGTTCCATATGCAAGTTATTGTGATAGTAATTCATGAATCATAGGAACAAAAGAGAGCAAATCAAGGCAAGGCATGCCCCTATTGGTATGTGAAAACACATATTATAATGCCTAGAATGGGCTAATGAACTAGAATCAACTTATAAACAACAACCAACTTCAACTGTCAAAAAATATTCATAATTTAATTCATAATTTGCAAGATTGATGACAAAATCCAGGTTAACTAGAGACGACATGGTTGAGATCAGTAAAATCGGTAAGATCGAGTCAGAAGGGTCAGGCAAATTAAGAATTCAAATAAGCAATTATAAAAAAAATCATCAAAGAAAGAAAAATTAAGGTATACATATAATAAATTTGAGAAAATAAAATTGTTATATGCATAAAAATTCTTTTACCTTCATATTTCATAAGATATCTAACTTCCGAAAACCAAATTGAACTATAAAAGATAATAAATTGAATAAAACATTAATAAGTATGATATATTCAATTACAACTATAGATATGTCATTAAAAAAGGCCGATAACTTTATCCACTTGCAATTTCAAAAGCAGTGAAGACATAGAAGCTCCTCCAATTACCATGCAAGTGAAGTCACAACAATGAAATAAGTCAATGTCCCAACTTCCAACAGGTTTTGGGGAATGCAAGTACATATTACGAAATCAAACCTGAAATGCATCCATGAGATTTGAAATCAGTTATTAAAACCAAGCCATCTTTCTTCTCCATTATGACTTTATTTTTTTAAGAGGCTAAGAGCTAGTCTCTATCATCCTGTTTCTCTCTTTATATTCTTTTCTCTATGTTAAATGGTGGTGGTTGCAACAATGGTGGCATACTGAAAGTGTGTAACAAATATCAATAGATGGTAGTATCTCCTCTATTTCATCATCAAAATCATGGTCTTTTTTTATAAGCTCTTCCTCCATCTCCTTCGCTCCCCCTTCTTTTTTCTTCTAAGGTCATCAAGTTGATTTTAAAATTGAATAACAATTAACATATCCATACAGAATTTAATAACTAATGCCGTTACCTGAATATCATAATAAAATGTATAAAAAAGTTCAATGATGGACATACACTTTCATCTATTGTCACTTAATTTCTAAGAGCATTTCCAGCATCATATTCATCTTTCATGCATTTTTTACTGGAACAAGTTAAACTTGTTGTGATTTATTTTTGGTCTAATAACAGGACAACCATCACATACAACCTTTTCTCCTCAATTTTCTTCAGAGAGAATTTACTCTGTCAACATAATTTTTTATTCCAGTAATAAGACCCAAAGTTTATAACACATCTTATATCTTCATTTGGTTGTTATCCAGGAAGACCAAGAAACTAGTGGAACCATAATGTACTAGGCAATATGGTCGGTATCCCATAGCGAAGATGAAATGATAGTTCATAGGTTTGATTTTAAATTCAACCATTTCTTATTTTTCAGGGAACCCAAGTGTCAAACAGAGAATAATCCATAAATCATAGCAAAACAATACAACGGAAAAGAAATTCATAGAACTACAAGGCTGCAGGTGTAAAAAATGAAAACTGTGGGAGAGTAGAATGAGAAGCACCTTTATTAGCCGATTCTTGTGATAAACATTGAACCCCTGAACATCAATATGATCTTTTGCGTCCTTTACAAAGCCAATAGTCACAACTGCAACCATCTAATCCAAAGTACCAGTAAAATTAATGTCTAATGTCTAGCAAATGCAAAAAAAAAAGTCAAAGTTATAAGGAAAAAAGGCCGTAAAGTCAATAGAATAAAGCAAACGAGAAATTTACATTAGGATCTTTAGGAACACCTTCAGCAACTGATTGAGGCTTATATGTGACCTCTTGTTTTAGCATCATATCATTCACAATATTGTGGTGTTCAATCTCTTTGCCACGCAATATCATTCTGAAGACATTTGGAAGCCTAAGATACAGAATTGAGGCATAACTCTACATACAAAGGAAAGTTAATCATAATCAGATTAAATTTCATATAGGAAGACTGTTAAAATGCAAAGACTAACCAACCAAATACCACATAAGATAAACTATTAAAACAGTTGTACATACTAGATAATTGGTCAAAAGATCTGTGAAGAATGGAATTAACATCACCATAACTGTCGACAACAAACTACATACAATAATGGATAATAAGGGGTTCACATACAACTACTATGTAGAAATAAGAAATTTTTTCACATAAAATAGCAGTCGGATATCTGAATGAAGAAGCACAGCAGTTTTCGAGTAAAACAGCTAGTGCTGATTTATAACATCATAATGCAATTTTCACCATTGTGTTGCTGCCGACACTCATTTTTTTCCATTAGGTGGTGCTCTCAAAGTGTATGCAAGTATCCCCATAGATATTAAGAACAAAATAAAACAATCCATAACTATATCGAGACCAAGGTTTAATATTTCGATACAATACTAGTCTGTACAGTTCTTGAGTAAAACAACTACTGCTGATTACTATCATCATAATTCAATTATCATCATTGTACTGCTGCAGACACTCATTATCCTCATAGCCATTAAGAACAAAATAAAACAACCCATAACTTTATTGAGACAAAGGTTTAATATTTTGATCCAATACTAGTCTGTACAGTATCAAAATACCAGGTAGTATACAACCTGTATCACCTTGTATCAATGAAAATAATAATTAAATATTGATTAGCACCCAGCTATATGTCCACTGTGGTCCTTGTTCAAACCAGAAAATATCAATCAATGCAAACTAAGCCTAAATGGTATTTGAAACCTTAACTTAGACAATCACCATAAAACTTAAATTGTAGACACCATGATTAAACTAGTAACATTCATGCAACAATATCTTCAGATCACCTTATCAACTTAGCAATGAACAACCAATTTTACATTTCTTAAAGCCTTAGATGAGTTTGGACCTACCAAGACTTGACCATATTTGAGCTGACCTTGTCAGATGCAACTTATTATACAGGTTAATCTTCTAGAAAACTCCTTGATACAGATTGAGGACTTGAAAGTGACCAATACACCATGATCCCCAACACTGAATTGTTTATTTGTACCAGCCAAGCCAATCCATTGCACAGACTTAATTTGTAATTCATTTGCCAAAGTTACAAAGAACTAAAACATTAAGAAGATATATTAATCCACCTTAATATGTCATAAACCATGAAGAAACTAAAATTTTGAATCTTAGGCAATCTAGGATGAGACACTTAGAATAGAACAACATTCAGAAATGCAAAGAGATGTCAATACACCAATTCTGCACCTAAAATCACAGAATAATTATGCAAACCACTTTTAGTGAAGCAGAATGTTCATTTCAGTAATGTATAAAGTTAAAAATGTAATGCTTGAAAAGATTTCTTGTACATAAAACCACTAAGCTTGACAGGAAGCAGTTCCAAATTGGTTGAAGAAATGGGTCCATGTTGCACCAATTGTGTATGATAAAAACCAATAAACATCAACATTACATGCAAGTTGAGAAAAGGACAAACGACAAGAAACAACATTTATTAAGAGTTAAAGTCCAAAACATATTTAAATGCAAAAAATCCTAAAAATAGGAACTGATATGTTCAATATGCATATGACTCGATAATTATTTTACCAAAAATGAGTAAACATGCAAGCTCAGTTAGAAGAACATATCACTAACAACTAAGTTATATTCACCAAATTCAAACCAAATTTGGGAATGTTACCAGAAAAAAATATTTTCTGGATATTTGTCATCCACATGATGTCTTTCTAGATATTTGTCATCCACATGATGTCCATGATAATCACAACAACGAAAAAAATGTAACAAATTATTGCAATCTCACTCCTAATAAAACACAAACTCCAAATGGAATTAGCCAACAGACAAACACATATTCAATGATTTGTGGCCTTTAACATACAAGCCAATCCAAAAAGACTTCCATATACTTAAATATAAGTACATTCATGTGACACAACAGAAGAACCGCAAAATTTTTATATGGTTAAGAATCATTCCAGAGTTTTAAGTTGACCCTTCAATATTTTGCTCTAGACACTTGGATTCCAATGAACAGCAGCACAAAATGAAGTGAAGAAAGCTACAACAATAAAATGTAGCAGCCGCAAAGTAGCAGTCGATTAATACGTAAGAACAGCTTCACGAACAAAATAAAAAATAGATTCTAGCATATTTTGAAATAATGCTGTAAAATACATATTTGGGAACATAATATTAGTGTTTCTTTTCAGCTACAGTTATTTTTTTACAAACTATAATGTAATGAACTAGTTTATGTATCTTGATTCAAAAAATTTCTAATAATTAGGTTTCCTATTCTAGTATACTACAAAACTCAGTGCTATAGCTACCACCAATAGCACATGCTGCATGCATCATACAGACAAAGGATTCTAGATTGTGAAAAAATTTCAAACAAAGAAGAGAAGCAAAGAGCATATGGACAGGTCATTCTCTTTCATCAACAAGAAAGGTCAAATGATTATAATGATGATAAAAGTTTTCGTTCAGTTTTTTGTTGTTGTTAAGCTCCAGGGTCACCCGACCATGCAAGAAAAATGGAAAACTAAACTATTCAAGGTTATCACCGCCCATATCAAGGTTATCACCGCCCATATCAAGGTTATCACTGCCCAGTGAAGCTTTTGGAAAAAAGGACATTCCTCTCAAACATATTACCATACAATCCTGCAAAAAAAACAAGCATCTTTCCAACAATCATCTCATGCTCTCTTTGTCCATGGTCTCCAGCTGAGATGACTTCAACAATCTCACAATTGTCAAACAACCGATAGCTTTACAAATTAACAGAGCTTGTTTATATATATTATATTAAGAGCTGATTCCATTTTTAGCACAAAAAATGAAAAACATCGAAACACATGAAATACCCTTAATGAGTGTCGATATGTTAAAAAATGCCTGGAGTTTGGAAACTTCATAGCCATTTCAATCTTCTTCTCATCACGATTAACACCTCTAACTTGAATGTCCTGCCATCATAAATACTCAAATTCAGTGCACAATTCTAAATATAGGCAACAATGACTTGTTCGGATAACTAACTCTTGAAAGCACTTGTACCAACAACAGAACATGTTCCGATGTATAGAGAGAGATGACAGGAGAGTTTATAGTTTGAACTTACATGTTCATCAGCATCAAAATCAAGCTCCAACTCTCCTTGGTCATCCTCCCACAAATTGTATATGACTATTCGAGTCCCTTGATCTTTAACAGAACTGAACTGAAACATCATAATAATGAAGTATATGGATATGGTATAGAAAAGACAAGTACACTGTTTTTGTGAAACATAGTTGTTAAGGATAAGAACTAGTAAAATACAAACTGGCAGATGCAACAATGATCAATCTTCCAAAAAGAAATATATTCAACAATATAACACAAGGATAGATGACTAACCTAATTATTTTTCCAACAAAAGTTTCTCAAATGTTGGCAATTCAAAGCAAGAAATGAAGACCTTGAACAAAAATTAGGCCAGAATGACATATATACATCGGCAAAAACCACAGCACCAAAGTGGTAAAAAACAGTAAGTTGGCATTTCTTAATAATGTTACATGAACATTCTGCCGACAATATAAAATTGTCATCGTATGATAAATGCCATCAAATGATACATCTTGAGAGGTTGTGATTAAAAGAAAACTAATAATATATTTTCTCTTTGACCAACTATGTCGAGGTAGCATAACTTGTTTTTAGCAACTTCAACCATGGTCATCATTCAGGTATGGAACGCACGTCATTATAGTTAGAAACATAACTCGATGACAATATTGCAAGTAATGTCATCAAATATTTTATATACTATTAATTCTTCAATTTGAACAGCTATTATATGGCAAATAATTTATCGATAACCTCTATAATTTTTGAGAAAATAATTTCTCTGGCATACATCATACCGGATATCCATCATAACAAATAATATTCTATTTCAAATTATAAGGTAGAAATATATAAAGATCAAAAAGATAGTTAGGAAGTTATATCTGATTAGATCGTTGCCAGACCAGGAAAAAAATTAGCTGCTCCATGATTAAGAGAACACAATGAGATCTAAATTTTTCATCATTGTTTTAGCTGTCAATTTGAGGATACAAATACTTGTATGAGTCATACTTATTTTTTGATAGAAAATGGGTTGAGAAAGTAATTTAGTCATAGTTTTGATTTGAAAGTTCTAGCGTCTTTTGGATGGTTTCTAGAATCACAAAATGGTTAACATAGACCAACAGTAAGTTTCACTGATCTTTTATGCTTGACATAATATATACTTCGAATATAAAAGGTGCGTTTTGAGTGTGTTCACAAGTGGAAACCACTAAGAACCATGCAGTTAAATTACAGTTTCAAAGTAAGTCTTTAAGTTAGCCTGTCACAAACTGTTGTAGTTAAGTCCAAAACAATGTATTAAGTGCCCTGTAAATTCACCATGTAAAGTCAAAGACGTTCAAACATACCACATACAAACAAAGGGTTGCAGAAAAGTGAATCATCATCAAGCCTCATGCAACCAAAATATCACTGATAAAGCAAACTCCAAATAAAGAGCTCCATAGAAGAATCAACAAAGCTTTTAAAGAACTAACATGAAACAATTAGAAGACAATACTGAAGCAAACAATTGTAATACAATTAAATTATTAGAATAACCATGAATGGTGTAGTTTATTGACAGGAAAACTATTTATTGTCAACCATGCATGTCCAGGCACCCTAAAAGTATATCTTACCTGCTGAAGAAGATCTGCTTCACTAGAATATGGAGACCATTGGATGATGGTCTCTAAATTTGTATTCCAATCAGCTAAGGATGATCTCAACATCTTACTCCAGACTTTTTCTTTCTCATAATCAAGCTGCAAAAGAAACCTAGAATGAGTTAATTTGAAAAGGAAGCCTAAAATATATCTTGGATAAAAAAAAGTACAGACATTGGATTTATCCCATGGCATCTCATTTGTCAGAAAGCCCAACACACCATGGGACAATATTAAGACATCAGAAAATAACATTATGTGATAAAGTAGGCTCTCAATAACAAAATAATCAAAACAAGGCCAAGTCATCAATGATTTATCTCAACTCAAGCACATTCTTCTACATAGCATAGCCATAATAATATTGTGTTATCCAAATAAATTCATATCAAGCTACTCACTTTGCAACAACAGTAAGCAGAAATCCAAAATGATATCTATTGTTTAAGTATGTTCCTCACCTTTTTCTCTATTTTGAATTTCTCCCCAGACTTCAGTTGATATGGGTTCTCTTTTATTGTTTACTTTTCATAAACAGAAGCACAAAGGACTCATTACATATCAGACAAGAATCCCTTTAATCCTCTATTTCACTTATTTAATGCTTCATACTCCCTACAAGAGATTAAGGCCTTCATCGATGAATAGTCCATTGCTTTATCAGTATACAAAGTCAACTGATTCTTGAAACAGCTACAAAATGAAAAATTATCTCATCTACAGTATTAACATTGCATCATTTAACCATTGAGGCAAACAAGAGTATAACTTTTAATGAACTTCTCTCAAAAATGCATGAAGGGCTTGCAATAATCCCCATAGTGATAACTATCTGTTGCTAACCTTAGAATGGATTGTGTAAAAAGGAAAAAAACAATACATGTAGAAGATTTGCCATTGTAGTGAATATTCTTTTGGAAATATTTAAGTGAAAATCATTAAGGCATTAGCACATGTTCTTAATCTACAAAGGCTGACATCACACAAACAAAATCTATTCGGTATGCAGGAAAATTTATGTCCAGAACATTTATTTTAAACATCAATGGACATACAGATCAGTATCAACAAAGGGATGTAGGTAAAATCATATATCATAAACAATATCATTGTTTATATAACATCATTAAATATACCATTGGAACTACAATATCTTCTTTCCCAGTGTTCCTCAGAAAAGTATAGGACAGCATTCCAATGGTCTGCGTGGGCCTGTATGCCAAGTTAGGGTAGGTTAGTCTCATTGGAGGCAGCAATGGAAAGGTTAAACAAAAACAAAGATATAATGAAGCACCATGTACCACAATTATCATACCAAAATAATGACACCAGACAAGGATTTACATTCAGTCTGGTACCAGTTTCGATAATCTATAGGACCAGAATAGTACTAGCATACTGGGGATATTACCAATGTCGAATACAGTATTAAAAAATTTAAAGATGAATGGTATTGTACCAGTATCAAGTTATATATTCCCAAACTGGTACTTGGTGAAAGCCAGTCCAAGAGGTATCTAAAATGCTGACACTAAATAGGTGTTTCTCACATTTACAAATACATACATAATTAGATTGCCATATTTACCAAATCTTTTGATTATTCACAAAAATATTTATAAAATATTCTACACCATATTTATAAACAACATGCATACATAATAAACAGTCATACAACAGGAAAGAAATTAATTCCTACGTAACTAACATGACAATTAAGCTTCACATCAATGAATAAGCAAAATTAATACTGGATTCTATTGATCTCCACGAGTCATGTAAATACATTAAATGCCGACTACAACCTATCATCATTAAGTAAATGTCACTGAAATAGATATATCATGTGTTACATTGACAACAAGGCACCATCTCCATCCTTCTGCAATCGAGGACTATGACACTGAGTTCCACATTCCATTGCATCTTTTTTTATTGTTTCTAACATGTCTTCTCCAAATTTTCACTACCTCTTTCAACACCTCGATTACAAATTGAATTAGCTTAAATGTTCAAGGCCACCTTAAAGGACTGACCTCATTTCACCATACATTTGGCACAATCCATCTCAATATTTCTTCCACAAACATATATTTCTTGTCATACTTTATGTAAAACTAAACATCCATCTCAACATCCTCATCTCCAGTTCTATAATTTTAAAATATTTTGTTTGAACCGCCAACAAACCAGCCAACACAGATAACCTCGTAATTGTCCTAGATAACGGTCAAATGCTCCACTCCAATTGAACAATGTCAGTTTAGTTCTATGAAAACCATATTCTTCAACCTCCCCAACTCTATAAACATTATATCAACTCAACTTGAGAAAAAGATGAACATATTCCCTTTCATTGTTTCATGAACATCTTCAGCCTAAAATGTACGAAATCACCTTTGCTCACTCTCAGACTTCTTTCTATTGTCATTTATTTCTTAAATTTCTTTCCTTCTATTTCTGCAATTTTGTTCATAAATTTTTCGTTTCTTCTGTAGCCCAAGTTACAGTAAAAGCTTTTTCGCCAAAGGGTAAGAAGCTACAATGAATTTTATGTGCTCAATTCTCCCTATTGTCCTGATGGAAGAGAATATTATCAGTTGATTGTTCAACTCTACAATGGCACTTGGCAAAACTTTCTCTTCCTAAAACATTTATTTGCACCAGCCAAATCATCCATAATATATCTAGAACTTTTTGAATTCATCTTCAATCCCAGAATATAATTCCTGTGAACCACTTAAATATGTTTGTGTCCACTGGGGCAATTTAAATTACCCAACAATATGGTAATTTAAGTTTCCGTACAAAAAGAAACCCACCATATGGAATCTTAGAACCATCTTGTTCACATTCTCAACTTAGGGTATTGAGATTTCAAGTGTCAAGGCACAAATAACATTAGTATTCCTTCCATAAGTACATCATAACACAAATTTCCTAGCCAGGACAATATAATTTACAGTTTGCAGGAGTATCATAATCAGAACTGAGAAAGCAACCAAGAAACCTGGTAAAAGCACATAAATTGTCCCATATGTAGGTACAACAAAAGTGTGTATGAATCTGTTCTACACATATATCCAAACAGTACACGAGTTCATCAATGTTACTGCATATGCTTATTGTGGGTGCAGATTTAAGAAAATATGCTAACCTTCTTCCGTCTATCCCATGACTACGAGAAAACACGATAACATCTGCGCCAAGTCGCATGGTGCTGGTTTTAAAGCCATTCCCATCTATGGAGACCAAATAAACAATGTAAATAAAGAAAAGATCCTCATTTACCAAGGAGATAAAAGAATGTTTTTTTTTTATCAAAGGTAAATGTGTCCTTTTCCTATTAATGGTGGATACTCACACTGTCCAATAGTGTTTGCTATCTTGGACTTGGCAGAATACCCCAATGACATGCATTGCCGCATTTTATCAGGGTCCATCCCACCACCATTATCTGCAAAATAACATAAATTCGGCGATTTCATCAATTAATGTGTGATTAACAGAACAACAACGTACTGCAGAGTTAGCATTACCATAGCAAGTTATAAAGAAAATGACAACCCATTAAAATTTAAAAGCTCAATTACTATCTCGAGCATATACCTGAAACCTCACGCTTCAACTTGGAAACTAAAAATTACAAACTAGCTAATATATTGGGAAGTGTTGCTTGCTAGAAACAAAGAATATCTTCTCTAGAACTACCATAAATTCCTAAGGTCAATAGTGTGATATTCTCTACATAAAGTTTATTTTGGTTCCACTTTCCATAACCCTTGTTTTCCTCTTAATGGCTGATGAAGCCCACCTGCCCATCTTCTCCATTTACACCACAAATCACTTCAAGCTAGCCTTTTATTTTATAACAGAGTATGCTACTTATATTTCCTTTGCTTACAATATTCAATTTTAATTTTGTTCAAACCATAGATTATAATCACCGATAATGGAAGAAACCATGCGACAGAGAGCATCAGCCATCTCAACACCTGAAACCATCAGTGGCACAGGGCTTAATAGGGTGATAGAGGATAAAAATGACCTCCCAACGTCGACACATGGACTTAGGCGCAAGTGGTAGCATTGGCCTCAATGCTGTACTGGGGGCTGCATCGTCTGCCACATCATCGACTTCCACATCAGTTATGCCACCTCAACAATTGAATTGCCACCCCAAAGGTGGTTACCTCATGTCAACCACCACTTCGACAACAATTATGCCACCTAAGCGATCAAACCACCACCCAAGAGGTGGTTAGGCCACATCATCCACAATTTTGATAGCATAAATGTCACCTCAGACCGAAGCCACCACCTCAAAGGCAATTAGGCCACATCACAAGTTCGCGCCAAGGTTCTCCCGTTTCTCCCTCTTCTTCGAACGCCCTCTCCTTCTTCCTTCTTCGACGCTTCTCCCTCAACCTCGTCGCAGCCAGGCCGATACCACCCCAAACAGGTCGATAATGATCGAAATTTCAACCGTTACTACACGAAACAATATATCGAGCAAACCGCCCGTGTACCGATTCATGAGTCGACTGGTACATACCACCCGATACAGGTGGTACGATTCAAAATCGCAAACCTTGCTTTACGTTGTCCTACATAAAGTCTATATAGACAAGCATCCTCAAATGCCTTATCTTAAACATATGCTAATAACAGCAAAAGAGGTCAAGATAACATTCAAAGATGATTTTAAGGTCGTGCAATACTTACAAATCGTCGATAGTAGAACCAAAGTTCATATGGACCAAGACATCCATAATGTAAGTAAATACATATTAATTAAAATCTCATTCATAATTTTTCAATATTTAAAAAAAAATTACAAACAAAATTATTTGTCTTGCAACGAATTATCTAAATCCGACCACTCAATTTCGATATAGTCCTAGAACACGATTAGATTTATTATCGACACTAAGAAATGTTATATATCAACTCTTATCAAACACTACCAATGCTATTATGGAGGACCAATTATTTTAAGAAACGATTGGTTCATTCTGCAACGTTATAGTTGTATCGTCTCGTTACAGTATGGATCATAGTGAAGAAAAGTTACACATATATTGATTATAATTTATATTTGACATTAATTATTTGTTATGCTAATAAAATCCTATTTATACCTTTTTACAGACGAGTGGTGGCTATAATTTGGAGAGGATGCACCAAATTTAAGAAAGGTTGTCGTCCGTGTAGTTTCGCAGACGATAACTTCTAATGGTTACGAACGCAATTAGTCAACGTTCGCATTGATTCACATAAAGATCCGCAACAGACTATCGTATAGACGAAGATTCCAAGTTGGACAAGAAGCCAGAGGAAACAAAGACTAATCCCATCGACATCCAAATCTACAACGAAGATTCCAAGCTGATGTTAAAGTGGGTCGAAGTAGCGAAGAACCAAGAGGATCCTCTACTTGATGAGGTGGGAGATCCTCCACGTCCTTCACGATTTATCACCTAGGTAATAGAAGTGGAAGCACATCCCTAATTGGAGAAAGATCACCCTCGATTAGAATATGGCAGTATCACCCTCGATTAGTACATGGCAGAAGGAGTCGGACAACATTGAGTTGGACAACACCGGGTCGGACTGCTCGAGGAACTAAAAACAACCAATCGTTTGCCCAATGTGCAAAGGCAAAGGCAAAGGGGAAGACAGTAACATCAGCCACACCATTGAAAAGAATCGAGTCGGGCGACGAGACACCTTCTCAATTGCATTTAACAACCCACTCAATCCAGAGTCATTACAACAACATGAACAGTAGTGCCTCGACCGATGATGGCGATGACATCGAGGAGTTATAAACCTTGTCTATACAATTTAAGGGTGGTGTATAGACCGAGGAATAGTATTTTACACATGACACCCAAGATTCAAATCATAGAACTCGACGAGGTATCGTTCAAGTTTATACGTGAAAGGAGAAGACGGTAGATGATTTTGAGCATATGCGACAAAACCTACACGATGTGAACACAGAGCAAAGCTCATCATATTCACAATTGTCATATTATGAAAAATCTTATGATCAATAAAAATACGATAGTAGTTGGTCATACTTCTTCGGGCAACAATACAGTGATCAATCTTAATACAGAGCAGTAGATCAATAACAAAAGTAAAAGTTCTGATATTCTTCATGCTCTGCACCAATACATACCACGATCATTATTACCTCAGGAGCCACCTCAGACACGTGATGCACGATGATCAGACTACGACCATCACCACATTAATGCACTAGTGACATTCGATGTATCAATATTATCATGAGATCACTTTCAAGATTAGGTTCAACAAATGTATCGAATTAATATACATATACATAAAATCAAGTACTCCGATCCACCACCCATTTAGTCCCATCGTTCTTTCTAATTGTAGAACCAGATACATCCATCGATTGATTACGTGATTCAATTTAATCTTAAAATTTAAGTTCTTTAAAAAATAATCTAACAACTCAAATCATTTCTTCATAAATAATTCAATATTAACGAAAGAATGATCTAGAATATACCACAAAGCTACTCCTCAAAGCCCAAAAAAGATATAACTATTTCTCTTAATTTAGATTATTTTTACTAAAATATACTAAATTTATATTTAATTCTAACTTAAAAACCCCAATATAACTCTTTTTAGGTATTTTTGGAGCTATTTTTGATAATTTTACTGTACCGTCGATGCACCTCGGTATGTACCATATCGATAGCTCACCGATATACCAATATGAACTGGTAAGGCAAACCTTGATCCACATTGCTATAAAGATGCCAAAGATGTAAAAGAACTCAAAAACTTAATATGTAGCATTACTTTAGGGCAACAATTTTGAATAAACAAAGGTGTACATCACATCCATGTACTTGAAATCTCGAGTGAAACACCTGATGGGATTTGATCCAACAAGGCACTACAGAGTGAATACTTGGGAGGATCTAAAGCATGAGCTACGAACTCAATTCATACCTGAGAACACTAAGTTCACCATAATTGTTAAAGTCTTTGCCACTACACAGTGGCGTGGAACATTGCATTAAGCTGAGCCGGAGTGAAGCCTCCACAAGACGTTACGTCATATCCTCACTTTAGTTGGTTGAGTTTATAATGCAACTAGATAAGTCGCTCAACAAAGATATTACCCATAGTTTTAATGCATCTTTTATAGCTCCAATTCTTTTCGAGAAGAAACAAGATAAGAATTATAGACTAGCATGCTAAAAATTGATAAAGAACAAATACTCAATCTCACTTATTGTGAACTTGTTTGATCAACTATGCAAGGCAATGTATTTCTTAAAATTCAACCATTCGAGATGCCGGTAGGTGTTAATTATTGAAGGTGAAAGTAAAAACCAAGTATTGAAATATCGTACCGTACCGGAGTTTCGAGATTCACTCGATATGGTACGGTACTATATACTGAACGATATACTGCTCGATATATATATATATATATATATATATAAGGTAAAAAAATTATTTATATATAAATATATATAAATATAAGTAATATATATACAAGTAAAAAATATATGCGATGTCACCTCGAAATCGAGGCAATAATATATATATATATATATATATATATATATATATATATATATATATATAATACCACCTAGTAGCGGGCGATCTGTGTATCGGTCTGTTGGCCGACCGATATGTATCACCCGATACGGGCGATATTATTCAAAATTGAAGACCTTGGTAAAAACTACCTGTGTAACCAAGTTTGGTGTATTTGATTCCTCGTGATGCCTTTTTGGCTTAACGAACACCCCGACCACATTCTATATTTAGATGCATCAATTGTTTAAACAGTATCCAAATAAATCTATGATTGTCTATACGGATGAAATCGTCGTCCATAACTAAACTCTAGAGGAACATATCCAACACTTACAAATACTTTTCAAGATTTCTAGGGAGAACATTTTGTTAGTAAAGAGAGAAAAGTGATAATTTGATAAGGCAAGCTTTAAGATAGCTAGTTAATGATTTAACAAAAAATAAATAATATCAAATACATGAATTAACATATTAGACCTAAGATTAGTGCTTTTTCTATCTATTACTTGTTAGAGATTACAAAATGATAAGGAAGTTAAGCAAACAAATGTCACTTTTTCTTTATCAAGAGAAAACAAAATACATACCTTCAACCAACAACATTTTGCTTCCATTTTTCTTGTTTATTAGCATATCAATATTCACGAATGTAGATCCATTGCAAACCTTAAAAAGTAGAATCACAATTTAATCAACATAAAAAAAATTATCAAGATGTATCTCACAGAGGAAATAACAATGGTTACCTCATCCAAAGAATTGTCCAAGAGCTCAGCCAAAGCTGTTCATCAAGTGACCAAAGAGACCATCAATATACAAATTATCAGAACTCCGACTATCTATGTGAAAGTATTTTCATCAGTAAGGCAAACAAATAAAGATGTGACAATGGCTTCACAAGTACCTCCAAGTGCCCACTTGTGACTTGTGGCATTTGAATGCAAAAATTTAGGGTGAACTCGCACATGATCCATCCCTGAAGATGAAACCAATAGAATATTTCAACATCCAAAGTGGCAAAATTATGCAAGAATAACAAGAAAAAACACTGAAGGCGCATGAGTAGATAAGCAATTTTAAAAAAAACAAAAAAATAAAAAAAGCTTTCTCGGTGTCAAAATTTCTTAAACTTACTCAAGGCATCATCTAAATGTTGAAAATGCAAAAGATACATAGTGTAAAACTGCAAACAGTATATCAACGTATATATGTCTTCAAGAAAGATGATGAGATTTATGATTGGTAAACATGAAAAATATAACTGCACAAGGTAGAAGCACTAAGAAGTATCCTAATTAGAATGAACATCCAAAATTCATGAGTATGCTTAAACAAAAAGACCATACCGGACAAATGCCAAATGTCAATAAACAAAAGTCTAGATAACTTCCTATACGTGAAAGACATCCAGTCTATTGAGCCATGGGAACAACAACCTCTATATTGATTTCTATAAAATCAGTAAATGAACATTCTACGCAATTAGCTTTGAAGATAGACAATAATAAAAAGAGTTACAACCTTACATTTCTTCAAGAACATTATGGCAAGGCACGTTTGATGAGACTGAAAATGTTGAGCATAATAATATTGTGTTGATTGGAACAACAAATCCAGGCATAGTTTGTACTAATTTGATGATTAATGTTGCTAAAATTATAAAAGAATCTACGTTAAAGAACTGCATTATGAAATTCTTTGAGTGATCGAACCATTGATTTAAGTTCCATTGTATTTAAGATTTATTGAGCGAAATTTCTTGTTCCAATCGAGAAGCAGACATTTGCCAGACATCATTGACCCCAATCTTAATATCAATGTTATCTCTCCGCTTTATTGGATCCAGCGGCATACCAAATCTTTCAACAATATATCAACAAATGACAACCATGATCTTTTCTTTCTCGATTCTTAGCCTCTTCAAGTTGCAATGTGAGTTGTGCATCTCTAGCAACCAAAACTTGGTGACGACCATCCGAGAAACACTAGCGCATCATAACTTCATTAGGAGGAAAAGAAAGAGATTTTGCTGTTGCTGATGCTGTAGCATGCATGATCAACAACGCAGAGAGGGAAATCAAACAAGCCAAAAAGTGAGCCGTGTCGAATTAGGGTTAGACAAACAGAGCAAGAATATCAAACAAACCAACCTGGGAGCGGCGTCGGATTAGGGTTCAAACTCTCGTCGAAGTCCCCCGCCTTCCAGAACTGCTTGCACCGGAGCAATGCCACCGGCGACCGCGAACGCGGTGGCTGAGGTAGCAGCAGCGGCAGCGGCAGCGGTTCCTCGGGCGAGAGGGGGTCGAGGAAGCCGGCGGGCAGAATTCCCACAGTCCGAGACTTCTTGAGAGGGCCCCCCATCCCATCGGGTTTCCTCAGCCGCTTGGCCGGCCCGTCGCCCTCCGCCTCCCAATCGCTGTCACTGCTACTCAGATCGATCACGGAATCGTCCAGCGGCTCCGTAGCCACGACGATCTCCTTCTTGACGATCGAATCCATCGGCACCACGGGCGAAGGGGTAAAGGGCAAGATTAGGGTTCGAGGGAGCACAAGATAAACACCACCACTAATAAAAGACTACGACGGCAAAAAGAGGAGGGCATCGCGAACTGGCTCCGTTTTCTACGAGGCTCCATTTATAGAAGATCGAGCCAGGGAGCGCGATGGCGGTGGAAGAAACCAAAACGGAAGTGGGCGGAAACACCATGCATTGCTTTGAGTTGACGGCGTATTCTCTTGGACTACATACTTTTTTATGTATTCGCATTGTATTCCAATATTCTTCAGTCGGATTTAAGATGAACTTAATATAAAACAAATATTAAAATTGGATTCCTATTGGTATTCAGATATAAGAGATGCGAATAATTTGTGTGCCATTAACTTTACTTGAATCTAAAAATAAAAACTAATTATTGAAATAGATAAAAGTAAGTGATTTTTGTTGTTTGAAACTAGTATAAATTTTATTAAAATATACTAAAACTTGAGTAGAAAAAAACAACAATAACGTGTCGTTGTTATTTGTTGGATGACAAATACACTTTTGGATGTCCATAATTAGAAATATGTTTACTTAAATAAATAAATATATATATATATATATATAGACATATGATATATTATATTATATTATGTATATATATATATAAACAAAGAATAATAAACAATCAATAAGAACAGAACATGATTTTTCTTCGTAAACAAGCTTATTTGATTAACAAATTATTCAAATTTGAAATGATTTCTCGATGATGAAAAATCTTATAATTACCAACTTCTGAGTATTATGGGGATAAAAACACTTTGAATATTCATAATTGGGAATGAAAATTCTGAGATAGAAAGACATTCTTGACGAGATTTAAGATAAATTTTATGAAAAATAAATATATGAATAATTGTATCACTGGACGATACTATGAACATCTTTTAGCCATAAAAAATTGACACATGGATCTCAATTAGTTGGGTCCATGTTGGATGCTTCCACTTTCTTATCATTTATTCATATTAAATATTAATTTAATCATAAAATTTTTTTTGTATAATATAACTTAAAACGAGATATATTATTGACTAATCATTATTGGATATATCATCATCATGTGATGTCATCCCTCTACATACCCACACGTAAACAAGCATCGTAAATTTTCTTTTTGACATTTATTACTAAAAAGATAATCATAAACTTTCTTCTTAAGTTTTATCTTCTTAAACTTTAAAGATCACAATCATAAATTTTCTTCTTCCCATTTATTACTAGAAAGATAATTAAGAACTTTCTTATTATACTTTAAGTTTTTATACGGTCATTTATGATAAAAAGATAATCAAAATATTTCATTCTTATCTTTTATGATTTGCAAATGCATGCTTCATTTTTACCTTTACTACTAAATATAAAAACTCATATTTAACATAAAGAATGAGTTGATTTCTTTTGATTATTCACATTCATATACCTCATATTACTAACTTGAGCATTAGAGGGATTGAGTTAGAAAATATTTTTCAATCTTGATCATCGTGTTGGTGGTACATAAAAAGCTCGACATTTTTATGTTGAAGATATCTTAGATAACTCGGATCTAGATCATGTCGAATTAATCAAAACGTCAATGATATTTTTCCCTAACATAACTCATTATAATTTTTTAAATATTTTTTTTTATAAAATATAATCCATTATAATTCTTAAAATAAACTCTCAAATATATATTAAGACATAAGATGAAAGAACTTAGTTCTATTAATGTCTAAGAGATCGGAGAAACTTTTATTTAAGTTTAGAACTTGATAATTGGTTTGAAAAGCAAACCAAGTTGGATTAAACTTGATAAGTTGGATTGATGGCTAGAATTAGCATTAATAGAAAATAAGATATTATAACAAGTTGAGTATGATTATTTTGTTTTGAATATAAAATCAAACCTAAATAACGAAAAAAAAAAATCCCAATATTAACTAAATATAATATTATATTTACATTAAGTAATAGATCAATCATAAGGTCTCGAATATTTTGTTTCAATACCTTCATATAACATCATAACTTCCCCATGCCTTTTATAACATCAAAACTTCCCTTGGAAAGAAAACCATAAGGAGAACATATCCTAAACCTCTTGGAATTTAGAGGAAATTATTCACTCAAGTTCCTAAATGCCATGTTTGTTTAATACGTTTTATGATAAACTCTTATTTTACATCATTAAAAAGAGAAAAAAAATATATCCTTTCATTCATGCTGAGATGCAAGTAAAAGAAAATGCAGTATGAATTCTTTAGTTCATGATATTATCAACATCCTTTCACTTCGGATCCAATAATCCCTACGCCAATCAAAAAGCGACGCGTGCACATTTGAATTCCAATCGCCCACCAATTTATATTGCATGGGAAATAGTCAAAATTTGAAATGCTGACGAGAAGCGATCGAATTGCATACGTGCAAGCAAAGCCTCCCATAAATGTCGACCAATGCGGGATCTAGTCCGCGTCGCATAAGAAACTCGGCTCCATTTCAAGGCCGCACGAGAAACACGAAGGATCTTGAGATTCCGGTCAGTCGCAAGACGACACTTTGAACCGCTGATGAAACCAATTTTAACCTCTATTATGTCCATCGTACCTTGCACTTGATCCGGGGGACAAAGAATTAATATATCTCAAGGGAAGGTTTCATCTGTGCTTAATATTTATTTATATCTTTTGTAAACCCACTCCAAAATTGTCAATAAATTGTTGTACTAGATTGAAGCCATGACAGTTCACCTTCCAATTATAAAGTAGTCAATTGAAAATGTTTATCTATTTGGTTTAATGGTCATGTAGGCTATCTGATGCCTGAACCTAATTTAGCTAAATAAATTTCTCTAAATATACAAAAGTAAACCACTAGCCACTTAATGTAGATTTATTTGGACACTTCAAAGTTTTAGTAATGATTGATTTAATGTACAAAATATGATAAAATCAAATTTGATATATAATTTGGGGTTTAAGAAACATAGTAGAAACCAAAATATAGGTCATATTTGTATGTAAGAATCACTAGTGTACAGGTCCACTTCATCATCACCTAGTCTCATCTAAGCAATTGAACTGCTTTTATTGACTAATGTTTGGTAAACAGATCTCTTTTCGATTTATAAATTAATAAATAAATAATGTTCCTTACGTGCTGTCATATGACAATAATTGCGTTTAATGAAACGTAACCTACTAAGCAGAAAACCTACTCCATTACACGCAGAAATATTGATCCTTATTTGGTCAGAGAATTAAACTTGGAGTAAGAAAATTAGAATTCTAAAACACTTCTCTGACCTGAATTAAGTCAAGGCACTAAGAGGCGACTCATCATTGTTAGTTTATGTTTATTTTGTTCGGATCAAGGAGTTCCATTTTATTCTAAAGGCTTGGCAGGGAATCGTTATTAACATTTTCTCTTTTTTATTTCTCGAGAGACATTCGATTAAGCTTTGCACGAAGACACCTCAAAAGCTAACAAATGAATTAATATGATGTGTCCTGCGTTTTAATATTTTACATGCCATTATGACAAGTATTTAATAAGGGCATGAAAACTTCGTAGTCCACTACACATTGAAAAGGAACCATGTTTCGGACCCAAAGCCTTTGGCATGCGTATATGAGGAGGGTGGATATGGTGTAGCTCTACGAGAGATAGAGAGAGAGAGAGAGAGGAAAGCATACATCTAGTGCAGTGCAGTTCTTTCTTTCTCCTCCTTGCAATGACCCTAAATACTCGCTTCTGAGTTCCCAAGAGATACATGATTTACATCTTCGCGGTGCAAATGGCTTGGCTTTTGAAGCATAACAAGTAGTTCTTTGATTGTCTTGAAAGAGATGAACAGGTAATTTGATGCTTGTTCTGATAGAAGCTTTGAAATGGAAAGGCTAGGGAGTAGGAAGGGGAAGAAGAGCATAATCGTCAAGGTATTCGAGCGATGTCGTTCCCTCGGGCACCGGAGAAGCTCAGCTGCGGCGGCCACGCCCAAGAGCAAGCCATGGGACAGCTCCAAGTCCACCGGGAGGCAACGGGCGCCTGAGGGCTGCTTCACGGTGTACGTCGGGCCTACCAAAGAGCGGTTCGTGGTGAGGATGGAGTGCGTCAACCACCCTCTTTTCAGGATGCTCCTCGATGAGGCCGAGATGGTGTACGGCTTCACCAGCCCTGGCCCGTTGCAGCTCCCATGCGACGTCGACGTGTTCAACAAGATCTTGTGCGAGATGGACCAGGAGATGATGGCCCCGCCCACGTGCAGCTTCGCCAAATGCTACAGCACCGGGTATCGTCTTCTCAGCCCTCCAAGGCTCATCGTCTCCGACCATCTCTAAGCACTCTCAGGCTCTTTTCTAAGGTTCATCATCTCCATGTATCATATACCGTGCTTTATCTTCTGGTGAAGGTAATCCTTTGTTTGTGACGTTAACAAAATGATTTAGTAGTAGTTTTTCTCTCTCTAAATAAATTTTTTTTTTGCCTTTAGGATAGATTATTTGATTTTTGAGATCGAAAAGTATGTATAAGTTCCTTTGGATCCGGTGTTGTTATAATTAGTATACAAAAGTCATCGACCCATAAGTATCCATGTGATATCGGTACCTATCTAAGATTTATTATCATTACAAACTTTATTACGTAATTATTAAAAACTTATAAAGTCTATCTTTATATTTTATTATACTTATATAAGATATTATTATTATTATTATTATTATTGATACGATATTGAGTTTGGGTTCCACACCTTAGGGTTGTATGAAGTTATAAGTAGATCTTTTGTCGACGGATATAAAGTCCCATAAGACTCGAGTAAAGCCAGTTACTTGCTTGGTCAATCTAATGGAATTCAAAGTTCTCCGGCTACTTGGTCTTCTTCAACCCGAATTGATTTATTTGCTGTCAATCATGCATGAGAGAGTCATAAATACGAGAAAGACTGAAACAAGTGCTGCAGATTCAACAAACATAATAACGATTTATAACCTATCTCATTATTTCATGTTCTTACAACAACAAATCCATCATACAGATATGTAATGTATAATCAAGTAATATCAATCTCAAACTGCGACTTCAAACTGAAGGAAAGGCTCATCTTCCCCATATTATATGTCCATCAGCTTTTGGAAACTTGCCATTGCTGAGCTTGGGAGCCCAAGAAGCACATTAATGCTCTTACTCTCCTTCCCATGGGATAGGAACAAGATCACCTCTTTCTCAGGTAGAGTCACAGGCCCAGATTGAACTGGCTCCCCCCACCCGAAGTCCGTGATGTGGAAGGACAGCCTCGACCAAGTCGTGATCAGAAGAGTAGCAGTCAGAGAAGGCCGAGCCCTTGTCGCCTCGAAGTAATCCATCGCCGACCGCATGTACTCGTCGGTGACCATCCTCACTGCGTCCTGGACCAGTCCAACAGCAAAGGACAGTGGGCGGCCCAGGAGCTCTCCTGCTGTGCACAGCGAATTGGTGAGGACGATGCCATTGCCGAAGTAGCCCTTCGGCAGCGGGGGGTCGAATCGGGACCTGCCGTCGACGGCGAAGAGGAGCTTCGTCTTCTGCCCGGGCTGCAGCTTCAACGCCTCCGTCCGGGCTCGCCAGACGAGCCCGGAGAGAGCTTCGAACGTGGTGCACCCGTCGAGCGTCCCGTCCGCCATGGCCTTTTTCTTGACGCGCTCCAGCTTCTCGGTGTCGAAGCAGAAGGATCGGTACAGCATTTCTTCTTGGTACAAGGTTGTGGCATCAGAGACGTCTTCGATCTCAGAGAATTCACGGTGGGGAAAGTTGATGACAGGAGGATCACGTGATCTCAGAACACTGCGGTCGATGAACGGCGGCACCGATATCGGTAGGCCTCGTGCCGTTTCCCCCCATGAGTTCACAAACTCCATTGCACCAAGCCCGTCGAACATACAGTGGTTCATGGCTAGCCCAAGGATGAATCCCCCGCAACTGAACTTAGTAACCTGCAGAGAGAGAGAGAGAGAGAGAGAGAGAGAGAGAGAGAGAGAGAGAGAGAGAGAGAGAGAGAGAGAAATGAGAATGTAAGACATCAGTCTTAAGCCGGAGCGTAACAGAGCAAGTCTCAGACCTGAGCTACCAGTAGAGGCATCTCCAGTATGTTCTTAGCACCAGGGACGCTATAAACAAGCTTCCCAAGCGTGTCGGGATCAGGCTTTGTGATGTCCCCAACATCTTCCATCTTGCAGTCTGCTTCAGCCTCGACGAACACCGCGCCTTCCCTGGTGCAATCCACGATGAGCTTCCCCTCGTTGCTGATCGTCAGTCGGCCGGCGAGCGGGTAGTAGCGAACGAGGACCTGCGCCAGCGCCTCCTTGATCACTTCTGCCGCCATCTCATTCCCCTTCTCCTCCGACTTGAAGCAGTATATGGTCTGAACTATGACTGCAATGTTCTGGTCGAGGTTGGTGAGGAAGTAGAACCCCTTCTCTGTCTCTTCTGCCGGAGGAACAAGCGTCGGTTCCCCTTGCCTCACAGTAAGCTCAAACTTCTCCCTGAGATCTGCAATCTGCACACCAAACACACAACCTGCATGTCAAAACTCTATCTAAATCTCGAAGAAAACCAGATAGAATCTCACCATTTTGATGTCTGAGGAAACCGCTGGTAAGTCTGAGAAACCAGAAAGCAAATGGCCCCCCAGTTTATATAGGGAGCAGGGAAGATGATCCAGCCAATCTCTAACAGAATTGGTCAGCTAAAAAGAATGAAAGGATATGTTGTTGAAGCAAGTTTTGAGCTCAAAACCTAATCTAAGGAAAGACAGTCTGTGTCGGCATCTTTTGAGCCAAATCTATCACACACTATGGGCTCATATGGTTGGGGTTGGCTACTAGCTTGCAACAAAACATAAGACATTTGCTGCATCTCTTTTTCTTGCTCATGGGTTGGTGAAGTTGGCCTCCTAATAACGTTATGATATCTTCACTCCTGTTATTATCGTGTCTCTATGGAGTTCATATGCCTGACGAGATCTTGAGACTCTGAGAATCCAGTCGAGTATGACACGATCTACTCACGATCTAATTCACCTAACTCGGTTGACCTGATCGAGTATGCTTGACCTAATTTTGATAAGATTTGGTCGATTTAAATAATCGAATGCACTCAAGTAACATGTCCTCGATTCTGACAAGCATTTATTGCCAGCGAAGAGGGCTCTGCACCGGTACATGAGATGGCTGAAGGTGGTATTCTGAATCAGGGCCTCGAACCACGTCACCCGGAGTTTGGACAAGAACTAGGTGATTGGTAATCTCTGATCCTTTTCCGATTTCTGCCTTTAACAGGCTTTGAACTTGATTAGTGGAAGATCAAGCTAGCTAAATTATGTATGACATACATTTTAGAAAGAATATATTTTTGTTGGTTGGATAAGAATATAACACTATTTAATTGGATTTAAACACTGTTGATCTTATCAAATTGTTTGGTCTTTATAGTTCAAAGAGCCCATTAAATTATGTGCAAGATGATGTGTGAATTTCTATTAATTATTTTAAGTTTCTTGATGTCAAATTTTTGTATAGATTTTTTTAATTATTTGAATTAAATATACAATTTGAAAAGAATAAAAAATAAAAAAAGTGGCGGGCCGGTTTGGTCCAGCCTTGTATGCACTCGGACCGGTGTGGGCGCTGGCCCAGTTCAGACTCGGGCCACAGAGAGTCGGGTCCAGCCGAGCGGATCCAATTAGCCGGACCGGTGTCTTGACCCAGTTCGTGTTTCGCTCGATCTGATCCGTTGGAACCTGGACCAGCGGCGGCTCATGGGACAGAGCGTGATGCGTCCTGGCGCGTCCGGCTCAGCGTGGTCTAATGGTTTGTCCAATTCAAGCCGAGCCCAATCATGCCGGTCCAGACTTCTCTTCTGCGGTTCAACCGGAATTGAGCCCAGATGTTGTCGGCTCAGGGGTAACTAGAGTCCGGTTCAGCGACAATTGAGTCCAATTCAGTCGGTTTCCGTGACAATTGAGCTAAATTGGACCGGTTCAGAGTCAATCGAGTCCAATTCAGTGATAATTGAGCCAAATTAATTCGACTTTAGTAAAAGTAAAGCCCGATCGATTTTGTTCAGTTCAATAGGAGTTGTGCTGCACACGATATAAGATATAGACACTTTATGAATTGGAATCGAGTAACATCCACTTAGTTGTACATAAATACTTCTCTCGATGAAACGATGTTTGATGATGGATAAGAGGATACTGTTGCCCACGAAGGCATACAGGCTAGTATGTTGAGGTCGTGTAAAGAGTCTGAGATCCATCTACTGTCAAGACAGGGGAAAGAAACATTCATCGACTAAAGAGTTCTCTCTGAGTTATGTTAAGCACCTCTTTGGTCGCTTCATGCTTCAGATGATAAATATATCATTATAGATTCATGGAACTGTTATCGCTTCCTGCTCTGCGCCAGACTCTTCTACAACAGATGGTCTACTCGTTGAAGACTCTTGCTGCTTTAGATGGTTAAACGATACTTCGACGTGACCATTGACTCGTCAACTTCTGACTTCAACCTCGATGAACGCGTTCCATCAAGCACCATGCCAGGTTTATTCTCGTCAGTGAAGGGTGGCTATGGTGTGAGGTGACGAAGCTTCGGTTGGTGGGGAGTAGGGCCGAGATGAGCCGACTGGAAGCTGTGGGAGGAGTCAATTATGGCGATCTTTGAGTTCTTTAGAAAGAGTACTTCAAAATCCCGTACTTCTCATTCACAGAAGAAAAAGAAAGAGAACTCGGCTGGAATTATGTTTTTTGTTTTATCCAGTGTAAGGCTCTTTTGAGCTTAGATTTGAACCTTCGACGTAAGAAAATAAATCTTTCAGCATCTATTTTTGATGTGTTTGGAGATGCTTGTAATTTTGGAACCAAAAAGCTAGCTAGCATGGATGGAAGGAACTGAGAGAGGAACAAAGTCTACCCTTCTGCAGAAGCCATGGGCAGAAATAATGGAGGAAAAAGTTCCATTTTATCATGCTTCAAAAAGGTTATTGGAAAATGTTATTTTACTATATTAAATTCTGATATAAAGACAATAACTAAACCACCAAGTTAAAATTCTAGCAATTTTTATCGATAGAACAGAGCCATAATAATCATGTCCATTTAAAGTGAAAATTTGGACTTCTTAGAATCATCAGGAAGTAAAAGCATGTAATTTATGTACATCTGTCTACAGCTCAAATAATGTGTATTTACAGCTGAGCGATTCTACAATTTAGGACTACCACGGCATCTTTTTATCAGTTTCAATATAATTCTAATCCTGATCCATCGTGTGCACAAGAGGGGAACTGAAACTAGTGGGGCTGCTGCATCATTATTCTCAATGTATCAGGCTAACCTTTTGGTATTATCACCATTGGATGCTTATCTTCTTCCATGAGTAGGAATCAGAGTTCATGAGTAGAGGATCAGGTCGATCGAAGGTTTTGAAATGAGGCCCTGAAGAGATTACCGAAGATGAGACTGACGGTGCTGCCCACGTCGGGCGGCTTTGATGGGAGTAGAGGGTTCTGCTTCACCCTTAGGACTGTCTGCCCGATCTGTCTGCGTATCGAATCGATTGTCTTGGCATCTATAGGGTTGCCTGACATCTCAGAAAGATAGAAGGTGTCTACTACTTTGCCTTCCTCGGTTGAAATCTCTGCTCTCCTGATGGTTAAGCCATTTTCTCGGAATATTCTAGTGATTTCTGAGAGAAAACCGAATCTATCCTCTGTCCTCAGTTCCAATTCCAGACCCTGTGCATGACCAAAGACAATGTAAGTAACCAAATGCAATAGAATGAACAACCATCACAGTTTTTGAGACTAAATATTACTTCTGAGGCTCTTCTCTCTATAGCTGCCTCAAGGCACTGGATCAGACGCTGTCGCTCGCCTTCTGAGCTTATGGGAAGGCCATCGACATGTCTTATATAGTATTCCTGAAGATTAACAATAGTGAAAGATCAAGAGTGGCATACAATGTAGATTTCATAAAAACCAGTAGTGATGGTAATTTAGATTGACATTTACTTGATAAGCTCCTTCCTTCCCTGAGCTGACGGTTCCATGAAACACAACATACTGCATGTCTGTGAGTGTACAGATAGTATCAAAAAGAAGCTTAGGCCGGTCCTTAGACCTCAAAATGACCACAGTATAATCCTTCTCCAAACAATCCGTCACAGTCACTTGGGGTGCAGATTTATCATTTACCTCTGCTTTCATGCCAACCCTCTCGTAGTCCCTATCATCAAACATCAATTGATGCAACCTCCTATCAACGTGGGTAAGCCCCATCGATACGGTCATCTTACCTGTCCTCGAATCATTATAACCTTTAAGTACATTGCATAGGAGCTTCTTGATTGCGGAGAGCCTTTCGGGGTCCTCTATTGCACCCCCGGTGGACTCGTCTGTAACATGAAGCACAGCTGCAACTCTGGTGTTGTGTGTCCATAGCTCTGCTTTGTCCACATGACACAACTGGGTTGCAAGCACAGCACATATTTCAGACAGTAAGCCAGGCCGGTCGGAACCTGTTACTTCGATCAATGTTTGCTCTTTTGAAGGTGTTATACCTACTGAACTCCGTAGTTTGGGAAAGAAGCAAGCATCTGATTCCAAGGACTGCACAAATGTAAACAAACCATCATAAAATAAATACATTTGATGCCATGAATGTAATCTGTACTTGTGACAACATCCTATCTGAAACTCAAAAGCTTAGATGATTCAAATTGATACAGATAAACGTTCAGAAGAATAAAAGGAAGCCCTCCATTCAGAGAGAACTCAGTTCCACTAAAAATAATGGAAATGACATGTTAACAACTAGAATAAGGACTAATGACAAGTACCTTTGTTATATAGGAAATAATCTCTTTGTTCCACACTTTATTTCCATCTAGGTCGGTCACGTTAAACACTGAAAACACCGGGTACGAAAAATTCAGCACAGAAATATGAACAAGAACTAAATATGATTCCTTTCAAGTTACTTTGATCTGATTGAAATTTGGAGTGCATACCATCCATGAACCAACTCCCATCAGAAGAGATGTAGGCCTTGCTGATGACAAGGTCCAGGTCAGTAAGGACTTGAACTACTTCGAGTAGAATCCCATGCTTGTTAACACTATCCACCTAAAACAATGAACAAACACAGTATTTAAGAGATACTACTGCACAAACAATAATATCTATCACCACAGATAGTGATTAAGCTTCAATCTCTCAAGAATGGTCAGACTTACTCTAATAACTGTGGCATCGTGATGAGAGTCATTATCTATCACAACCCTGCATTCCAGAACCAAAGATGTCACAGATGAGCTTTCGAAGGAAAAGTGATTCCTCATGTGGTTAAAAGTTTCAAAGAAAGGTAAGCAAGGCAAAAGAATAGACACAAACAACAATAAGGTACATGTAGTTTTGAAGGTTCCATGCTTAAAATGATGGAGGCAAAAGCCTCAGAAGAGGGATTCCTTCCAATCACAATATGTTTCGAAGAACAGAATACCCAAGAAACAGTAAGAACTCGAGCAAAGGTAAAAGTGGATTACTCAAACAATTTACACCAAGTAATTCAATCTATTGCAACATATCTAGACGACAAGCAGATTCTTGAAAGAAGCCAATAGATTCAAACAACGCATGCTAAAATGAAGTGATAACTAAATCAGAAAATTGAAGTATAGAGAAAAAGAGAGCTGTAGTTGCAAAGGCTAGCTGACAACAAAACCCAAGGAAACCAATCCATTCAAACATCGAGCACACCTAAGAAAGGATGGAAACAAATAAAACATTCGTGTACGTTCATAGAAGGAAGAAGAGAACAGAAACACAGGGGAGAGGTATAAAGTTTCCGGTCCTAATTGAAGACAAACTCCAAACCATTCCACTCCATAGCCCCGGAATCAAAACTCAAAGCAACCCACTGAATCAGAAGAGAAATGATCACATCTGTTCATCCCTTCTCAAAGCAAACTCCAATTCGATCCTTGAAATAACCCACGTACCCCCACGACAAGCCCCCAAATCAAACAACTATGGCAAGTAAAACCAAAGCAAAAGGAAAAAAAAAAAAAGAGAGAAACAAAGGGGGTAATCAAACTCATATCACCTTGGGGGGTTCATCCTCCTAATGAGCTTCGCAAACTCATCATCATCCACCTCCTCCTCTGGATAACTCCCCATCTTCCCCAAAGCCAGGCTTCTCCTTGGAACCAAAAGAAGCAAACAGGTCCAAATTGAAGAGAAAAGAGAGCTTCTCTTCTCCTTACATATATGTGGACAAGAGAATCTGAGAACTTAACTGGGAGAGTAAATAAGAGAAGACTATATTTATATGGAGTCAGGTAGATTCCACTGAAAGTGTTCGAGGCTTTATACATCTTTCCCTATCTATTCTAATATTTATATTTACTCCATATCAAATTACGTAGAAACCCCCAAAATATGCTTATAATCAAAAAGTTATCTGAGCTTAATAGGAGGAAATTTCGGTCATTTCACAAGGGAGGACAATCTTCTGACGTGGCTATTTGCCACTGGTTGAGTGGCTGATGGCTGCACGAGTGCGGGGCGGTGATATTTGTCCCATTCCACTGGTCAATAGTTCGAGTTTTAGGGGAAATCAAAAGGTCGGGTGAGGATACCGATCAGCGTTCGCAAGTGGCGGCGCGCGGGTAAAACATGGGGTAGCGTTCCCGCGTCCGGTGACCCGACCAGTTCACGCGCCTCAATCGGCCCGGCCCAATGAGGGTAATCAGTGATTTTGATGTATATATATATATATATATATATATGATATTTATATTTATACGAGGTGAATTCTTGTGAAAAATATATTTTATTTTCAGAAATTTTTAACAATTTTTTTCTCAATACTTGAAATAGTTCTGATTTTACAATCAATCAATTTTTTTTTCTCTTTGAATCAGTGATGAATCGATCCAGTTATAACATAACTATTATAACATAATATTTTTTAACTGTATTACAATATATTTTTAATATTATTAAAAATACTGTAACACAGTATAAAAATATTGTAACTGAATCGATTAATCCTATGGATAGGTTCATAGAAAAAAAGACAAAAAAATATGAGTAATTAAAATATCTCATATATTAGACAAAATATATTAGAAAAATTTAAGAATAAAAATTACTCTCAGAAAAAAAAACCTATATTTTTTAAATCATCCATATATATATATATATATATATATATATATATATATATATATATATATTCTCGGAAAAATTATCTGAAAAGAAACCAGATTCGTTTGTCTCGGTGGGAACTATTTGGCCATGTAAAAAAGAAATATAATTGTGGAGCCTAAGAAGCCTGCCTAGTCTTGCAAAATATTGTTCCAGGTTGAGGATTTTGGAGAGGCATCATGGAGATGGACCACTTGATTCGTATTCTATGGGAACAAGGAAATGGATTCTAACGAGGCTGCCTTCTCTCATGCAATTTACCTTACCTTGGGACAAAGATAAGGTTGGAATAGGGGAGACAATGACACAAATCTAAAAGCATACACCATAGTTAGTACACACACACTATTAAAGTTCGGCCACAGGACCTCCACATACTACTACTATATATCCAGCTGCGACATTTACATGAGTAACATAAGAACATACTTACCATGTCATCCAATATGGGCCACGTAGATTTTCCCCATGGATAAGTCCTTCCGCGACATTTGATAGATAAGACTATAAATATATAATTATGTGTAGTCTTCGTTGAGCTAATCTCATGATTATATTGATCTTTGACAAAATATTAAAATTCAGAATCACTGTAACGCTCCGATTTAATCTTTCTTATGTCGGATTTAAAAGATAAATTAAGATGATTCAAAATGATCTTTGGCAATGGTTTGAGATCGATTCAAATTCAAGTACCTCATCGATCGGTCACATTTACGATTTGAGGTTTCCTAAGGCATGATGATGATGGACACCAGAGCTTGAAGACTCTACATCATTGCCATGCATTAGCGTCCGTCCCTCATCTGCATCATTCACACTTTCAACTTATTTGTGTGGCAATTAATGTTGCGATCGTCTCCCCTAACTTATCTGCATGCAACAGTTGTCCTCTGCACTGCGCTTTCCACATCCTGCCAGCACTTGTCCTGCTCATGAACTGATTGATGATTTGATGAATCGATAATATATTTTCATCTTAATATGGTTAATCAATATGTTAATGAATCGATTGAATCGGATTGTGCTAATAAAGTGTGACTGACTTTGTACAATGTCTTCGTTCTTCATGCATCATATTTGGTGCTCTCTTGAGTCTCTCCACCTTGAGACAATGAGAGTCCAACAGAAGCCCTGGCCCAATTCCATCTTGCTTTAATCAAGTATGGAATCTTCAGCTGGCTGGAGTAATACTATAACCCAGCAAAAAAGAAAAAGAAGAAGAATAAAAACGATGGTCAAATTTGTTGCATTATGATTCCAACCTTGGAAAGGAAAAAAATATTTAAATTAAAAATAATATGTAAAATCACATATAAAAATAAAATAAGACAGAGAAATAATGCAATCCAAAAAGAAAAAAAACAAAAAACAAAATGTATGAAAGAAAATAAAAAATAAGAAGAAAATGATAGACAAAGACAAAATTCCCGAGTTCTTTTCTTGGAGGGAGGAAATCAGAAGTCTTGAATTTTCTCCATGGAGTGTATTCTCAGAGAGAGAGAGAGAGAGAGAGAGAGAGAGAGAGCCCAAGGTAACATGGTAAATACTTTGTGTTGTTTGATGAATGAAACGCCACATTGAGGTCCCCCAACTATTTCCTTCCTAGAAGTACCCATGGAGGGAATAGTTAACCTCGTACACCTGGATCCAGGATCTGATGATGCACACTTGCAATCTTAAGTTGGGAAGGTAAGTAGATCAAGCCATTGGCCAGGTGTCATTGCACAAGCGGAATAGAGCCTTTTGCTGTGAACGAACCTCCTCAAGTGTTCGTCTTGGAGAGAAAGGAGGCTTCATGTGAGGGGACAAATGGGCTGCCATTTAATATGTAGTGCAGGTTTTGGTAGACTGGGTTAGCCAAACTTAAACTACATTTATTGTGAAGTAGGAGTTCCACATTGTAAGTTGGATTGGAGCTTTAGAAGTTGGTGTGCTGCGTCGGGTGGTTGGGGGGGGTATTTCCTTAGTGCTGGACATGATTAGTGCATGAGGATCACCAAGCACCTGTGCTTCTTTAACTTTCTAATCTATGGTCATGAATCTGATGCTCCCACGAGTTGTTCATGATTCATTTTTGTGCCCCTTGAGATGACTCAGAGGGAATTTTATGTTCTCAACCACATGTTCTTAGACTATTGTTCTTCAAGTCATATCATCTGCAATTTGGAGGAAAGTGTAAGAAGGTAAGGGTCTTCTGATTGATGAGGACTTTTTAATGAATTCTAATTATTTGATCACGGATTTGGTATCCATGTCCTTGATTAACTATTCAGTATGATAGAAAATATAATTCTATGCTTTCTGATAGGTGAAAATTTAGACAAAGATGTTTGGAATCAAGCAACCGATGATATGATTAGAAAACAGTATATATATATATATATATATATATATATATATATATATATATATATATATATATATGTTTGAAATTGAATATCAAAGAGCTCAAACCCTAAAGAACAAAGAGCTAAAATCTATCAACTAGTCTGATCGCCACATAGTTGAAATGAATAAAATCAAGACCTTTGCAATTACATCTGAGAAACAGTTGCCCAAACCCTAATTGACATAACAAGAAGGGATTGGCAAGAGCATAAAACCAGCACAAAGTTCATGCTTTTGAGTGTTTGTTGCACTTCAAAAACTGGAATTATTCATGTTTAGGAGATTATCTTTTTTAGTGCCGTCCATTAAATCAACTGAGGTTGTTTGTATACTCTGATCTAGACAATGCAAAGTGCTTCTTCTTGTGTGGCTGCAGTTTTCATCTCATGTACATGGTGATAAAAGGTAGAACAGGTAGGATATACATATTAAAAGCTTTAGACAAACTGCACTTGATGCTCACTATAAGGAATGAGGAACATCACTGTTTAGAAACTGAGGCAATCGCATTAAGTGCCTTGGTAGTTCTTGAAAACCTTTCCAATGAAAACAATGTTAGAAATTTAATATGAGGCAAGAGTAGGGAAAAAAAAGAAATAAAAAAGAGTGAAAGGAATTTTATACTGGTTTCTCCATTGATGTGTGCATATGAATTGGCCATTAATCACAATATGAAGATCATGTGTGTGAGTTGTAGGGCTACAGCCCATATTCAGCCCGTGTAAGTTTTATCAGTCCTAAGTCCACACTCCTTCTTAATCTAACTCTAGATTAATATAAGGTGGGGTGCTGGCTACGTTTTGACAAGAAGGTAGCTACGTTTTTGGGCAGAAAAGGACAGCAACATGGTAATCTTCATAGTAGCAAAGAGGAGAAGAAAAAGACAGAAAAATAAGAGAAAGAAAGGGAAGAAAACAAGGACAACGCAGAGAGACTGTTCTCAATCATCTAGCAGTGTTCTCATCTCAGGTTAGATCAAATCTACAGTAGACTCTTGCTGTGATTACTTGGGGAGGCTTTAGATATCGTGGACAGTGACGTGATCCTTGTATCCCAATTATTCTCTTGTGATTGTTGCTAGGGTTTAGGGCAAGAGATTGAGATTTGTATATTCATTATTCTCATAGTTGATTATCTCTAGTTTGTCCCGTGGTTTTTACCCTTCACATTGGAGGGATTTTTCACGTATATCTTGGTATTCTATTTGATTGTAATTTCATTTAATTCCGCTGCATATCATGGCCTACTAGTATTTGTTCATATACAAAGGTTATTCCGCTTTATATCCCCATCAATTGGTATCAGAGCAAGGGTTTTGGTGATTTAATTTTTGTATTTGAATATGAAGGCCAGTAATGTTTCTCGCATGATTAGTTTAAATGGAAACAATTGGATGATATGAAAACCAAGAATGAAAGATCTTTTGTATTGCAAAGATTTGTATGAACCTTTGTAGGGGGATAGTGCAAAACCCACAACTATGACATATGATGAGTGGAAGAGGTTAGATCGAAAAACAATTGGGTTTATTCGACAGTGGCTTGATGATAGTGTCTTTCACTATGTTTCTAATGAAATTTCTACATATTCTCTTTAGAAAAAGTTAGAAAGTCACTATGAAAGAAAAACAGCTAGCAATAAAGCCTTTTTGATCAGAAAACTTGTGAACCTAAAATATAGAGAGGGTGCTTCTATTGCTGAGCATTTGAATGAAATGCAAAGTATTACTAACTAGTTATCCTTGAAAATGTCTCTTGATGATGAGTTACAGGCATTGTTATTTCTTAGTTCATTACTAGAAAGTTGGGAGACACTAGTGGTTTCCCTCAGTAATTCTGCGCCAGATGGTGTTATCACTATGAGTTAAGTAACAAGCAGTTTGTTGAATGAGGAGTTGAGAAGAAAGAGTTCAGCAACATCTCAGAATGATTCACAAGCACTTATTTTAAAGAACAGAGGAAGGTCAAAGTCTAGAAGCAATTCACGCATGAGTAGGAGCAAGTCAAGATCAAGAAAAGATATTGTTTGCTATAACTATAGTGAGAAAGGACATTACAAGAATCAATGTAAGCAACCTAAGAAGAGCAAGAAAAAGGGAAAAGAAGTGGAGTTTATAGAGTCAAAAGATAATATCACAGCTACAGTGCAGGGTGATGATTATTTGATTTTGTCTCCTTCTAATGATATTTTTTCTTGTGTATGTCAGGATCTTGAGTGGGTGATTGACATAGGTGCTTCTTATTATGCTACACCACAGAGAGAGTTTTTTGCTACATACAGGTCTGGAAATTTTAGTGTTGTCAAGATGGGCAACTATGACACAGCAGACATCATAGGCATGGGTGATATCCATTTAAAGACCAACATTGACTGTAAGTTGGTGCTTAAGGATGTGAGGTATGTGGTTGACTTGAGGCTAAATTTAATTTCAGTTGGAAGGCTAGATGATGAAGACTATGATAGCAGATTTCATAGAGGGCAATGAAAGCTCAGTAAGGGTTCTCTTGTTATAGCTAATGGAAAGAAATGCCATACTTTATGCAGGTTGCAGGCTAAAGCTTATGGTGAGCAGTTAAATGCTACAGAAAAAGACTTCAGCATGGAGTTGTGGCATAAGCGACTGGGACACATGAGCGAGAAGGGGCTACAAGCTCTTTCCAAGAGAGAGATATTACCAGACCTCAGAGGTATACATCTGAACCCTTGTATTGATTATTTAGCAGGTAAACAACATAGAGTTTCATTTGCTAGTCCTGCTTTATCTAGAAAAATAGATGCCTTAGACCGTGTTTATACAGATGTATGTGGTCATTTGAGGACAAAAACTCTTGGTGGATCTGTTGATGTTTTTGGTATAAGTGGTGCACTTTATTTTGTCACTTTTATAGATGATTTTTCTAGAAACGTTTGAGCCTATACTTTGAAGACCAAATATCAGGTTATTAATGTCTTCAAAGAGTTTCATACCAGGGTTGAAAGGGAGATAGAAAGGCAACCGAAATGCATAAGATCAGATAATGGTGGTGAGTATACAGGATTATTTAATGATTATTGTAGGTCACATGGGATCTAACAAGAGATGATAGTTCCTGGTACACCTCAGCATAATGCAATTGCAGAGAGGATGAACCGCACCATCATGAAAAAGATCAAATGTATGCTTTCACAGGCTAAGCTACCTAAAAGGTTTTGGTATGAGGCTTTGAGGACTGTAGTTGATGTGATCAACTTATCACCATGTACAGCCCTAGATGGTGATGTTGTAGAGCATGTATGGTCAGGGAAAGATGTTTCCTATAGACATTTGAGAGTGTTTGGTTGTTATGCATTTGCACATATTCCAGACAATGAGAGGTCCAAGCTGGATGTTAAGTCTAAAAAATATATTTTTCTTGGCTATTCACATGATTATTTTGGTTACAGGCTTTGGGATCCAGAAAAGCAGAAGGTGTTTAGAAGCAGAGATGTAGTCTTCTTTGAGGATCAAACTTTTGAAGATTTGAAGAAGAATGCATCAACCAATACTTCTACAGGAGGATTAGCAAATTGTGACCCAATTACTCCTCCAGTATATCAGGGTAATGAGGGAGATGTGCAGAAAAATAGTGTAGAGCCTGATGTTGATCTACCTGCAGGACATGTTGAGCAATAAGAAGTTGAAGAGCAACTTCCCGCAGAGCCTCAGTTGAGAAGATATTCTAGACAACGTCAACCTTCCAGAAGGTACTCTACAGATGAGTATGTGATGCTTACTAATGCAGGTGAATCGGAGAATTACTAGGAGAATTACTAGGAAGCAATTGAAAGTGAGCAAAAAGAGAAGTGATTAGTTGCTATGCAGGAAGAGATGGATGCTCTTCAGAAGAACCACACTTATGATTTGGTGCTACTACCAAATAGAATGAAGGCCTTGAAGAACAAGTGAGTTTTCAGGTTGAAGACTCAAGAATATTGTTCTCAACCAAAGTATAAAGCTAGATTGGTTGTGAAAGGCTTTGGTCAAAATAAAGGTATTGACTTTGAAGAGATTTTTTCTCCTGTTGTTAAATTGTCTTCTATTCATGTTGCTCTTGGTATTGCTGCTAGCCAGGACTTGGAGGTTGAACATTTAGACGTGAAGACAACTTTCCTTCATGGGGATTTGGAGGAGGAAATTTATATGGAGCAACCAGAAGGCTTCAAAGTCAAAGGTAAAGAGAACTTTGTCTGCAAATTGAAGAAGAACTTGTATGGGCTAAAGCAAGCTCCAAGACAGTGGTATAGAAAGTTTAATTCATTTATGACAGAAAATGGATACAAAAAAATGACTTCAGATTATTGTGTGTACATCAAATGGTTTGGTGAGGATTTTATTATTCTTTTACTTTATGTTGATGATATGCTTATTCTTGGGAAAGATATGTCTAAAATTGACAGATTGAAGAAGGAGCTGAGTGAGTCTTTTGCAGTGAAGGACATGGAGCCAGCAAAGCAAATACTGGATATGCAGATTTCCCGTGATAGGAAAAATAAGAAGATTTGGTTGTCACAGGAGAAATACATCGAGAAGGTATTGGAAAGATTCAGTATGAGCAATGCAAAACCAGTTGGTTCTCCTCTTATATATCACTTCAAGTTGTGCTCAGAACAGAGTCCGTCAAGTGATGAGGAGAAGGAGAAAATGCAAAAGGTTCCTTATGCTTCAGCAGTTGAAAGTTTAATGTATGTAATGCTATGTACGAGGCCAAACATCGCATATGCAGTTGGTGTTACTAGTAGATTTCTTGCAAATCCAGGCAAAAAGCATTGGGAAATAGTGAAGTGGAGTTTGAGATATCTCAGAGGGAGCTCTAAGGTTTGTTTAAGCTTTGGAGGTGGACGACATGTGTTGACAGGTTACACAGTTGCTGATATGGCAAGAGATATAGATATGAGGAAGTCTACTTCAGGTTATGTACTTACTTTTGTAGGGGAAGCTATGTCATGACAATCTAGGTTGCAAAGGTGTATTGCTCTCTCCACCACAAAAGCAGAATATATTGCTGCTATAGAGGTATGCAAAGAAATGTTATGGATGAAAGAATTTTTACAATAATTGGGGCTGAAATAGGAAAATTATGTAGTGCATTGTGACAGCTAGAGTGTCATTCATTTATGTAAGAACCCAATGTTGCTAGTCATAGGTGCCCAGCAAGCCAATCACGTGAGTGATGACACGTGTGACTTGATACAGAATCTTTTTGCTTATTATATTTTGGCGTATATCACTTTATAACTATTGCATAAATGCATATATATTGTGATGTCCTTGGATTTGTGCAATGGGAATCGGATCGTGATGAGATCACGATAATGAGATCGATTCACCTTTAAACACATATCCTAAATAATCCCAGTCATAGGTTACTCGAGAGGGACATCGTGATAACCGGATAGACTGGTGTGCTGTATACCCGTCCATATGATGGATGCAGCTGGTCTCATAGCTGCTCGTGTAGGGACACTAGGGGTACAGTACAGGTGCTCATTGGAGAATGAGTTCACTGATTGATCCGCTTACGGAATGCTGGATGGTTGATGATGCCTTATTGTCAGACAGTGATTCCGTAGTCCTAGTGGTGTATCTGGTCCTTAGACTTGAGACACCAAGGATGTCCTGTATGAGTGCTCCACTCTTTGATACCAGACTTATAGGTTTGGCTGTCCCCAGATCTAGTACAGCTGGTCATTGGGAGTGGTAGTCGACCTTACGAGGGCTATTGAGTGTCAATAGAGGATCATCCACTCTCGGCGTCATGAGAGGAATATCCTATGTGTTCTTGCTCAGACAAATCCCTGGCTAGGGTCATTCGGGTTGAGAGAGAAAGAGTTCTCCGGGAGAATCCGATTAGAGCGAGACTCGAGTAGAAACCGTATGGGTCTGACAGCACCATGCTCGATATACGGTCTCTGGGATATTAGATGGATGAGGGACTATAGGTACATGGTAACTGAGGATAGACAGGTCCAATGGATTGGATTCCCCTGTATCGTCTCGGGACTACGGCGTAGTGGCCTAGTACGTCCGTAGTCGATGAGTCGAGTGAATTATTACAGAGATAATAATTCACTGAGTTAGAAGGAGTTCTGACAGGTATGACTCACGGCCAGCTCGATATTGGGCCTAGAGGGTCACACACATATGGTAGGCATTGCGATGAGTAGAGGTTCGGATATGAGATATCCGATAGAGCCCTTGTCTTATTGGATGCAGATCCAATACCCACTAAGGAAGGACCCATTAGGGTTTGACACGGGATCTCTATAAATAGGAGGGATTCATAGCCTCATAGGCTAGAGTCTTTGCTTGCCTTTCCTATTCTCCTCTCCCTCTCCACCTTAGAGTAGGCTTGGAGTTTTGAGGAGCGTCGTCGCAACCCTGCTGTGTGGATCACCGCTAGAGAGGAGGACGCTTGACCTCCTTCACCCTCTCCTAAGGATCTGCAAGAACACAGGGATATACGATCTCCCTAGGTAACACAATCTCTATACGCAGTTTTGTGTTTTGCGGATTTTTTGCGCACCAATCTTCGCACGATGACGAACATCTTTTTGGGAATTGGGGATTTTTGTTTTCTTGTTCTTCCGCTGCGCATATGATGTCGCCCCCCAATGATTTCCCAACAAATGTTTCATTCCAAGTCAAAGCATATATATTTCAGATACCATTGAATTCGAAATGTATTTGAAGAGAAGCAGTTGCAGCTTCAGAAAATTCACACAGATGACAACGGAGCAGACATGTTGACAAAGACTTTACCAAACGAAAGATAGGAGATATGCCGATAGCTGGTCGACATGGCTTCATATTGAGGAGTCATGGGACAGCCTCCCTTATAGGCTGAAGGGGGAGGTTGTTGGGCTGACAGCTCATATTCAGCCCATGTGGGCTTTATCAGCCCACAGCCCACACCCCCTCTTAACCTAACTCTAGATCAATATAAGGGGGGTGTGGTGGTTGTGTTTTGGCAAGAAGATGGCTGCGTTTTTTAGTAAGAAAAGGCCAGCAACGTGGTGATCTTCGCAGCAGCAAAGAGGAAAAGAAAAAGGTAAAATAACAAGAGAAAGAAAGGGAAGAAAACTAGGACAACACAGGGAGATTGTTCTGAATCATCTAGTAGTGTTCTCATCTCAGGTTGGATCAAATCTACAATAGACTCTTGCTGTGATTACTTGGGGAGGTTTTAGATATCGTGGACAGTGACGTGATCCTTGTATTCCAGTTATTCTCTTGTGATTGTTGCTAGGGTTTAGGGCAAGAGATTGAGATTTGTATATTCATTATTCTCATAGTGGATTATCTCTAGTTTGCCCCGTGATTTTTACCCTTCACATTGGAGGGGTTTTCCACGTATATCTTCGTGTTTTATTTGATTGTAATTTTATTTAATTCTGCTGCATATTATGGTCTGGTAGTATTTATCCATATACAAAAATTATATCATGGTATGCTTAATAAAGAAAATTCAACTAAGTGACACCTGAAGTGCTTTCCAACCTGATTAGAAGGACAATAAGATCTTTCTAAAGTACTTGGAAAGGGATATATACCTAATTAAAGTTGCCGGGACTAGACAAGTCAGAGATCCATGGCTTCCTAAATTCTTATGCCCTGGCAACTGTTGCCTATTTTGTCATTCTCTCACACGTTCAGTGCCCTATAAAAACCCAGCAACTCAATCGTATGAATGCATCAAAAACTCCAACATATATATCACAGACATGGAGAGTAGATCAATGCTTTGCATTGTAGTAATGCTTCTGCTGGCTCTCACTTCTGGCAATGCAGTGGGAAGAAGACTTCCTGGTGAAGAGATTGAGCAACAGTGTTCATGGGTTGGACAATGCCAACAACCATCCACAAACAGCTTCTGTGACTGTCGTAGGAACACAGAAAGATGAGATGCAAGGTCTACTTCCAATGCATCGCCTGGTTTCATGTGGTCCAAACCCAAATCTACCATCGAGCATGAATAGAGTTGTAGTACAGGTCAATAGCCAGCCTGAGCCTCAGCCGCCGCCGCCGGGGCCGGCCCAGAGGCTCAAATGAAGAGGGAGGACGTACGGCCAAGATGCTACCAGTACTTGGTTCCTTCTTCATTTGGCTCAAGTAAATTCAGCTTCTAGCTTGGTGTGCATCATGTGTTTCACTTCAGAATATTGTCATGCCCTCTCCTCAAGTGTGGCTGGAAAGTGTGCTGTCTCTTTTCTTCACTTGTTCAGTCTGTGTCTACTACTACATGTAAATATCAATAAATGTAGTAACTGTTGTGTGCACTTCGTGTAGAACCTTTTTTTTCTTTTCCTTTTAGGTTCTTGAATTTGGATGCCAAGAGTAGATAGCCTTTCACAGAATACTTCTTCCTTAGAGCAGTTGCATGGTTGCAGAAGCAAACGTTACAACGTATGATTCTCAGAGATTGAAGTCCATTCAGCTAAGAACTTTCTCTTTGGCTTCTACTCACATGTTAATGTCAAGAACAATATTTTCGTTAAGTTTCAAGACTTAAGTTTCAACTATTATTCGGAACTAACACACATTCTTCGATCTGGCTTGTATAGATTATATTCTATTTATATGTACCTTTCCAACAGCAATAGAGAGAACATGTAAACAGAGAACATGTCAATAAACTTTAATTAAGTTTTGTCTTCACGTTTATTCAATCATGATATCAGAGCCCTTGCATTATGCAAGATTCTTTTCCTCCCTTCCTAGCTGTCCAGCGACAGCGTCGAACAACACAACATCTCGCTTCCAAGGCTAATGTCGAGGAGTGGACCGATGAGATCCTTCACATCCATCTTCCACTTTCACAGGTTGTTCGTCGTTAGTGTGTCTATTCCTGCCTCTTCCCTTTCTCCCTCGACGCTCTTACTCAATCACTTACTTGGACGGCCCCGCACCCGCGTCAGAAGGCAAGGAGGCAAACTCCACCTTGACTGTTGCTACTGTTGGACTTTGGGAAGCAGGGCTTGTAAAACTCCTCAAGTCCTTTAAGGCCACCCCGACCGAGGAACACACACTAGAAACCCACAAAGGAGCCACTTTATCTCCCTTCGTTGTTGCCTCTTGTAGCTCTACCTCGAGCAGCACCATCGGCGTGACCTTCGTCCCCGACGTTCAGTAGCTCTGCACTACTACTCCCAAATCCCAATCATCATCAGCCATCCATAGCACACTTTATAGATTGTTAGCCATGCCCGAGGAGTGCTTCCTCTTACTTTATTAGCACTGTGTTGAATCTCAGATTTTGATGATGAAACCAATTGATAGTGTTTGTCTGATCTGCATTTTGAGTGACGCAGGAAGCTTTGATCAGGGAGAGACACTTAAAGCATGAAGAATCATGTTGGGTTGTAGCGGAACATGTCAAAAGATTGGACGTCAAGCCGGAGGATCTGTTGATATATCTACAGAAGGCCTCGGGCCAAGAAGAGCAAAAATTGTGTCAAAAAAATCGGAATTATGAGGGTCAATTGGCTGATTGGGCAATAGGCCGCAAGAGAGGATAATGTGCCGAAGAATCCGATAAGGCATCGATGAACTAATGACATGTCGGATAACATTTGGTTCAGCTTCGTAATAATTGTCTAGATCGAAGTAAGTTTTAGGCGTAATTGGGTTGAAATTATATCAACTCAATTAGGGGCCAATTGGGCTCAAGTTTGAGTAGTGTTGGGCTAAGTGAAAGGCCTAAATAGTAACCAAATAGATGGAACCATCGGTGGCACAGTAACCTAGACTATGTCAGGTGATGGTACCGCCCAAACTCAATCTCTGAGAGACTATTAGGCGATGGTACCACCAGACTAGGTAGTGGTACTGCCTAGTGACAGGGTGCCAGGCGATGGTATTGACCAACACAAGCGATGGTACCGTCAGTACCTCAAAAATCGGGGATAAGACACTTTTAGGCTTCAAGTTTGAATCCACTTAGAGGCCTATAAATACCTCTCTCATCCCTGGTTAACACACATAAGCACAGAGAGCTTAAAAGTGAGAAAACACTATAGCAATCACTTGAGAGATCCCATCCTCTAGTTCTAAGTTTATAATTCTACTTAGGAAAGAGTGAGTACTTGTAAAAGGTTATCTCCTAAACATGTGAAAAGGAGAAGAGGGGTATAAAAGGGTAGTTGATCTTCGCCCGTTGAAAGAAGATCGGTAGTGGAAGCAATGGCTTTGAGTGAAGATGAATCGGGAGTGGATGTAGGTCACGACGATCGAACCACTATAAAAATCTGATTTGTATTTCCTTCATACCTTTTCCTTATATTACAAACTGAATTCTTACTTTCCCTATGCTTCTATATGCTTTCAAGTTAAGCATCTTTTCGATACGTTTTTATCGTATGAAGATTTTTGACTTAACGTAATTTTATTGCTACACTAATTCATCCCCCCTCTTAGTGTTGACTCGATCCTAACAGTTGGTATTAGAGCTATGGTTTTTCTCATTTGGTTTAACAACTAAGAGTAATGACTCTTTTCGGCTTTCAAGAGGGTCACTATATCATTCGTCCTCCCATGTTCAATGGGACGGACTACACATATTGAAAAACTCGAATAAGAGTTTTCTTAATTTCTTTAGATTTCAATATATGGAATATCATTGAAAATAACTTTCAAAAGTCTTATAATCCAATGAATGAATGAAATGATTTAGAGAAGAGAATTTTTTCTTTAAATGATAGAGCTATGAATGTTCTATTTTGTACTTTAGATAAAAATGAGTTCAATCGAGTGTCTATTTGTGAAATAACATTTGATATTTGGCACATACTCGAAATCATACACGAAGGCACAAGTAGGGTAAAAGATTCTAAAGTTAATCTTTTGATGCATAATTTTGAGTGTTTCGTATGAAGCCAAGCGAAATTATTGTTGACATGTATACCCATTTTACGGATATCATTAATAGTTTAAAAGCTCTTGGTAAATATTTTTTAAATTTTAAACTTGTTAACAAGATATTAAGATCCCTTCTAAAAAGTTGGGATCCTAAAATCACGACAATACAAGAAACAAAGGACTTAAAACCATTTTCCCATTGAAGAACTGATTGGGTCGTTGATGACCTACGAAATGAGTTGCATGACATATGATAAATATGAGAACTACCTTCTAAAAAATATGAAGGATTTGACACTTCAAACAATAGAATACCACTTGAGTGATAACTCAAGTGATGATAATGTTGACCTTGAACTCCTCATAATAAAGCTTAAAAAATTCTTAAAATAAGAATCAAAAAATAAAAATAAACCTAAAAAACAGAAGCTACAAAAGAAGAAGAAAACACTCAAGGTAGCTTAGGACGAATCAAGTTCATCTGAAGATGAAGAAAAAACCAACAAAGGCGAGGTGACAAATTACGCCTTAATGACTTTTGATGACAAGGTACTCAAAATCTCCTTAGTTTACTTTGAAATTACTTGATGCTTTCATGAGTTATTTTTAATTTAGTTTAGAAAAATTATATGTAATTTTTTTAAAAAATTACATGTTTAATGATGTAATGAAAATGTTAAAAATTTTGGGATCATGCTTATTTTCTAGTGATTTTAAAAAATAAAAAATTGAGTATGACAATTGCATATTAACTCCTAGCATAGATTCACTTAATCATTTTAATTGAAAATGATCATTTTGTAGATTTAATGATGCATAATGATTTAAAATCTTATGTTTTAGAATTACGTGTTACACTTTTGATGTTATATCTTTCATAATATGATTCCTTTGTATTTATAATTTGTATATCTCATAATATGATTGAATCATTGATCAAAAGAAGAAAAATACATTACTACAACAAACAAAATGATTTTGATTAAAAAGAAATCATGATGAAATAATGTAATGATGATTTGAAATCATGCTTAATGAGTTTATATTTTAAAATTATGCATGATGATCTTTGTGATAATGAACTTTGCTTTTAGACAATAATGCATGTTTTGATTTAGTATAAAAACTTGAGCATGTTTGTAAGAATTAAATCACTTAAATTGAAATAACTAAAAAGAGGAAAGCATTTTTCTTGGAATTTTTTTTCTCCATCTTATCGATTTTTCACTAAGAGATTGATAAAGTTATTTATACCATTTTGAATATCTTGAAAGTGATTTTGATGATTTTGATTATTTGAATTTGAATGAGTTTTTACCTATATCGTGATTTTGATTCCTCGGAATTATATCTTGAAATCTTTTATGAATCAAGATCTCTTATTATGTGTTCTCATATTATTTAAGAGGATATTTTTTATGAATCATGATTTTTGAATTATAACTTGAGATTTTTCTTTAATATATAAATCATGATCTTGACAACTTGAGATTCTCACGAATCAAGATTGTTTAATATGATTTTTATTTTGCTATCCAAAAGAATCATAATTTGTCTCTTGATATTCATAATTTGTCTTCATATATTTTATGTGATAATTTGAAAAATGATGTAATGGGAAAAGTTTTGCACATTAAGGGAGATAATTTTGCTAGCTTAGATAAATTAGTATAAAACTTACTTGACATGCTTTCAAATACTCGCATTGTTGAATGATTCTTCTTTTTGCCTATGACAAAGGGAGAGAAAATAAATGATGAATGTTTGGTACCAACAATCATGAAGTGATAAATGCTTAAAAATTTTAATGTGAATGTTATGCCCAAAATGATGCATCATAAATGCTTAAGTATCATATATGATATGCTCATAGTGATGATTGATTTATTTTTGGTATCATGCATGAAGTAAGGATGAAATGTAAGGTTTTAAAATTGTGCATGTTTTAATTTGAAACTATAATGATGCACAAACATATTGAATTAAGAATGATACTTGATCTTTGTCATGATTTAAAAATTGATGTAAAGGGAAAAGAATTATAAAATTATATTCTTCCCTTCTACTTGACAATGACAAAGGGGGAGTAAAATTTGTTAGCTTGCATGCTCTAAAATGATGTAAAACTTACTATCTTGAACATCACAAAGAATTGCTAGCTTACAATCTCAAGAGAAACAAAAGTGCTATCTCAAGAAGCATAACTTGCTAACTTGCAAAGGAAGTGAAAAATTACACTTCTCAAAAGAGAAAAAAGAAATTACTAGCTTGCATGATGATAAACCTTGAGATTATGTTTATAATACAATGATATGAAGTTATATATGAAAAACTTGCTAGTTGCACTTCTCCTTTTATTGATGATAAAGGGGGAGAAGATAGGATGATGTACAATGCATAGGATGATGTATTGAAATTTTGATTATGCATGATTTTATGATCACATGTTGTTTGGATTTCTGAATTTAAAAGTTCTATCAATATGACATATTGATAGGGGGAGTTAAGGTTAACTCCGTTATCAATTAGTTATCATCATCAAAAAGGGGGAGATTATTGAATCTCGGATTTTGATGATTAAACCAATTGATAGTGTTTGTCTAATCTGCATTTTGAGTGACGTAGAAAGCTTTGATCAGGGAGAGATAATTAAAGTAGGAAGAATCATGTTGGGCTGGAGTGGAACACGTTAGAAGATTGAATGTCAAGTCGGAGGATCGGTCGACATATCGATAGAAGGCCTCGGGCCATGGGATCGGGCATTGGGACAAGAAGAGTAGAAATTGTACTAAGGAAATCGGAGTTGCAAAGATCAACTGGCCGATTGGGCAATAGGCCGCAAGATAGGATAATGCATCGAAGAAAAGGATGAGGCGTCAATGAACCAATGACGTGCCGGACAATATTTGATTCAGCTTGATAATAATTGTCTAGATCGAAGTAGGTTTTAGGCGTAATTGGATTAAAATTGGGCCAACTCAATTAGGGGCCAATTGGGCCCAAGTTTGGGCTGTGTTCGACCAAGTGAAAGGCCCAAATAGTGACCCAACAGATGAAACCATCGGTGGCACAATCTCCTAGACTATGTCAGGCGGTGGTATCGCCCAATGGTAGGGTGTCAGGCGGTGGTACTGCCCAGCACAAGCAGTGGTACCGCCAGTACCCCGAAAACCAGGGATAAGATGCTTTTAGGCTTCAAGCTTGAATCCACTTGAGGCCTATAAATACCCCTCTCATCCCTGGTTAACACACACAAGCACAAAGAAGGGCAATTTGTAGTAAATGTAAATTGCAAGAAGTAAATGCAAATTGAGTTATAGTAGTTCGGTTGTCGTGACCTACATCCACTCCACCGATTCCTTTTTCATCGAGGTCACCGACATCCACTAATGATCTTCTTTTAATAGGCAAAGATCAATATTCTTCTTATAACTCTATTCTCCTTTTGCAAGCTCAAGAGAGAACCTTTACACCCCCTTTTTATAAAGCTTCCCTCACACTCTCCCTTAGAATGGTCTCTAAACTTTAGAAGGAGGGACTTTATACTTTACAAGGGTTTTCAACTCTAGAAACATAGAGTTTTTATTTACTTTTCTTGCTTCTCCATGCAGGAATAGCTAGGGTATTTATAGACCCTAAATGGCTTAAAAAATGGAGCCAAAATTTAAATCCCCCGAAATTTTAGGGTACGGGCGATACCACCACCTGTAGTATGACACTGAGCGGTACCTGTTAGAAAATCTTGGAGGCGACATCACATGCGCAGCGGAAGAACAAGAAAACAAAATCCTCGATTCCCAAAGAGATGTTCGTCGTCGTGCAAAGATTGGTGCGCAAAATCCGCGAAACATAAAACTGCGTATAGAGTAGATCGTGTTACCTAGGGAGATCGTATATCCTTGTTTCCTTACAGATCCTTAGGAGAGGGTGAAGGAGGTCAAGCGTCCTCCTCTCTAGCGGTGATCCACACAGCAGGGTTGCGACGACGCTCCTCAAATCTCCGGCCTGCTCTGAGGTGGAGAGGGAGAGGAGAATAGGAAAGGCAAGCAAAGGCTCTAGCCTATGAGGCTCTGAATCCCTCCTATTTATAGAGGTCTCCTATCAAACCCTAATGGGTACTCCCCTAGTGGGTATTAGATCTACATCCAATAAGACAAGGGCTCCGTCGGATATCTCATATCAGAACCTCTACTCATCGCAATACCTACCATATGTGTGTGACCCTCTAGGCCCAATATCGAGCTGGCCGTGAGTCATACCTGTCAAAACTCCTTCTAACTCAGTGAATTATTATCTCTGTAATAATTCACTTGACTCATCGACTACGGACGTACTAGGCCACTACGCCGTAGTCCCCAAACGATATAGGGGAATCCAATCCATTGGACCTGTCTGTCCTCAGTTATCGTGTACATATAATCCCTCATCCATCTAATATCCCAAAGACCGTATATCGAGCATGGTGCTGTCAGACCCATACGGTTTCTACTCGAGTCTCGCTCTAATCGGATTCTCCCGGAGAACTCTTTCTCTCTCAACCTGAATGACCATGACTAGGGATTTGTCTGAGCAAGAACATATGGGATATTCCTCTCATGACGCCGAGAGTGGATGATCCTCTATCGACACTCAATAGCCCTCGTAAGGTCGACTACCACTCCCAATGACCAACTATACTAGATCTGGGACAACCAAACCTAAAAGTCTGGTATCAAAGAGTGGAGCACTCATACAGGACATCCTTGGTGTCTCAAGTCTAAGGACCAGATATACCACTAGGACTACGGAATCGCTGTTTGACAATAAGGCATCATCAACCATCCAGCATTCCGTAAGCAGATCAATCAGTGAACTCATTCTCCAATGAGCACCTGTATTGTATCCCTAGTGTCCCTACACGAGCAGCTATGAGACCAGCTGCATCCATCATATGGACGGGTATACAGCACACCAGTCTGTCTGGTTATCACGATGTCCCTCTCGAGTAACCTATGACCGGGATTATTTAGGATATGTGTTTAAAGGTGAATCGATCTCCTTATCGTGATCTCATCACGATCCGATTCCCATTGCACAAATCCAAGGACATCACAATATATATATGCATTTATGCAATAGTTATAAAGTGCTATATGCCAAAATATAATAAGCAAAAAAATTTTGTATCAAGTCACACATGCCATCACTCACGTGATTGGCTTGTTGGGCACCTATGACTAGCAATCTCCCACTTGACCTAAAGCCAATCACCTATGTGTCTGATCCCCATCAGACCCCTATGACGCTCAAGGACAAAATGAGACAACGACTTTGTTAGTGGATCTGCAATGTTATCTTCAGATGGAACTCTTTTCACTGCTACATCTCCTCGGGTTACGATCTCTCTGATAAGCTGGAACCTCCTCAGAACACTTCTGATGAGACCCGGGTTCCCTTATTTGAGTAATCGCCCCATAGTTGTCGCAATATAAGGAGATCGGCTCCTCGCTACCCGGCACGACTCTCAAATCTGTGATGAACTTCTTCACCCAAACTCCCTCCTTTGCTACATCTGATGCAGCAATGTACTCCGCATCTGTGGTCGAGTCAGTAGTAGTATCTTGCTTGGAACTCTTCCAGCACATTGCTCCTCCATTCAAGGTGTATGTTAGAACCCTTGCAGATTCTAAACTTGGGGTTGATCTCTTTAGGGGATCGGCCTCCTTGGAACTCTATAGGGGTTCCTCCCTCCAAATTGCTGCTCAAAGGCTGTAGAAAAGATTCATCTATTGCTTAAGAAAAGAGAAGGAATACATGGCTATTTATAGGGCTTCTAAACCCTAACTCCTAATAGGACTCCTACTTAAGACTCTTACTTCTAACCAACTCATAATAGGACTCCTACTCAAGACTCCTATTCCCTTATAACTCCTAATTCTTCTCTAAGAATAAACCTCCTATATGAATGCCCCTCTCAATTAGGACTCTCCTAGCTAGAGTCCTAACAGAATGTCCCTCTCAATTAGGACTCTCATAACTAGAGTCCTAATAGTTTTACATGAATGTCCCTCTCAATTAGGACTCTCCAAGCTAGAGTCCTAATAGACCAGCCCTCTTCAAATCAGCCTTGTCCTCGAGGCTGATGATTCATGAATTCTGGGAATTTGATCTTCAAGTCGTCATAGTTCTCCCAAGTGACATCTTCTATTGGTAGGTTCGCCCACTGTATTAGCACTTCATTAGTGGGTCGTCATCGTCGAGTCACGATCCGTCGATCAATAATGGCACTTGGCTGGGTTTGGAGTTCTCTTTGGGTAGTCATATTTGGTGGGTGGCTTTGGGCTGTCTCCAAGCATATATTTAAAACTTTCGTCTAACTGTTGGTTTGTGGGTGATATGTCGTACTCCTTTTCAATTTAGTGCCCTGCATATGGAATAACTTTGTCCAAAATCTGCTCTTGAAGATGCAAGTAGAATTTGTCAAAAGCACAATGCGTCCCTTATAGCATAATTCTTTTGAGTCCCGATTGTAATGAGCCACAGAGCTTGGTGCTTCCTCTAATTTTTTTTGTATCTTACTGGTCTCCGAATCTTCCTGCCATTCCATCTTAATATCCTCAAGGAAGTCGCTGGTTGGAAGTAAAATGACCAAAAATTCAGCTTGCTCAGGTAGCTGCGAAAGCGCATCTGCAACAACATTCTCTTTCCACCTTTTGTAAGTTATTTCATAATCAAATCCAAGAAGTTTTGTTACCCATTTTTGCTGCTCGGGGGAAGATATCTTCTGCTCCAAGAGATATTTTAGGCTTTTATGGTCAGTCTTGATTTGAAAGTATCGCTTGATCAAGTACGATCTCCACCTCGTTGCTGCGTGCACAATGGCGAGCATCTCCTTATCATATGTTAACATGTTTTGATAGGGGGGAGACAATGTCTTGCTAATGTATGTGAGTGGTTGACCATCTTGCATGAGAACGTCCCCCATTCTGTCTCTAGATGCATCGGCCTTAATGATGAAGGGTCGGTTGAAATCTGGTAGCGCTAGCACCGGCGTCGTCGTTATGGCTACCTTAAGTTTGTCGAAGGCAGTGGAGGCTCTGTCCGACCATTGGAAGACATATTTTTCTAGTAAGGAAGTAAGTGGTGCACTAATCTCTCCATAGTTTTTCACGAACTTGCAGTAGTAGCCTGTTAAACCCAGAAAGCCATGTAGCAATTTTATGTTCCTCGGGGTCAACCAGTTTTGCATTGCTCCAATTTTGAAGGGGTCTACTGCCACACCTTTCTCTGATATGATATGCCCAAGATATTCCACCTTCTTTTGAAGAAAGCAAAAATTCATAGTGGTTGTTGTGTGTTCAAAAGGTGGTTTTCGGTATGTCTTCTTCGCATACTCGTATTTGATGATACCCGGATCGAAGGTCCAGCTTTGTGAAGATTTGTGCTCCCTTAGCAACTCATCTACTACTGGAATAGGGTATTTATCCTTGATGGTTATGCCATTGAGAGCTCGGTAATCAACACATAATCGCCATATTCCATCCTTCTTTCTTATGATGAGCACCGGTGAAGAGTAAGGGTTGCAACATGGCCGAATAACTCCTGTTTTGAGCATCTCTTTTACAATCCTTTCTATTTCATCCTTCTGGAGATGTGGATACTGATATGGCTGAGCATTTTCTGCAGATTTGCTTGGAAGAATTGTTATACAATGATCATGTCGACGTGTAAGAGGTAGGTTGCACGGTTCGTCAAATATATCTGAAAATTCAGCAAGCAAAGGAAGTAGATTTGGATCTTCAAATTTTGTTGGCTCTCCCTTAGTTTGCTGCTTAAGTTGTACCAAAAGGCCGCTGCATGCTTTATGCAAAACCTTCTTCATTTGTTGTGTGTAAATCGTCGTTATGTCACCCTCACGTTTCCCGTTCAGTATCACCTGTTTCTCCTTACTGTAAAATTTCATAATTAGTTGCATAAAATTCCAAGAAATATCACATAATGTCGTCAACCATTTAATTGTGAGCATGGCCTCATGATCATCAAGAGGGAGAAGGAAGAAATCTGCAATTATCTCTTGGTCCTGCAGCAATAGTTTCTCCTGCGGGCGCCTACGATCACAATTCAAAATCCGTCCGTCGACGACCTTAACATCAAACCTGCTGCAATTCTCAATAGGTAAGGCCATCTAGATAGTAACCTTACTATTTAGAAAGTTATTAGAACTACCCGTGTTGATGAGAACAGTGATCGGTTGTTGTTTGAGAAGGCCTCCAACTTTCATCGTTTCCGGGTTTGGGTAGTCGGCTAGTGCATGTACCGTAACTTCAGTTGGTTGTGGCTCTTCTTTTGCATCTTCTTCTTCATGTTCAAGGCTCTCTTCTGGATGTTCAATGACCTCTTTTTCTATTGGTTCAATCATAAGAAGTCTCCCTTTACTACAGCGATGCTCACGACTCCACGGCTCGTCACAATGCCAACATAACCCCTTCGCATATCGCTCCCGAAGCTCTTCTCTTGTTAACCTCTTTGGTGTAGGGACTTGGTCGACAGTAGGGGGGCTGAGGGCTTCAATATTACTGGTTGAGGAGCGACCCTAGTCCTCCGAGCTTCATGATTCAATTGCTCCTCTTGATGTCGTGCAAAAGAGATGGCTGCCATAAGTGTATACGGTTGTCGCGCTTTAACTTCTCCTCGGATCTCCGGCTTCAAGCCCTCAATGAAGGTCCTCAATAGCTGTTTTTGAGACCAATCACAAGTTTGATTAGATAATCTTTCAAACCTGGTTTGGTACTCCTGAATGGTGGAGGTTTGTCGGATCTTTGCTAGTTGTTCGTCAATATTCTCGTAATCGGTTGGTCTGAAGCGAATCAGCAGTCCTTCTTTGAATTGTCGCCATGAAAGGACTCCATAAGTATGTTCAAACCAGTCAAACCACTGTATAGCATCCCCTTCAAGATGTATAGCTGCAATTTTTACCATAGATACATCCGCGGTTTTGTGGTACCGAAAATATCGCTCCGCACGCGAGATCCAACCAATCGGGTCTCCTTCTTCCCATCTAGGGAAGTCCACTCTCATGCATGGATAGTTGGGGTCAGTCATATAGCCTCCCCTCCCTTGGAAGTCATCTATTCGGGCTTGGTGTGATTGGGCAAAGCTCTCTCCTTGATATGATTTCTTCGAGCTTAGTGGTCGGCCCAATCTGAGTTCGGTAAAGAGCATCCGAATCTTATCCTCCATTCGCACCTCCAAGGCTTTGAATTTAGCATTGATTGTCTCCTTAGATGCCGTAGTATATGCCCCCAAATCTCTCTTTTGTTGTTGGGTTAAAGGCATGTATAGGTTGAAAGAAGTGATGGTTGAAAAGGTTGGTGGATTGGTGGATGTAGGCTGCGGTTTAGGCTTGTTTTGTGGCTGTTTTGGGTGCAGTTTGAGGGTGTGGTTTGGTAGAGTATTAGGGCTGTGGATGAAAGTTTTAGATCTGTGATAGATGGTAGCAAAGGTTTGACAGAAATCCGTGGAAGTTGCAGCAAGTATGTGCTGTCTTGTAAGAGTAGAATTGTCGTCGAAGAAACAACAGTTTCTCAACGTAATTTCCACCAAAAACTTGAGAGAATTGAGGAGGGAATTGATAGCAAAATCACATTTTATATGACAGCAAGGATATCTAATTTAATCAAGAAAATTTCGGCAGTATAACAGCAAGGAAATTGGTGCAAGTTGCGATTGCAGAATTCTCGTCGAAAAATTTCAGCGGGTTACGACGAAAATTTGCAGCAATATAAAATCGTTTTTAGAGATGAATTTCTTAATATATCAATCTTAGATAGAAGCCAAGATGATCTATGAAGTGTATCAGAAATTTCATTCAAAAAAGATTGCAAATAGATGGGTTAAGGCAACAATATACAGCTGAAATTTTCTGTAGCATAGATTTTCAAGTGCAGCAGATTGGACATAAAAGATCAGTAATTTATATTGAGAATTTTTCGATGAAACCAAAGAGAAATCTACTGTTAGGAAGTGTCAAAGATGTCATAAAAATTTCGTAGAAATTTGGATAGAAAAAACACAGTAGCAAGATCAAACAGATGGTGCTATGCGGCTTGAATTCTGCAATTCAAGTGCAGCAGATTGGACATAAAAGATCAGTAGTTTATATTGAGAATTTTTTGATGAAACCAAAGGGAAATCCACTGTTAGGAAGTGTCAAAGATGTCATAAAAATTTCATAGAAATTTGGATAGAAAAAGCATAGTAGTAAGATCAAACAGATGGTGCTATGCGGCTGGAATTCTGCAATGTATCTTTCGTCGTAGAGATGAAAACTTTGTGACGAAAAGTTTATGCAGCAATATAGGAACAATTTTTTTTTTGGATTTTCGAATAAGGATAACTAAATTGCAGCAGCAGTAAGGTAGGAAACAAGAACCTGTTGCAATTCACGGAGAGATCAAAGGATGATCCGCGGTAGTGGAGATGATGGCGAAATTCGGTGACGATCTTTTAAGCAATTGTGGGAATTGCTTTGGATGGTTGTGGAGGGTTGATGGTGTTGGGAAATCTTGGGGGCGACATCACATGCGCAGCGGAAGAACAAGAAAACAAAATCCCCGATTCCCAAAAAGATGTTCGTCGTCGTGCGAAGATTGGTGCGAAAAATCCGCGAAACATAAAACTGCGTATAGAGTAGATTGTATTACCTAGGGAGATCGTATATCCCTGTTTCCTTGCAGATCCTTAGGAGAGGGTGAAGGAGGTCAAGCGTCCTCCTCTCTAGCGGTGATCCACACAGCAGGGTTACGACGATGCTCCTCAAGACTCCAGGCCTGCTCTGAGGTGGAGAGGAAGAGGAGAATAGGAAAGACAAGCAAAGGCTCTAGCCTATGAGGCTCTGAATCCCTCCTATTTATAGAGGTCCCTTGTCAAACCCTAATGGGTCCTCCCCTAGTGGGTATTGGATCTGCATCCAATAAGACAAGGGCTCCGTCGGATATCTCATATCCGAACCTCTACTCATCGCAATGCCTACCATATGTGTGTGACCCTCTAGGCCCAATATCGAGCTGGCCGTGAGTCATACCTGTCAGAACTCCTTCTAACTCAGTGAATTATTATCTCTGTAATAATTCACTTGACTCATCGACTACGGAAGTACTAGGCCACTACGCCGTAGTCCCCAAACGATACAGGGGAATCCAATCCATTGGACCTGTCTGTCCTCAGTTACCGTGTACCTATAATCCCTCATCCATCTAATATCCTAGAGACCGTATATCGAGCATGGTGTTGTCAGACCCATACGGTTTCTACTCGAGTCTCGCTCTAATCGGATTCTCCCGAGAACTCTTTCTCTCTCAACCCGAATGACCCTGGCCAGGGATTTGTCTGAGCAAGAACACATGGGATATTCCTCTCATGACGCCGAGAGTGGATGATCCTCTATCGACACTCAATAGCCCTCGTAAGGTCGACTACCACTCCCAATGACCAGCTGTACTAGATCTGGGACAGCCAAACCTATAAGTCTGGTATCAAAGAGTGGAGCACTCATACAGGACATCCTTGGTGTCTCAAGTCTAAGGACCAGATACACCACTAGGACTACGGAATCGCTGTCTGACAATAAGGCATCATCAACCATCCAGCATTCCGTAAGCGGATCAATCAGTGAACTCATTCTCCAATGAGCACCTGTACTGTATCCCTAGTGTCCCTACACGAGCAGCTATGAGACCAGCTGCATCCATCATATGGACGGGTATACAGCACACCAGTCTATCCGGTTATCACGATATCCCTCTCGAGTAACCTATGACCGGGATTATTTAGGATATGTGTTTAAAGGTGAATCGATCTCATTATCGTGATCTCATCACGATCCGATTCCCATTGCACAAATCCAAGGACATCACAATATATGTATGCATTTATGCAATAGTTATAAAGTGATATACGCCAAAATATAATAAGCAAAAAGATTCTGTATCAAGTCACACGTGCCATCACTCACGTGATTGGCTTGCTGGGCACCTATGACTAGCAATCTCCCACTTGACCTAAAGCCAATCACCTATGTGTCTGATCCCCATCAGACCCCTGTGACGCTCAAAGACAATCTGAGACAACGACTTTGTCAGTGGATCTGCAATGTTATCTTCGGATGAAACTCTTTCCACTGCTACATCTCCTCGGGTCACGATCTCTCTGATAAATTGGAACCTCCTCAGAACACTTCTGATGAGACCCGGGTTCCCTTATTTGAGTAATCGCCCCATAGTTGTCGCAATATAAGGAAGTCGGCTCCTCGCTTACCCGGCACGACTCCCAAATTTGTGATGAACTTCTTCACCCAGACTCCCTCCTTTGCTGCATCTGATGCAGCAATGTACTCCGCCTCTGTGGTCGAGTCAGCAATGGTATCTTGCTTGGAACTCTTCCAGCACACTGCTCCTCCATTCAAGGTGTACACATACCCTGAATTCGACTTGCTATCATCGACATCAGACTGAAAACTTGAGTCAGTGTAGCCTTCAATCTTAAGGCTATTACCTCCATATACTAGTAAAAGATCCTTAGTCCTTCTCAAGTACTTAAGGATACACTTTACTGCTTTCCAGTGCTCCAAGCCTGGATCCGCCTGATACCTGCTCGTGACACTCAGAGCATGCGCTATATCAGGCCTAGTACATAGCATGGCATACATGATAGATCCTATTGCTGAGGCATAAGGTATCATATCATGTTCGCCCTTTCTTATGGAGTCTTTGGAGACATACTCGTAGAAAGCGATATCCCATGTCTCATCGGTATGAGACCTCTCTTGGAATTTTCCATGCCAAACCTTTTGACAATGGTTTCTATGTACCTGGACTGGGACAAGCCAAGCATCCTTTTGGATCTATCTCTATAGATTCTAATCCCCAAGATATAGGATGCTTCCCCTAAGTCCTTCATGGAGAAGTGTCTAGATAACCAAGCCTTTACTGTGGATAGCATTCCTACGTCATTCCCAATGATGAGGATGTCATCCACATATAACACCAAAAAGGTGATAGCGCTCCCACTTACTTTTCTGTACACACAAGGCTCATCTTCGTTCTTAACGAAGTCATAAGATCTGATTGCCTCATCAAATCTTATGTTCCAACTTCGGGAAGCTTGCTTTAGTCCATAAATGGATCTAAGCAACCTACACACCTTATCTGGGCAGTTCTTGGACACGAATTCCTCAGGTTGCATCATATACACCTCCTCCTCGAGGTTCCCACTGAGGAATGCAGTTTTCACATCCATCTGCCAGATCTCATAATCATAGTGTGGTGCAATAGGCAATAGAATTATGATGGATTTTAGCATTGCTACGGGTGAGAAGGTTTCGTCGTAGTCAACACCTTGCCTTTGACGATACCCCTTAGCCACTAGCCTTGCTTTATAGGTCTCTACCTTTCCATCTACTCCGATCTTTTTCTTAAAGATCCACTTGCAACCGATGGGTACAATACCTTCGGGCGAATCAACTAGGTTCCAAACCTTATTGGAGTACATAGAATCCATCTCAGAATTCATGGCTTCTTGCCACTTCCCGGAGTCTATACTCATAATAGCCTCCTCGTAGGTCTGAGGATCAATATCCTCAACATCCTCTCCTCTAATATGTCCCACATATCTCTCAGGAGGATGGGATACTCTATCAGACCTGCGTAAAGTTGATACTTGTGTATTAGGTACCTGAACAGACTCGGGCTGTAGAGTAGTGCTTGAGCTTGGTTCTCCAACCTTGCTTAACTCTATCATTCTCCCACTGTCTTCGCCAAGAATGTATTCCTTCTCAAGGAACACTGCTCTCTTAGCTACAAAGACCTTTTGGTCCTCGAGATGATAGAAATAATACCCACAAGTTTCCTTGGGGTATCCCACAAATTTGCATCGCTCTGTCCTTGATTCTAACTTGTCGGGGTTGTGTCTTTTAATGTGGGCAGGGCAGCCCTAAATCTTAGCAACCTTAAGATCAGGCTTCTTCCCTTTCAATATCTCATATGGTGTAGACACTACCGACTTAGTTGGAATTCTGTTCAGAAGGTAAGCTGCGGTTTCTAGGGCATACCCCCAGAATGAGATGGGTATGTCAGCGAAAATCATCATGGACCGTACCATATCTAATAGCGTACGATTCCTCTTTCCAGAGACACCATTGAGCTGAGGTGTGTAAGGAGGTGTCCATTGGGATAATATCCCATGGTCCTTGAGGAACTGAGTAAACTCTGTACTTAAGTACTCACCTCCTCGATCTGATCGAAGAGTTTTGATACTCTTTCCAGTCTGGTTCTCCACCTCATTCTTATACTCTCTGAATTTCTCAAATGCCTCGGACTTGTACTTCATTAAGTACATATATCCATACCTTGAGAAATCATCAGTAAATGTAATGAAGTAGGAGTAATCTCCAATGGCATGAGTTGACATGGGTCCACATACATCACTATGTATGAGTTCCAACAACTCAGTGGCTCTCTCTCCAGTTCCACTAAATGGAGAGTTGGTCAGTTTTTCACCAAGGTAAGGCTCGCAAGTTGCATATGACACATAGTCGAATGGATCTAGATATCCATTATTTAGCAACTTTTGAATCCTTCTTTCATGGATGTGACCTAGCCTACAATGCCACAGGTATGCACTGTTCAACTCATCTCGTTTCCTTTTGGACACTTACATTCATGATATGTGGAGTAATGTCTTGCATAAACAAACCTTTATGCAATATTCCTCTCGTCAATCTCCCCTTGGCTTTGCTAGAATTTACAATAAATTGTAGATGTGATAAGCAATATTGGTATCCAATACCAATGCATTATCACAAAAATCTGCCAATTGGAGATTGATCATGAATATACCTGAAGCTTCACCAAGCTTCTTGTTTCGCCCTTTCTGCAAGGTACTCTTTGCAGTTCCTCTTCCAGTGCCCATCTTTACCATAGTGGAAGCACTGACCTTTGTCCTTTGCTGGGTCTTTCTTAGCAACCTTTGCTTTACCTAGTTTGCCCTTGCCCTTTCCCTTCTTAAGGGACCTTTCCGCTTTTCTTTTCTTTCTGGTCTCACCAGTGTAGAGAACTGGCTTCTCTTTCTTAATAGTACTCTCTGCCTCCCTCAACATATTGAGGAGCTCTGGGAGAGTCACCTCAAGCTTGTTTATATTAAAATCCATTATGAACTATGAAAAGGAATCTGGTAGGGACTGAAGTACAATGTCCACACACAAGTTATCCTCTAGGACCATTCCTAGACCTGTGAGTTTCTCTATCCACTCAATCATCTTTAGGACATGGTTCTGAACCAGTGTCCCCTCAGTCATCCTAGCGCGGAAGAGGCTCTTAGATATCGCATATCGCTGAGTCATTCCCTGTTCCTCAAACAATTTACGGACATGTAGGAGAATGGATCTGGCATCCATCCTTTCATGTTGTCTCTGTAACTCAGGAGTCATAGAGCCCAACATATAGCACTGAGCAAGAGTGGAGTCATCAATCTACTTCACGTAACGAGCGATCTCATCCTCGCTTGCCCCTTCTTCGGGCATAGGTATCACTGTATCAAAGACGTATATGATTTTCTCCGCTGTGAGAACAATTCTCAAGTTACGGAGCCAATCCGTATAATTTGGACCAGTGAGGCGGTTGACATCAAGTATACCATGCAGTAAGGGATTTAAAAGCGACATTTTCTGAAAATAAAGATGCAGTAAAAATGAATAACATGCAGATTTTACAAGAAATAAACTATCAAGATATGGACTTCTATCTTAATATGCTCCCACTATTTTACTAACGAGTCACGCGACACCCTCAGCACGTGAAACGGAAGTCTCCGACAGACTTCTAGTGGGGATCAGGATCCAATCAGCGTCTTAGTGTAACCTCGAGGGACTCGACCAATCACACTAAGCCTATAAGGTAGGCAACTCTTGCCGATCACAACTCCTTGTGATTCCCGTCTTGTTCGGCGTCCGAATCACCATTGCCTCGAGGGACTCGACCAACCATGATGCTCGGTTAAGTCAACGCCTTCGTTACAAGATGAGTCTGATTTGATGATATACCCTCGAGGGACTCGACCAAGTATACCATGCCCTCAGGTCACCGGTAACATCTCTATGTCGTAAGCAAGATAGCGAATCGCGATATAGGTGAGTCTCGAGGGACTCGACCAACTCAACCTACACCGGGAATCGGTTCCTACTCATAACGATGGAAGGCCACGTGGGTCAATCTAATTGCCTCACGTTTACTGATTTAATATTATCGAGAGATGTTTCTATAATTTGGTCTCCTAATATGACATGTCACACATATACATATTTAATATATATCTACATCGCATGCAAATATATATACATATCTAGTATGTGTATAAGCAATCACATCCATCTGCCAGATCTCATAATCATAGTATGCTGCAATAGCCAATAGAATTCTGATGGATTTTAGCATTGCTACGGGTGAGAAGGTTTCGTCGTAGTCAACACCTTGCCTTTGACGATACCCTTAGCCACTAGCCTTGCTTTATAGGTCTCTACCTTTCTATCTACTCCGATCTTTTTCTTAAAGATCCACTTGCAACCGATGGGTACAATACCTTCGGGCGCATCAACTAGGTTCCAAACCTTATTGGAGTACATAGAATCCATCTCAGAATTCATGACTTCTTGCCACTTCCTGGAGTCTATACTCATAATAGCCTCCTCGTAGGTCTGAGGATCAATATCCTCAACATCCTCTCCTCTAATATGTCCCACATATCTCTTAGGAGGATGAGATACTCTATCAGACCTATGTAAAGTTGAAACTTGTGTATTAGGTACCTAAACAGACTCAGGTTGTAGAGTGGTGCTTGAGCTTGGTTCTCCAACCTCACTCAACTCTATCATTCTCCCACTGTCTCCGCCAAGAATATGTTCCTTCTTAAGGAACACTGCTCTCTTAGCTATAAAGACCTTTTGGTCCTCAAGATGATAGAAATAATACCCACAAGTTTCCTTGGGTATCCCACAAATTTGCATCACTCTGTCCTTGATTCTAACTTATCGGGGTTGTGTCTTTTAACATGGGCAGGGCAGCCCCAAATCTTAACAACCTTAAGATCATGCTTCTTCCCTTTCCATATCTCATATGGTGTAGACACTACCGACTTAGTTGGAACTCTGTTCAGAAGGTAAGCTGCGGTCTCTAGGGCATATCCCTAGAATAAGATGGGTAGGTCGGCGAAACTTATCATGGATCGTACCATGTCTAATAACGTACGATTCCTCCTTTCAGAGACATTATTGAGCTGAGGTATATAAGGAGGTGTCCATTGGGATAATATCCCATGGTCCTTGAGGAACTGAGTAAACTCTGTACTTAAGTACTCATCTCCTCGATCTGATCGAAGAGTTTTGATACTCTTTCTAGTCTGGTTCTCCACCTCATTCTTACACTCTTTGAATTTCTCAAAGGCCTCGGACTTGTACTTCATTAAGTACACATATCCATACCTTGAGAAATCATCAGTAAATGTAATGAAGTAAGAGTAACCACCACCAATGACATGAGTTGACATTGGTCCACATACATCACTATGTATGAGTTCCAACAGCTCAGTGGCTCCCTCTCCAGTTCCACTAAATGGAGAGTTGATTAGTTTTCCACGAATGCAAGGCTCACAAGTTGCATATGACACATAGTCGAATGGATCTAGATATCCATCATTTAGCAACTTTTGAATCCTTCTTTCATGGATGTGACCTAGCCTACAATGCTATAGGTATGCACTGTTCATCTCATCTCGTTTCCTTTTGGACACTTACATTCATGATATGTGGAGTAGTGTCTTGCATAAACAAACCTTTATGCAATATTCCTCTCGCCAATCTCCCCTCGGCTTTGCTAGAATTTACAATAAATTGTAGATGTGATAAGCAATATTGGTATCCAATACTAATGCACTATCACAAAAATCTGACAATTGGAGATTGATAATGAATATACCTTAAGCTTCTCCAAGCTTCTATTTCGCCCTTTCTGCAAGGTACTCTTTGCAGTTCCTCTTCCAGTGCCCATCTTTACCACAGTGGAAGCACTAACCTTTGTCCTTTGCTGGGTCTTTCTTAGCAACCTTTGCTTTACCTGGTCTGCCCTTGCCCTTTCCCTTCGTAAGCGAATCAATCAGTGAATATGTTCCTTCTTAAGGAACACTACTCTCTTAGCTACAAAGACCTTTTGGTCCTCGAGATGATAGAAATAATACCCACAAGTTTCCTTGGGTATCCCACAAATTTGCATCACTCTGTCCTTGATTCTAACTTATCGGGGTTGTGTCTTTTAACATGGGCAGGGCAGCCCCAAATCTTAACAACCTTAAGATCTGGCTTCTTCCCTTTCCATATCTCATATGGTGTAGACACTACCGACTTAGTTGGAACTCTGTTCAGAAGGTAAGCTGCGGTCTCTAGGGCATATCCCTAGAATAAGATGGGTAGGTCAGCGAAACTTATCATGGATCGTACCATGTCTAATAACGTACGATTCCTCCTTTCAGAGACATTATTGAGCTGAGGTATATAAGGAGGTGTCCATTGGGATAATATCCCATGGTCCTTGAGGAACTGAGTAAACTCTGTACTTAAGTACTCATCTCCTCGATCTGATCGAAGAGTTTTGATACTCTTTCCAGTCTGGTTCTCCACCTCATTCTTATACTCTCTGAATTTCTCAAAGGCCTCGGACTTGTACTTCATTAAGTACACATATCCATACCTTGAGAAATCATTAGTAAATGTAATGAAGTAAGAGTAACCACCACTAATGACATGAGTTGACATGGGTCCACATACATCACTATGTATGAGTTCCAACAGCTCAGTGGCTCCCTCTCCAGTTCCACTAAATGGAGAGTTGATTAGTTTTCCACGAATGCAAGGCTCACAAGTTGCATATGACACATAGTCGAATGGATCTAGATATCCATCATTTAGCAACTTTTGAATCCTTCTTTCATGGATGTGACCTAGCCTACAATGCCACAGGTATGCACTGTTCATCTCATCTCGTTTCCTTTTGGACACTTACATTCATGATATGTGGAGTAGTGTCTTGCATAAACAAACCTTTATGCAATATTCCTCTCGCCAATCTCCCCTTGGCTTTGCTAGAATTTACAATAAATTGTAGATGTGATAAGCAATATTGGTGTCCAATACTAATGCACTATCACAAAAATCTGACAATTGGAGATTGATCATGAATGTACCTTAAGCTTCTCCAAGCTTCTATTTCACCCTTTCTGCAAGGTACTCTTTGCAGTTCCTCTTCTAGTGCCCATCTTTACCATAGTGGAAGCACTGACCTTTGTCCTTTGCTGGGTCTTTCTTAGCAACCTTTGCTTTACCTGGTCTGCCCTTGCCCTTTCCCTTCATAAGCGAATCAATCAGTGAACTCATTCTCCAATGAGCACCTATACTGTATCCCTAGTGTCCCTACACGAGTAGCTATGAGACCAGCTGCATCTATCATATGGACGAGTATACAGCATACCAGTTTGTCCGGTTATCATGATGTCCCTCTCGAGTAACCTATGACCGGGATTATTTAGGATATGTGTTTAAAGGTGAATCGATCTCATTATCATGATCTCATCACGATCCGATTCTCATTGCACAAATCCAAGGACATCACAATATATATATGCATTTATGCAATAGTTATAAAGTGATATATGCCAAAATATAATAAACAAAAAGATTTTGTATCAAGTCACACATGCCATCACTCACGTGATTGGCTTGTTGGGCACCTATGACTAGTAGTACCACTGCCCAGTTTGGTGATACCACCACCTAGAAGACTGTGTCTAGGTAGTACCACCTTCTAGACTAGCGATACCACAGCCTGACATAGTCTCGGAGATTGTGCCACGACGGTTTCACTTGTTTAGTCATTGTTTGTGCCTTTCTCTTGGCCCAACATAGCCTAAACTTGGGCCCAACTATCCCCTAATTATGTTGGCCCAATTATAATCCTAGTTATATACTAACTATGAATTTTAAGATATTTACTAAGCTAAATAAAGTCTGTAAGTCTAGGTTTCTTCCGGCGAGCTTTCGGTGAACTTCCGATGATCTCTCGGTAATGTTCTAACTAGCTCCCGACAAGCTCCTAGACTTCCCGATGATCTTATTAGAGAGTTTCGATAAGCTTCTTTTGTAAGCTCCTGGACTTCTCGGTCAATTCCGGCAGAACTTTCGACGAACGTCTAGACTTCCGATGAACTCTTGAACTCCCAACGAAATCATGTTCTTGACTCCGGGACTTCATTTTGCTTTATCCCATGATATTGTAGTTAATCCTGTATACATAAAACATACTTTGATCTAAACAATTATTACTAAGCATGAATCATGTTGTCCGGCATGTCATTGGTCCATCAACGATTTGTCCGATTCTTCGACGCATCGTCCTCTCTTGCGGCCTATTTTCTAATCAGCTAGTTGACCTCTGCAACTCCGATATCCTTAGTACAATATATGGTCTTCTTGGCCTAATTCCCGAAACCATGGCCCGAAGCCTTCTGTCGATACGTCGACCGATCCTCCGACGCGACGTCCAATCTTCTGACGTGTTCAACTCCGGCCCAACATGATTCTTCCTGCTTTAATTATCTCTCCCTGATTGAAGCTTCCTGTATCACTCAAAACGCATATTAAATCATAAATACTATGAATTGATTTCATCATTAAAATTCGATATTCAACATTTATCGTACGCAGATTTTTGACTCAATGTAATTTTACCGCTGCACTAATTCACCCCCCCCGTCTTAGTGCCGACTCGATCCTAGCACATTGAGATCTTGGAAGCTTGCATTATTTACCAGAGAACCTGCTCTCGTTGCTGCCTTTACTACTTCAAAGGTAAGTGCCACATCTCTTGTCGAGGGTCTCCTCCTCCTCCCAAGCGGGGGCAAGGCAGTTGACGACTGACGATCGATGACCTATGTTCGTGCGCAAGGCGGCAACTTCCCTTCAGTGTAGCATCCCTCTCTCTTCTCTTTTCCTGGTGGTGCTACATCCCTCTTTCTTCATCTCTTTCCTATAAACGATGCTCCCAAAGGAAGCATAGGTGCTACAGCACCCTCCTCATCATGGTAGAATTGCCCGGGAGATGACGATCTACCACCTTCAACGACGTTGATAAGATCAACGCTTTCCTCTTCAGCGAATAATGACTGTCTTCTCCTGCTGTCGCTCTATGCCAGTGTCTGCTCATTGCATCATCCACTCATTGTAGCCCTGAAGTGCCCTTTGTCAACAACATAGGATATCATATATTGTGATCCTTCTCGTTACGGTGCCTCTAGTACTATGCTCACCAACATTGCTCTCCCTTCTTCCTCATCGACTACCATTGCCTGATCTATAGTAAGCGGCTAATTGCCACTCCTCATCACCGATGAAGAGCTCTTCGCCAATAGATCTTGGTTGAGATTTATTGTTGCTTCTCTTCCTCGGACGGCTACGATCCTCTAGTTGCAGGCCGTTCTCAGCTCGTCCTCATCGCTCTACTGCTCTCCAGAGATAGCCAACCATGCAAAGCAAGCCCGATTGTGGTGGCGCTCCAAGAGGCGGTTGAGACCCAATCACTCCAGAAATAAAGTTGCTTCAGCTTCTTCTTTCACTAGTAGAATTGCTCCTCTAGGTCGTGTTAGGATCAAGTCGGCACTAAGAGGGGGTGGGGGGGTGGTGAATTAGTGCTAATGATAAAAATTACGTCAAATCAAAAATTTCTTTTCAATTTAAACCTATATCGGAAATGCATTAATCATAAAGAAGGTGTGAAGGGGAGTAAGCAGCCAAGTCAATAAGCAATATGAAGAAAAAACAGAATAGGAATGACAAAGTAGAGATCATATCAGATTTATAGTGGTTCGGTCGTCGTGACCTACATCCACTCCCGATTCCTCTGTTAAGGCTACTAGCGTCCACTAATAGTCTTCCTTTAATGGGCGAAGACTAACTATCCTCTTACAATGCTTTCTCCTTTTCACGGGTTTAGGAGACAACTCTTATAAGCCTCACACATCTTCTTGAATGATTACAAAACTAGAAAGGGAGAAGGAGGACACTTAGCAATTTTACAACTCAAAATCTCAAGATTTTTGTTTACATTTTCATTACTCTTTCATGCAAGAAAGAGTGGGGTATTTATAGGTCCCAAATGGCTTCAGAAATAAAGCTAAAAATTATCTCATCTCGGATTTCCGGGGTACTAACAGTACCACCACCTAGTCTGGGTAGTACTATTGCCTGATAGAGCCTCGAAGACTTACCTTTGGTGGTACTACCGCCTAGCAGTAATAACTGCTAGTGGTACCACCGCCCAATCTGGGCGGTACCATAGCTTAGACAACTTGGAAGGCCGAGCCTCAAGCAGTACCACCACCTGATGTGGCTCCAAGTGACTAAATGAGCCATCCAACCAACCCAATTCAGCTCAATTAAAGGTTCAGTTGGCCCCAAATCAAGTTGGTAGGATTTCTCCCAAACTAACTCAAATTAAAGTCATAATTATGATAGTTAAGGCTAAAATAATTACTCTATTTGTAATCTAAGTTGTCTTGCGTGTCAATGGTTCAACCGAACTTTCGGTAAGCTTCTTACGAACTCCCGGCAATCTTCTGGCGAGCTTTCGGTGAACTCATGGTGAACCTCCGGCGAGCTTTCGGCGAACTCTCAGCAAGCCTCCAACGAGCTTTCGGCAAACTCTTGGTGAACTATTAGTGAGCTTTCAGTACATCAACGATTCTTCGATGTATCCCCTGATTCATCTGGCCCGATGCCCAATCATTAACTCTGACCCAACTTCGATTCTACATTAATTATTTCACCTTTTTCATGATTGTAGTTAGTCCTACATCACTTATCTCAACACATGGATTAGATTACTAAATTATTAATTGATTTAATTATTAAAATCTGAGATTCAATAATCTCCCCATTTTTATTGATGACAACCAATTGATGACGGAGTTAACTTTAACTTCACCTATCTATATGCCATATTGAGATAAGACAAACTTCTATTCAAAAGGAATTATAATCTTTGAATTTAAGTGAAACTTATTTCGATCATAGTGATCAAATGTAATATATCATATCAAAATTTCATACATTGTGCATCAACATAATTTCTATTGAATCTCGGATTTTGATGATGAAACCAATTAATAATATTATAATCTAATCTATATTTTGAGTGATGCAGGACTAGCTTTGATTAGGAGAGGCAAATTGATTGAAGCATGAGGAATCGAATGTTAGGCTGGAGTGGAACATGTCAGAAGATTGGATGTCGAGTCGAAGGATCGATTGACGTGTCGACAAAAGACTTCATGCCATGAGTTCAGGCATCGGGCTTAGAAGAGTGGACATTGTGCTAAGAAGATCGGAGTTATGGAGGTCAACATGCCAATTGGGCAAAAGGCTGCAAAAGAGAACGATGCGTTGAAGGATTGGACGAAGCGCCAATAAACCAATGACATGACGGACAACTTAGTATTCTTGCTTGCAATAATTTGTTTAGATTGAGTTAGATTAGGTTGAAATTGGGTTGGTTTAGAATGCAATTAAGCTTTTGGGTTACTTGACATGCCGGACGATGCGTCGAAGGATTGTATTGCTTTTCCGTTTTAAACATGATGGATGGTTTTCATATGAAAAACTTGAGCATACTTATATGAAATCAATTATATAAAATGAAACACATAAAAAGGAAAATGTATTATCATTGAAATTAAAATGATAAATCAAATCTCTTGTTTAAAGAAGACTTATGTTTAATGTGTCATATTTTTGGTCATGATGATTTTGATGATGAAATTTGTTTTTTTGGTCTTAAATGATGATGCATATTTTGATTTGGCATAAAAAACTTGAGCATGCTTGTATGAAATAAATTACATAAATTCAAACAAAAAAAAGAAAGAAGGAAAGCATTTTTCTTAAGAATTTCTCAATCCCTATCTTATCAAGTTTCCAAAAAAGGGAGATTGATGAATCTGTTTGTATCATATTTGATGATTTTATATTTTAAAATTATGCATGATGAGTTAAATTAATAATGATTTAAATGCATGAATTGACAATCTTTTTGTCACATGAATTATGATTCCTTCACTTGATACTCTAAGTTTTTATGATTTATGATGAATTGAGACATTATACATAAATCAAGTTCTCATGTGAATCTATCTACGTTGCCTTCATTGAATTTTCTGAAAAGTGATTTTGATGATGATTTTGGATCTATTTTCGTATGACTAATGAGATGATATATCCAACTAAATCATTTAACGTATTTATGACTTTTGATATATTCAACATAAAACATCTTTCTTGATGCACGTATGATTCACTCTTTTAAGAGAATATTTATCAAATCATAATAAGTTGACATTTTCTTCATATGAATCAAGATTTTTTATTGTTCTCCTATGATTCTACTTGCTATATATTAAAAAGAAGCATTATTGAAATCATGATCTTGAATTCTCAGAATCAAAACTTGATATTTTCCTTATGTGAATCAATATCTCTCACTTTTTATTCTCAAATAATTTCTTATATTTTATTAAAAATAATATTTATCAAAATGAATTATGTCTTTTGGTATTCACATGATCTTATCTTTCATGATATGATTTTCTTTGTATAATTCCTTGTATTCATGAAGTATCTCTCATCACCAAATTTTTCTTGATATCTTCTATGTGATGACTTGAATATTTACATCTTTATGTTATTCCCCTCTTTTTGCCTATGACAAAAGGGGAGAAAGAATTACTAGTGTGCACATCTTAAGAAAAGCATATTGCTAGGAAGCAAAATTGCTAGCTTGCACTTCTCAGAAAGAGAAGAAGTGCTAGTGTGCACTTCTCAAAAGAATTGCTAGTGTGCACATCATTATGCTATTCCCTCACTTTTTATTCTCAAATGATTTCTTGTATTTATTAAAGAGAATATTTATTAAAATAAATTATGTCTTTAGGTATTCACATGATCTTATCTTTCATGATATGATTTTATTTGTATAATTCCTTGTATTCATGAAGTATCTCTCATCACCAAATTTTTCTTGATATCTTCCATGTGATGACTTGAATATTTACATCTTTATGCTATTCCCCTATTTTTGCCTATGACAAAAGGGAAGAAAGAATTGCTAGTGTGCACATTTTAAAAAAAGCATATTGCTAGGAAGCAAAATTGTTAGCTTGCACTTCTCAAAAGAGAAGAAAGAATTTGCTATCTTGAACATCACCAAGAATTGCTAGCTTGCAATCTCAAGAGAAGCAAAAGTGCTATCTTGCATATCTCAATAAGCATAACTTGCTAACTTGCACATCTAATAAAATTTACAAACTTGCAAAACTCAAAATTATTGCTAGCTTGCATGTTGTAAAATGATATAAAATTTTGCTAGCTTGCGTTTTGCAAAGGAAGCAAAAAATTACACTTCTCCTTTTTGTTGATGACAAAGGGGGAGAAGTATGATGACAATCATGTATAGGATGATATACCTAGAAATTTTGATTATGCATGATTTTATGATGACATGCTGCTTGGATTTTTGAATTCAAGAGTTCTATCAATATGACATATTGATAGGGAGAGTTAATGTTAACTCCGTCATCAATTGGTTGTCATCATAAAAAGGGGGAGATTGTTGAATCTTGAATTTTGATGATGAAACAAATTGATAATATTATGATCTAATCTGTGTTTTGAGTGATATAGGACTAGCTTTGATTAGGAGAGGTAAATTGATTGAAGTAGGAGGAATTAAATGTTGGGTCGGAGTGGAAAATGTCAGAAGATTGGATATCGAGTCGAAGGATTGATCGACGTGTCGGTAGAAGGCTTCGTGCCATGAGTTTAGGCATTGGGCCTAGAAGAGTGGACATTGCACCAAGAAGATTGGAGTTGTAGAGGTCAATATGCCGATTGAGCAAAAGGCCATAAAAGAGGACGATGCGCCGAAGGATTGAACGAAGTGCCGATAAACTAATGACATGCTAGATAACTTAGTATTCTTGCTTGTAATAATTTATCTAGATTGAGTTAGTTTAGATCATAATTAGGTTAGTTTAGAATGCAATTAAGTCAATACAATTAGGGGCCAACTAGGCCCAAAGTGGGGTTGTTTTGAGCTAAGAGAAAGACCCATTTAGTGACCCAAAAGTTGGGTCAAGCGGTGGCACCGCCAATGGCTTAGTCTTCGAGACAGCGTTAGGCGGTAGTATTACCAAACTGGGTGATGGTACCGCTCAGTGTCAAGTGGTGGTATCACAGTCTAGGTGGTGGTACCACCTAAACACAATCTCCCAAGCAATGGTACCGCCCAGTGTCAATGCTGCAGGCAATGATACCACCCAACACAAGTGGTGGTACCGCTAGGACCCGAGCTGAGACCATTTTTAGCTCTAATTTTGAAGCCATTTGGGGTCTATAACTACCCCAACTATTTCTGCATGAAGTAGCAAGAATTGGATAGAAAGGGGGAAAGAATCCTTGACGAAAAGGAGTTGAAAAAGCTTGAAAAGTGTTGAGTGTTCCCCTCCACCTCTTAGAGTTTAGAGTTCATTCTAAGAGAGGTGTGAAACTTGTAAAGGTTCGCTCCCAAGCCTGTCAAAAGGAGAATATAGTTGTAAGGATAGTTAGTCTTCGCCCATTGAAGGAAGACTGTTAGTGGATGCCGGTAGCCTCGACGGAAGAGGAATCAGGAGTGAATGTAGGTCACGACGACCGAACCACCATAAAACTCAGTTGTATTTCTATTTATGCAATTTACTATGATTGTAAATTGTCTTACTTGTTTTACCTTCTCATTACACTCTTCCGTATGCTTTTAAGTCAAGCACATTTTTAATATGATTTTTTTATTGAAATGAAGAATTTTCGAACCAACGTCATTTTTATCCGCTATACTAATTCACCCCCCTCTTAGTGCCGACTCAATCCTAACAGTTTCAAATTATCAAAATATAACATGTACAATTTAAAAGATATTACAACCCATTACTTCATGCATGATATAAAAAATAAATCAATATTACTTTGGTCATAACATACTGTTAGGATCAAGAAGTCGACACTAAGAGGGGGGTGAATTAGTGCAGCGGTAAAAACTACGTCGGTTTAAAAAAATTCATATAATAAAACTATTTCCGACGTAAAATAGTTTTATAAAGGAAATATTTGAAAGCATACGTTTATGAAGTGAATGCAATACGCAAGTAAAGAGGCAGTTTGCATTGTGTAAATGGCAAGAATAAAATGCAAACAAGATTTTAGAGTGGTTCGGTCAACGTGACCTACATCCGCTTTCGGCTTCCTCCTCCAACGAGGTCACCAGCGTCCACTAGAGGCCTTCCTTCAATAGGCGAAGGCCAATCACATTTTACACCCCTCTTCTCCTTTTACTGGGTTTAGGAGACAACCCTTACAAGCACTCACTTACTCCTCTCTTAAACTAGTCTAACACTTAGAAGAGGGAGAGGAGATCACACATGATTTTAGCAGCATTTCTTTCTTTTTAGACTCTTTGTACTTATGTGCTTTAACCAGGGATGAGAGGGGTATTTATAGGCTTTAAGTTGATTCAAACTTGGAGCCTAAAACTTTCTCATCTCGGGTTCCCTGAGCACGGGCGATACCACCGCATAATGTCAGTCTGACACTGACACTGCCCTAGGCGGTACCACCATGTGGCACCCTGCCAAGGGCGGTACAACCACCTAGATTGGCGGTACCACCGCCTGACACAGACTCGAAGACTATGTCACGACAGTGAGACTTCTTGGGGCACTATTTGGGCTTCTTATTGGGCCCAACACAGTTCTTACATGGGCCTAGCTGGCCCCTAATTGAGTTGGCTCACTATGAAATCCTAAGATATTTGCTAAGCAAAACAAGTCTCTATATCTATTCTTCCGGCGAGCTTCCGACGAACTTTCGACGAAATTCCGACGATCTCTCGGCAATGTTCCAACGGACTTTTGGCAAGCTCCTGGACTTCATGATGATCTTCTTAGCAAGTTCCGATGAGCTTCTCAAGCAAGCTCCAAGACTTCTCGACTGGTTCTTCCAAAACTTTCGACGAACGTCCGGACTTCCGACGAACTCTCGAACTCCCAACGTAGTCGCGTCCTTGACTCCGGGACTTCATTTTACTTCATGCCTTACTATCTTAGTTAATCCTGCTCATGTAAAACATACTTCGATCTAAACAATTAATACTAAGCATTAATCATGTTGACTCAACAACTCCGATATCCTTGATGCAATATCCGCTCTTCTTCGCCCGATACCCGAATCCACGGCTCGAAGCCTTCTGTCGATACGTCGACCGATCCACCAGTCCGATGTCCAATCTTCTAACATGTTTTCCTCCAGCACAATATGATTTTTCCTGCTTTAATTGTCTCATCTTGATCAAAGCATCCCGCGTTACTCAAAACACAGATTAAAACATAAACACTTCGATTGGTTTTATCATCAAAATTCGAGATTCAATAATCTTCCCCTTTTTGATGATGACAACCAATCAACGATAGAATTAACCTTAACTCCCGAATTAAACAAACAATTTGCTAGCTTGCATGTTCTAATATGATGTAGAATTTGCTATCTTGAATATTACCAAGAATTGCTAGCTTGCAATCTCAAGAGAAGCAGAAGTGCTATCTTGCCTATCTCAAAAAGCGAAACATGCTAATCTAACAAAATTTATAAACTTACAAAACTCAAAATTATCGCTAGCTTTTATGTAAAATGATATAAAATTTTGCTAGTTTGTGCTTTGCCAATGAAGCAAAATTGCCCTTCTCAAAAGAGAAGAGAGAAAATTACTAGCTTGCATGATGATAAAACTTGAGATTATATTCATAATGCAATGATTTGAAATTATATATCACTAAAACTTGCTAGATGCACTTCTCTTTTTTGTTGATGACAAAGGGGGAGAAGATGTGATGATGAGTTAAATCATGCATGGTAGGATGTAATATACTTTGATATTTTGATACCATGATGATACTTATAATAATGATCATGCATACGATGCATGTAATACTCATGATTTTATTATGATGATATATATGATGTATTGCATATGATGTGAATCATGATTGCTTTGACTTGAATTTAATTTGAATTCAAGGTTCTATCAATAAGGCATATTGATAGGGGGAGTTTAGTTTAAACTCTATCATCAATTGGTTGTCATCATCAAAGAGAGAGAGAGATTGTTGAATCTCGGATTTTGATGATGAAACCAATTGATAGTATTTATGATTTATGATGTAGGAAGCTTTGATCAAGGTGAGACAATTAAAGTAGGAAGAATCATGTTGGGCCAAAGAGAAATATGTCAGAAGATTAGACGTTGAGCAGAAGGATTGGTCGACATATCGGCGGAAGGCTTCGAGCCATGGGTTCGGGCATCAGGCCAAGAAGAGCGGAACTTGCACTAAGTAAATCGAAGTTACAGAGTCAATTGGCCGATTAGGCAATAGGCCGCAAGAGAGGATGATGCGCCGAAGATTCGAACAAAGTGTCGATGAACCAATGACATGCTGGACTTTTAGGATCAAGAGCACTAAGAGAGGGGGGGGGGGGGTGAATTAGTGCAGCGGAAAACTTTCGACTATTAAAACTGCGTTCGTACGTTAAAATCCGATTCCGACATAAAAGTTGTTTTGTGCAGATAATAACTTTAAAAGCTTACGGAAACGTATTTGAAGTAAAGTAAGGAAGGTAGTTTGCAGTTAAGATAAATAACACAAAGGAAATGCAAACCAGATTTTAGAGTGGTTTGGTCAAACGTGACCTACATCCACTTTCGGCTTCCTCCTCTTACGAGGTCACTGACGTCTACTAGAGGTCTTCCTTCAATAGACGAAGGCTAACCACCCTTTTACAGTTTCCCTCCTTTTGCCTGGCTCAGGAGACAACCCTTACAGAATTTTCTCTCCTCTCTTGAAAGATCAAAACTTGGAAGAAAAGAGGGAGGAGAACTTCTAGCCTTTACAACACTTTTGAGCTCTAAAATCACAGAGTAAGATCAAGCTTTCGATACCCTTTCATGCAAGAAAGGGTGGGGTATATATAGGCCCCAAACTGGTTTGAATTTGGAGCTCAAAAATATCTTTTCCTAGATTTCCGGGGTCCTGGCGGTACTACCTCCTGACTAGGGTGGTACAATTGCCTGGAAGCTCGGAAATTGAGCCTCTGGGTAGTACCACAGCTTGATAGGGGCGGTTGTACTGCCTAGTCTCGCTCGGAGACTGAGCCCAGGCGGTGCCACCGCCTGACTTGGGCGGTTGCACCACCCAGTCTCGCTCGGAGAATGAGCCCAGGCGGTGCCACCACTTGACCTGGGTGGTTGCACCGCTCAGCTTTTCTGGGAGACCATCTCCTGGATGGTGCCACTACCGGCCCTAGTGGTGCCACCGCCTGGCAAGAATTCTAGATCGAATGGGTTGATCTATTCGGCCCAATTTGGGTCTATCAAGGGCCCAATTGCCCCCAGATTAAGTTAATGGGATCACCTCCCATTTCTAACTTAATCTACATGCTAACTACGATATTTCTTAAGACATTTACTGCAACTTGCTCCGGTGCATCAATCGCTTCTTTCGGCGAGCTTCTAGTGAACTTCCGGCGAACATCCGACGAACCTTCGGCGGTGCTCCAGTGGACTTCCGGCAAACTCCTGGACTTGCGACGATCCACTTGGCGAGTTCTGATGAGCTTCTTTGTCAAGCTCCTGGACTTCTCGGATTTGTTTCCGCAGAACCTCCGACGACCGTCCGGACTTTCGTCAAACTCTCGAACCCCCAACGTGATCATGGTCTTGACTCTGGTGCAACTCCTGCTGCATGTCTTACTTCCATCGTAGTTAATCCTGCATATGTAAAACAAAAACATCGATCAAGACAATTAATCCTAAGTAATTAACCAAGTTGTCCGTCATGTCATTGGTCCCTCGATGCTTCGTCCGATTATTCAGCGTATCGTCCTCTCCTACGGCCTATTGCCCAATCGGCCAGTTGACTCCGCAACTCTGATATCCTTGGCGCAATACCCACTCTTCTTGGCCCGATGCTCGAATCCATGTTCCAAAGCCTTCTGTCGATACGTCGACCGATCCACCGGCCCGACGTCCAATCTTCTAACATGTTCCTCCAGCCCGAAATGATTTTTTCTGGTTTAATTGTCTCATCCTGATCGAAGCATCCTGCATCACTCAAAGCATAGATTAAAACATAAACACATATCAAGTGGTTTCATCATCAAAATACGAGATTCAACAATCTCCCCCTTTTTGATGATGACAACCACTTAATGACGGAGTTAAACTTAACTCCCGGAGTTTAAACAAACTCCCCCTATCAATATGCCATAGAACCTTGAATTCAAACTGAATTCAAGTCATTGCAATATTCATCATGAATATTTGCAACAAATCATCATGATCTTATGTATAAACATATGCATAACATCATACTTCTCTCCCTTTGTCATCAACAAAAAGGAGAAGTCCAACTATTCTTGTGTTTGTAGTATTAATTCAACTTATTGCATGAAAAACATAATATCAAGTTTTATCATCATGCAGTTTTGAAGCTAGAAAATTTAGCAAGTGTTACATCATGCTTAGAACATTCAAGCTATCAAGTTTTAGATATATAAGTTTTACAGCATACAAGATAGCACTTTTGGTAATGTTCAAGATAGCAAGTTCTACATCATGCAAGCTAGCAATGTTACAATATTTTAGAATATGCAAGCTAGCAATTTAGAGATGTTCAAGAAAGCAACTCTTACTTCTTGAAATATGCAAGTTTTACAATATACACGCTAGCAAATTCAAAGATATGTAAGTTGGCATATTTGCTTTTCTTGAGATAGGCACGATAGCACATTTTTGTATTTTCTTGAGATTTCAAGCTAGCAATTCTCGGTTATGTTCAAGATAGTAATTTCTTCTCTTTTGAGAAGTGCAATTTTTGCTTTCTTCTTGAATTGTGCAAGCTAGCTATCTCCCCCTTAGTCATTGTCAAAAAGAAGGAAAGACCCTTTCTAAAGAAGGGAAGACCCTTTATGTTAATTTCTAAATCATGACAAAGGTGAGTAATCATTCTTATTTTAAAATTTCATAATTGAGATAAACCTTAAATTCAAATTAAGGTAATTTTAATCATGATTCACATTATATGCAATACATCACATACATCATAATAAAAAAGCATAAGTATTGCATGCATCATTTTAGTAACAAATCGTAGCATTTCATCACATGGCAAGATATCAACAAGTAAAATTACGATGCAAGTTCTTGATATCTTAACATGATGCAAACATGGCATATGGCAATCATAGCATTTCGATTATCAATTTACCATATATTTCGATGCAAGCTTCTTTTGATATCTTAACATAATTCAAATTCAAATATGGCACTTATAGCATCAATTCATATATTTCTCATTCAAATATGGCACTCATAGTATCAATTCATATATTTCTCCCCCTTTGTCATCAACAAAAGGAGAAGTAGCTCTAGCTATTTTAAAAGATATGCAAGTTTTTGTAATATGAAGCTAGATTTTCATCACAACATATAAGTACAAAAGCATAGCAAGATTCTTAAGTTCAATCATGGCAATTCAACACTTGCTTCTTGTGCAAGATTGCACTTTGCTTTTCTTTGCATGTTCTAACTAGCAAAAGCTTTCTCCCCTTTGTTTTTATCGAAAAGAAGGGAAGAGTACAAGCTAGCCAGTATTTGCCTTGAGCTAGCAATCTTTCTCCCCCTATGTCATTGTCGAAAAGAAGGAGAGGAACTAATGATTTAGACTTTTACATAAACTATGAATTTACATCAATCAATATTTCAATCATCATATGATACATACAAGACAACAATGCAAAGAAATCATATCATGAAAGACATCAATTGTTAAACATGATATGATATAGTCTTAAAAATTTCAATTTGTGATACATGTGATACATTGCGATACACTAAAAATTTAATGCGATGCTTTTAAGGATATCAACCTGTTTTTGATACAAAGCATGGCAAGAACAATTATTTTGCAAGTTTTCTAAGTTTTGCATTTTTTGCTTCTTTCGAGATAGCAATTCTTTGCTTCTCTTTAGATTGCAAGATTTGCAATTCATTGGTAGTGTTTATGATAGCAAGTTATTTCAATGAAATAATCGAGCTAGCAAATTTTCCTTCCTTTGAAATATGCAGGCTAGTAAACTAACTCCCCCTTTATCATTATCGAAAAGAAGGGAGAAATCAGTGGCTAAAAAATTTTAATCATTATACAAGCCATATTACAAAATCATGTCATGATATCAAGAAAATTCAAGAAGGACATGATTCATTCGACAAATCTTTTTAATAGAGCAAAAGAATTATACAACCAAGGATCATGATTAAAATATATCAATATCATAGATCAAGTCATGATTCGTGATTCATAATAAAGCAAATTAATTTTTAGTCATCACATAAGGTATTTAAAGAATTTTTGAAACATAGGAGAATGATTAATTTAAGCATGCAATGTTTCAATCAAATTCAAGTCATGAATACCAATACTTTCATTTTATGAGTATCAATTCATGAATACCAAAAGATATTATTTGCGATTCCAATTTTGCAAGATCAAGATTATGATTTAGATAAAACTCATTCAAATCAAATCGTTAACTTGAAACTCATAATCAAGTCATCAAAATCAATTTTGAGATTCATAAAATATCATAAAATCAGTAATCTCGATCAGATGGGAAAAGCATTTTTTAAGTGATTCTTTTTCATCTAAGCATGCCTTAGTCTTTATATAAATCAAGATAAGCATGAAAGTTCAAGACGTAAAGGCAAAATCTTATAAAACAACTCATCAAGCAAGATTTTAAACATCTATTTTCAAGCCATATAAAGAGTAAGTCAAGGATTCAATTATCTCATGTCATGAATTCCAACAGGCATATCAAATTATCAACATCACATTAAAAAGATATTTCAAAAAGATATATCGATAAGTGATTCATGTATATCATTTCATTCATTCGGACGATTCTCCTCTTTGGTAAATAAATCTAGGAGAACAAAATGAATTAAGGGAGATATAACATGATTGAAGCATTGAACATGATTCATATTTAAAATGTGTCTCATGTCATAAGTATGAATCAAGCATTTGTGAAATCCGAAATCATCCTCAAAGTCACATTCAATAAATTCATACATGACAAGCATAGATTTATTGAAAAGTCGATAAGATAGAGGATCACATTTCGTTTTTATAAATTTCTATTCATATGATTTGCTTCTTATAAGCATGCCTTTACATTTAATAAAACAAGTGTCAACATTTAAGACGAAAAGGTAAATTTCATAAAACAAATCATCAAGCATGATTCCATGATAACATCCTTTTAATATCTTGATATTCATCATCAAGAATGATTTCAAAAAGTATGTCTCAAAAAGTATGTTCAAGAGAAATCATTAAGACCAAATGCATGATACACTCATTTATTTTCAAAATATTCACCATGTTTATTTTCATGAGATTCACAAGATTGGTAAAATAAATTCATTAATCTCAATAGGATAGAAAATTCATTTCCATTTCATACAATTGATTTCATGTGAGGGTATTCAAGTCTTTTGTGAAAACATGTATCATCATTTAAAATCGAAACATAAGTTTCGTCATGAAACCGTCAAAACCAAACACATCATGATATCACATATATGATCAAAAGACTATCAAGAAATTCATACATAGATGTACATGCACTATGTCATCTTAATATATCATGAGAATGTCATCTTAATTCATCATAAAAACGATTAGACCAAAAACATGTTAATCTAAAATGAGAGTTTCAAATCAACATTTACCTCAAAAACGCATGCATAACATAAAATCATCAAGATACACATGCATGGATTAATCCTAAGCATTATTACATATCATATAATTATCATCCCTAATGTTGCATACATCATTCAACATTTCAAAACATAACATGCATGAAACCTTAGCAATATACTTTTCATTATCAAATTTTTAATTTTTCAAAGATGCTAAAAAGAAAAACATGATATAATTAAAAATAATAATTTTTTATTTCCTATTCCTACTATCTAAATTAAGCACTCATGAAAAACTTCAAGTAATTTCAAAATAATTCAAGAGAGTTGAGTTACTTGCCTTGTAGTCGAAGCCCGTCAAAGCCCAATTTGTTGTTTCTCCTTTGGAAGTTCTTGATTCATCCTTGGTTGCCTTCCTCTTATTTGGCCTCTTCCTCCGTTCAAGTTCATTGTTTATTTTAGATTTTTGTTTAATAAACTTATTAAGATTTAGTGTTCAAAGTTCAAGTTCATCATTGTCCTTATCACTTGAGTCATCGCTCAAGTGGTATTCATTTGTCCAGAGTTCCAAATCCTTCCTATTCTTTGGAAGGTGGTTCAAGTACTCATTGGGTTCAAAATGTTCCAAAAGTGTCATTTCATAGGTCATTAATGATCCGATTAATTCTTCTAATGGAAAATCATTTAAATTTTTTTTATCTCGTATTGCAATTATTTTAGGATACCACCCTTTTGGAAGGGATCTTAAGATCTTGCTTACGAGATCAAAATTCGAAAAAGATTTACCAAGAACTCTTAGATTATTGATGACATCCGTGAAACGGGTGTACATGTCGCCTATAGTCTCGCTTTGTTGCATTCGAAAAAACTCAAAATCATGTAATAAAATGTTAACTTTCGAGTCTTTGACTCTACTAGTTCCCTCGTGCGTAATTTCAAGTGTTCGCCAAATATCAAAAGCCATTTCGCACGTAGAAATCTGATTGAACTCATTTTTGTCCAAAGCACAAAATAAGACATTCATAGCCTTTGCGTTTAAAGAAAAATACTTCTTCTCCGAATCCGACCATTCGTTTATCAGTTTAGAGGGAAGTTGAAAATTATTTTCAACAATATTCCATAAATCCAAATTCATAGAAATCAAGAAAACTCTCATTCAAGTTTTCCAATAAGTGTAGTCCAATATGTTAAACGGTGGATAAACAACCGATAAGCCCTCTTGAAAGCCATAAAGAGCCATTTCTCTTGGGTATAAATCCAAAATAAAAAATACCGGGCTCTGATACCAATTGTTAGGATCAAGAGCACTAAGGAGGGGGGGGGGTGTGAATTAGTGTAGCGGAAAACTTGTGACGATTAAATTTGCGTTCGTACGTTAAAATCCGATTCCGACATAAAAGTCGTTTCGTGCAGATAATAACTTTGAAAGCTTACGGAAACGTATTTGAAGTAAAGTAAGGAAAGCAGTTTGCAGTTAAGATAAATAGCACAAAGGAAATACAAACCAGATTTTAGAGTGGTTCGGTCAAACGTGACCTACATCCACTTTCGGCTTCCTCCTCCGACGAGGCCACCGGCGTCTACAAGAGGCCTTCGCCTAGAGGCCTTCCTCCAATAGGCGAAGGCCAACCACCCTTTTACAGTTTCACTCCTTTTGACGGGATTAGGAGACAACCCTTACAGAATTTTCTCGCCAAAATATATTCTTCCCTTCTACTTGACAATGACAAAGGGGGAGTAAAATTTGTTAGCTTGCATGCTCTAAAATGATGTAAAACTTACTATCTTGAACATCACAAAGAATTGCTAGCTTACAATCTCAAGAGAAACAAAAGTGCTATCTCAAGAAGCATAACTTGCTAACTTGCAAAGGAAGTGAAAAATTACACTTCTCAAAAAAGAAAAAAGAAATTACTAGCTTGCATGATGATAAACCTTGAGATTATGTTTATAATACAATGATATGAAGTTATATATGAAAAACTTGCTAGTTGCACTTCTCCTTTTATTGATGATAAAGGGGGAGAAGATAGGATGATGTACAATGCATAGGATGATGTATTGAAATTTTGATTATGCATGATTTTATGATCACATGTTGTTTGGATTTCTGAATTTAAAAGTTCTATCAATATGACATATTGATAGGGGGAGTTAAGGTTAACTCCGTTATCAATTAGTTATCATCATCAAAAAGGGGGAGATTATTGAATCTCGGATTTTGATGATTAAACCAATTGATAGTGTTTGTCTAATCTGCATTTTGAGTGACGTAGAAAGCTTTGATCAGGGAGAGATAATTAAAGTAGGAAGAATCATGTTGGGCTGGAGTGGAACACGTTAGAAGATTGAATGTCAAGTCGGAGGATCGGTCGACATATCGATAGAAGGCCTCGGGCCATGGGATCAGGCAATGGGACAAGAAGAGTAGAAATTGTACCAAGGAAATCGGAGTTGCAAAGATCAACTGGCCGATTGGGCAATAGGCCGCAAGATAGGATAATGCATCGAAGAAAAGGATGAGGCGTCAATGAACCAATGACGTGCCGGACAATATTTGATTCAGCTTTATAATAATTGTCTAGATCGAAGTAGGTTTTAGGCGTAATTGGATTAAAATTGGGCCAACTCAATTAGGGGCCAATTGGGCCCAAGTTTGGGCTGTGTTCGACCAAGTGAAAGGCCCAAATAGTGACCCAACAGATGAAACCATCGGTGGCACAATCTCCTAGACTATGTCAGGCGGTGGTATCGCCCAATGGTAGGGTGTCAGGCGGTGGTACTGCCCAGCACAAGCAGTGGTACCGCCAGTACCCCGAAAACCAGGGATAAGATGCTTTTAGGCTTCAAGCTTGAATCCACTTGAGGCCTATAAATACCCCTCTCATCCCTGGTTAACACACACAAGCACAAAGAAGGGCAGTTTGTAGTAAATGTAAATTGCAAGAAGTAAATGCAAATTGAGTTATAGTAGTTCGGTTGTCGTGACCTACATCCACTCCACCGATTCCTTTTTCATCGAGGTCACCGACATCCACTAATGATCTTCTTTTAATAGGCAAAGATCAATATTCTTCTTATAACTCTATTCTCCTTTTGCAAGCTCAAGAGAGAACCTTTACACCCCCTTTTTATAAAGCTTCCCTCACACTCTCCCTTAGAATGGTCTCTAAACTTTAGAAGGAGGGACTTTATACTTTACAAGGGTTTTCAACTCTAGAAACATAAAGTTTTTATTTACTTTTCTTGCTTCTCCATGCAGGAATAGCTAGGGTATTTATAGACCCTAAATGGCTTAAAAAATGGAGCCAAAATTTAAATCCCCCGAAATTTTAGGGTACGGGCGATACCACCACCTGTAGTATGACACTGAGCGGTACCTGTTGGAAAATCTTGGGGGCGACATCACATGCGCAGCGGAAGAACAAGAAAACAAAATCCTCGATTCCCAAAGAGATGTTCGTCGTCGTGCAAAGATTGGTGCGCAAAATCCGCGAAACATAAAACTGCGTATAGAGTAGATCGTGTTACCTAGGGAGATCGTATATCCTTGTTTCCTTACAGATCCTTAGGAGAGGGTGAAGGAGGTCAAGCGTCCTCTTCTCTAGCAGTGATCCACACAGCAGGGTTGCGACGACGCTCCTCAAATCTCCGGCCTGCTCTGAGGTGGAGAGGGAGAGGAGAATAGGAAAGGCAAGCAAAGGCTCTAGCCTACGAGGCTCTGAATCCCTCCTATTTATAGAGGTCTCCTGTCAAACCCTAATGGGTACTCCCCTAGTGGGTATTAGATCTACATCCAATAAGACATGGGCTCCGTCGGATATCTCATATCAGAACCTCTACTCATCGCAATACCTACCATATGTGTGTGACCCTCTAGGCCCAATATCGAGCTGGCCGTGAGTCATACCTGTCAGAACTCCTTCTAACTCAGTGAATTATTATCTCTGTAATAATTCACTTGACTCATCGACTACGGACGTACTAGGCCACTACGTCGTAGTCCCCAAACGATATAGGGGAATCCAATCCATTGGACCTGTCTGACCTCAGTTATCGTGTACATATAATCCCTCATCCATCTAATATCCCAAAGACCGTATATCGAGCATGGTGCTGTCAGACCCATACGGTTTCTACTCGAGTCTCGCTCTAATCGGATTCTCCCGGAGAACTCTTTCTCTCTCAACCTGAATGACCATGACTAGGGATTTGTCTGAGCAAGAACATATGGGATATTCCTCTCATGACGCCGAGAGTGGATGATCCTCTATCGACACTCAATAGCCCTTGTAAGGTCGACTACCACTCCCAATGACCAACTATACTAGATCTGGGACAACCAAACCTAAAAGTCTGGTATCAAAGAGTGGAGCACTCATACAGGACATCCTTGGTGTCTCAAGTCTAAGGACCAGATATACCACTAGGACTACGAAATCGCTGTTTGACAATAAGGCATCATCAACCATCCAGCATTCCGTAAGCAGATCAATCAGTGAACTCATTCTCCAATGAGCACCTGTACTGTATCCCTAGTGTCCCTACACGAGCAGCTATGAGACCAGCTGAATCCATAATATGGACGGGTATACAGCACACCAGTCTGTCTGGTTATCACGATGTCCCTCTCGAGTAACCTATGACCGGGATTATTTAGGATATGTGTTTAAAGGTGAATCGATCTCATTATCATGATCTCATCACGATCCGATTCCCATTGCACAAATCCAAGGACATCACAATATATATATGCATTTATGCAATAGTTATAAAGTGCTATATGCCAAAATATAATAAGCAAAAAAATTTTGTATCAAGTCACACATGCTTCTTCCCTTTCAATATCTCATATGGTGTAGACACTACCGACTTAGTTGGAATTCTGTTCAGAAGATAAGCTGCGGTTTCTAGGGCATACCCCCAGAATGAGATGGGTAGGTCAGCGAAAATCATCATGGACCGTACCATATCTAATAGCGTACGATTCCTCTTTCCAGAGACACCATTGAGCTGAGGTGTGTAAGGAGGTGTCCATTGGGATAATATCCCATGGTCCTTGAGGAACTGAGTAAACTCTGTACTTAAGTACTCACCTCCTCGATCTGATCGAAGAGTTTTGATACTCTTTCCAGTCTGGTTCTCCACCTCATTCTTATACTCTCTGAATTTCTCAAATGCCTCGGACTTGTACTTCATTAAGTACATATATCCATACCTTGAGAAATCATCAGTAAATGTAATGAAGAGGAGTAATCTCCAATGGCATGAGTTGACATGGGTCCACATACATCACTATGTATGAGTTCCAACAACTCAGTGGCTCTCTCTCCAGTTCCACTAAATGGAGAGTTGGTCAGTTTTTCACGAAGGCAAGGCTCGCAAGTTGCATATGACACATAGTCGAATGGATCTAGATATCCATTATTTAGTAACTTTTGAATCCTTCTTTCATGGATGTGACCTAGCCTACAATGCCACAGGTATGCACTGTTCAACTCATCTCGTTTCCTTTTGGACACTTACATTCATGATATGTGGAGTAGTGTTTTGCATAAACAAACCTTTATGCAATATTCCTCTCGTCAATCTCCCCTTGGCTTTGCTAGAATTTACAATAAATTGTAGATGTGATAAACAATATTGGTATCCAAAACCAATGCATTATCACAAAAATCTGCCAATTGGAGATTGATCATGAATATACCTGAAGCTTCACCAAGCTTCTTGTTTCGCCCTTTCTGCAAGGTACTCTTTGCAGTTCCTCTTCCAGTGCCCATCTTTACCATAGTGGAAGCACTGGCCTTTGTCCTTTGCTGGGTCTTTCTTAGCAACCTTTGCTTTACCTAGTTTGCCCTTGCCCTTTCCCTTCTTAAGGGACCTTTCTGCTTTTCTTTTCTTTCTGGTCTCACCAGTGTAGAGAACTGGCTTCTCTTTCTTAATAGTACTCTCTGCCTCCCTCAACATATTGAGGAGCTCTGGGAGAGTCACCTCAAGCTTGTTCATATTAAAATCCATTATGAACTATGAAAAGGAATCTGGTAGGGACTGAAGTACAATGTCCACACACAAGTTATCCTCTAGGACCATTCCTAGACCTGTGAGTTTCTCTATCCACTCAATCATCTTTAGGACATGGTTCTGAACCAGTGTCCCCTCAGTCATCCTAGCGCGGAAGAGGCTCTTAGATATCGCATATCGCTGAGTCATTCCCTGTTCCTCAAACAATTTACGGACATGTAGGAGAATGGATCTGGCATCCATCCTTTCATGTTGTCTCTGTAACTCAGGAGTCATAGAGCCCAACATATAGCACTGAGCAAGAGTGGAGTCATCAATCTACTTCACGTAACGAGCGATCTCATCCTCACTTGCCCCTTCTTCGGGCATAGGTATCACTGTATCAAAGACGTATATGATTTTCTCCGCTGTGAGAACAATTCTCAAGTTACGGAGCCAATCCGTATAATTTGGACCAGTGAGGTGGTTGACATCAAGTATGCCACGTAAGGGATTTAAAAGCGACATTTTCTGAAAATAAAGATGCAGCAAAAATGAATAACATGCAGATTTTGCAAGAAATAAACTATCAAGATATGGACTTCTATCTTAATATGCTCCCACTATTTTACTAACGAGTCACGCGACACCCTCAGCACGTGAAACGGAAGTCTCCGACAGACTTCTAGTGGGGATCAGGATCCAATCAGCGTCTTAGTGTAACCTCGAGGGACTCGACCAATCACACTAAGCCTATAAGGTAGGCAACTCTTGCCGATCACAACTCCTTGTGATTCCCGTCCTGTTCGGCGTCCGAATCACCATTGCCTCGAGGGACTCGACCAACCATGATGCTCGGTTAAGTCAACGCCTTCGTTACAAGATGAGTCTGATTTGATGATATACCCTCGAGGGACTCGACCAAGTATACCATGCCCTCAGGTCACCGGTGACATCTCTATGTCGTAAGCAAGATAGCGAATCGCGATATAGGTGAGTCTCGAGGGACTCGACCAACTCAACCTACACCGGGAATCGGTTCCTACTCATAACGATGGAAGGCCACGTGGGTCAATCTAATTGCCTCACGTTTACCGATTTAATATTATCGAGAGATGTTTCTATAATTTGGTCTCCTAATATGACATGTCACACATATACATATTTAATTTATATCTACATCGCATGCAAATATATATATATATCTAGTATGTGTATAAGCAATCACATCAGATGATCATGGACCACAACCTAATATGATTAGGCCCGAGCCAGTAGGCCTAATCACTCACATCAAGATCTATGTGTGCAACGGTGCATCTCCATGCCCTGTGATCGTCCATCTCGTCCTCGTCGGTTCCGTCGACATTTTGATGCATCTCCATGCATCACGATCGTCCGTCTCGTGGGTCCCGCTATCGCATCCACGCTCCCGCGGCGCCTCCTCATGTGATTACAACTTAATCATAGGCACGCAGGCCCGACAATAAACGAGAAATATAATGGAGGCTCGCAGACCTCAATAATAATAATCACAAGTACACACATCACACGGTCCATGATCATCCATCCATACATCATACATCACATGTATAAATAATTATCATCATGTAGGACTACTAGATAATAATAAAAATAATAATCAACTAAACCTATTAATTAATTAATATTTTCTGAAATCAGGGACATGTAGGGAATTTCTGAATTTATAGGGGTATTTTCATAATTTAAACAAAAGGTAGAAAATGGAATTTTTAAAATTCCGAGGGGCAAAAATGTCTTTTGTTCAGAAAACCCTAATGCCCTACTCACCCTTGCTGCTGCCGTTGCCGCCGCCACCCTGCTGGCGGCGGCCTGTGCGGCGAGGGGCGGGGCGCTGCACTCGCCTGCGGGCGGCACGCCCACTGGCGGCGTTGCCGCTGCAGGTGGGCGCCCCCGCGGGCGTCGCCGCCTCTGCGGGCAGTTCTGCCGGCGGGGCAACGCCCGCAGGCGGTGCTGCCCCTGCAGGTTGGCGCCCCTGCGGGCGCCGCCGCCTCCGCGGGCGGTTCTGCCGGCGAGGCAGCGCCAGCAGGCGGTGCTGCCTCGCTGGCGGCCGCCCCTGCGGGGTTTTTGCCCGTGGGAGCAGCGGCCACAGGCGCCGCTGCCCTGCGGTGCCTCAGCCCGCGCTGCTGCCTCGCGGCGCCTCTGCCCGCGGGCTCAACGGCCGCAGGCGCCTCTGCCCGCGGGCTCAGCGGCCGCAGGCGCCTCTACCTGCGGGCTGCCAGCCCCGCCGGCCGCAAGTCTACTGCAAGCAGACCGCTGGCCGGCTGCTGCAGGCACAGCGCTTGCGCATGCGCCGGCGCTGTGCTGCCTGGCTGCGGCTGCGGCTGCCGCGCAGATCGAGGGCAACAACTGTTGCTGCCCTTCCTCGCTTTTGCGTCAACGATTTTGACGTCAAAATTCTTCCTAAACATAACACACGCAGTTCAAAACCAATCATTCGCACAAACAACCAGGCTCTGATACCACTGTTGGGAAATCTTGGGGGAGACATCACATGCGCAGCGGAAGAACAAGAAAACAAAATCCCCGATTCCCAAAAAGATGTTCGTCGTCGTGCGAAGATTGGTGCGAAAAATCCGCGAAACATAAAACTGCGTATAGAGTAGATTGTGTTACCTAGGGAGATCGTATATCCCTGTTTCCTTGCAGATCCTTAGGAGAGGGTGAAGGAGGTCAAGCGTCCTCCTCTCTAGCGGTGATCCACACAGCAGGGTTACGACGACGCTCCTCAAGACTCCAGGCCTGCTCTGAGGTGGAGAGGAAGAGGAGAATAGGAAAGGCAAGCAAAGGCTCTAGCCTATGAGGCTTTGAATCCCTCCTATTTATATAGGTCCCCTGTCAAACCCTAATGGGTCCTCCCCTAGTGGATATTAGATCTACATCCAATAAGACAAGGGCTCCGTCGGATATCTCATATCCGAACCTCTACTCATCGCAATGCCTACCATATGTGTGTGACCCTCTAGGCCCAATATCGAGCTGGCCGTGAGTCATACCTGTCAGAACTCCTTCTAACTCAGTGAATTATTATCTCTGTAATAATTCACTTGACTCATCGACTACGGAAGTACTAGGCCACTACGCCGTAGTCCCCAGACGATACAGGGGAATCCAATCCATTGGACCTGTCTGTCCTCAGTTACCGTGTACCTATAATCCCTCATCCATCTAATATCCCAGAGACCGTATATCGAGCATGGTGTTGTCAGACCCATACGGTTTCTACTCGAGTCTCGCTCTAATCGGATTCTCCCGGAGAACTCTTTCTCTCTCAACCCGAATGACCCTGGCCAGGGATTTGTCTGAGCAAGAACACATGGGATATTCCTCTCATGACGCCGAGAGTGGATGATCCTCTATCGACACTCAATAGCCCTCGTAAGGTCGACTACCACTCCCAATGACCAGCTGTACTAGATCTGGGACAGCCAAACCTATAAGTCTGGTATCAAAGAGTGGAGCACTCATACAGGACATCCTTGGTGTCTCAAGTCTAAGGACCAGATACACAACTAGGACTACGGAATCGCTGTCTGACAATAAGGCATCATCAACCATCCAGCATTCCGTAAGCGGATCAATCAGTGAACTCATTCTCCAATGAGCACCTATACTGTATCCCTAGTGTCCCTACACGAGCAGCTATGAGACCAGCTGCATCAATCATATGGACGGGTATACAGCACACCAGTCTATCCGGCTATCACGATGTCCCTCTCGAGTAAACTATGACCGGGATTATTTAGGATATGTGTTTAAAGGTGAATCGATCTCATTATCGTGATCTCATCACGATCCGATTCCCATTGCACAAATCCAAGGACATCACAATATATGTATGCATTTATGCAATAGTTATAAAGTGATATACGCCAAAATATAATAAGCAAAAAGATTCTGTATCAAGTCACACGTGCCATCACTCACGTGATTGGCTTGCTGGGCACCTATGACTAGCAGATGGATGGCTGTGGAAGGGCATCGAGATGCCAAGAACGCTGCTCTGATACCAGGTGTTAGAACCCTTGCAGATTCTAAACTTGGGGTTGATCTCTTTAGGGGATCGGCCTCCTTGGAACTCTATAGGGGTTCCTCCCTCCAAATTGTTGCTCAAAGGCTGCAAAAAAGATTCATCTATTGCTTAAGAAAAGAGAAGGAATACATGGCTATTTATAGGGCTTCTAAACCCTAACCCCTAATAGGACTCCTACTTAAGACTCTTACTTCTAACCAACTCCTAATAGGACTCCTACTCAAGACTCCTATTCCCTTACAACTCCTAATTCTTCTCTAAGAAAAAACCTCCTATATGAATGCCCCTCTCAATTAGGACTCTCCTAGCTAGAGTCCTAACAGAATGTCCCTCTCAATTAGGACTCTCCTAACTAGAGTCCTAATAGTTTTACATGAATGTCCCTCTCAATTAGGACTCTCCAAGCTAGAGTCCTAACAGTGTACACATACCCTGAATTCAACTTGCTATCATCGACATCAGACTGAAAACTTGAGTCTGTGTAGCCTTCAACCTTAAGGCTACTACCTCCATATACTAGTAAAAGATCCTTAGTCCTTCTCAAGTACTTAAGGATACACTTTACTGCTTTCCAGTGCTCCAAGCCTGGATCCGCCTAATACCTGCTCATGACACTCAGAGCATGCGCTATATCAGGCCTAGTACATAGCATGACATACATGATAGACCCTATTGCTGAGGCATAAGGTATCATATCCATGTTCACCCTTTCTTCTAGAGTCTTTGAGGACATACTCGTAGAAAGCGATATCCCATGTCTCATCGGTATGAGACCTCTCTTGGAATTTTCTATGCCAAACCATTTGACAATAGTTTCTATGTACCTGGACTGGGACAAGCCAAGCATCCTCTTGGATCTATCTCTATAGATTCTAATCCCCAAGATATAGGATGCTTCCCCTAAGTCCTTCATGGAGAAGTGTCTAGATAATCAAGCCTTTACCGTGGATAGCATTCCTACGTCATTCCTAATGATCAGGATGTCATCCACATATAACACCAAAAAGGTGATAACGCTCCCACTTACCTTCCTGTACAGACAAAGCTCATCTTCGTTCTTAACGAAGTCATAAGATCTGATTGCCTCATCAAATCTTATGTTTCAACTTCGGGAAGCTTGCTTTAGTCCATAAATGGATCTAAGCAACCTATACACCTTATTTGGGCAGTTCTTGGACACGAATCCCTCAGGTTGCATCATATGCAACTCCTCCTCGAGGTTCCCATTGAGGAATGCGGTTTTCACATCCATCTGCCAGATCTCATAATCATAGTATTCTGCAATAGCCAATAGAATTCTGATGGATTTTAGCATTGCTACGGGTGAGAAGGTTTCGTCGTAGTCAACACCTTGCCTTTGACGATAGCCTTAGCCACTAGCCTTGCTTTATAGGTCTCTACCTTTCTATCTACTCCGATCTTTTTCTTAAAGATCAACTTGCAACCGATGGGTACAATACCTTCGGGCGCATCAACTAGGTTCCAAACCTTATTGGAGTACATAGAATCCATCTCAGAATTCATGACTTCTTGCCACTTCCTGGAGTCTATACTATTAATAGCCTCCTCGTAGGTCTGAGGATCAATATCCTCAACATCCTCTCCTCTAATATGTCCCACATATCTCTTAGGAGGATGAGATACTCTATCAGACCTATGTAAAGTTGAAACTTGTGTATTAGGTACCTAAACAGACTCAGGTTGTAGAGTGGTGATACCACCACCTAGAAGACTGTGTCTAGGTAGTACCACCTTCTAGACTAGCGATACCATAGCCTGACATAGTCTCGGAGATTGTGCCACGACGGTTTCACTTGTTTAGTCATTGTTTGTGCCTTTCTCTTGGCCCAACATAGCCTAAACTTGGGCCCAACTATCCCCTAATTATGTTGGCCCAATTATAATCCTAGTTATATACTAACTATGAATTTTAAGATATTTACTAAGCTAAATAAATTCTGTAAGTCTAGGTTTCTTCCGGCGAGCTTCCGGTGAACTTCCGATGATCTCTCGGTAATGTTCCAGCTAGCTCCCGACAAGCTCCTAGACTTCCCGATGATCTTATTAGAGAGTTTCGATAAGCTTCTTTTGTAAGCTCCTGGACTTCTCGGTCAATTCCGGCAGAACTTTCGACGAACGTCTAGACTTCCGATGAACTCTCGAACTCCCAACGAAATCATGTTCTTGACTCCGGGACTTCATTTTGCTTTATGCCATGATATTGTAGTTAATCCTGTATACATAAAACATACTTTGATCTAAACAATTATTACTAAGCATGAATCATGTTGTCCGGCATGTCATTGGTCCATCAACGATTTGTCCGATTCTTCGGCGCATCGTCCTCTCTTGCGGCCTATTTTCTAATCAGCTAGTTGACCTCTGCAACTCCGATATCCTTAGTACAATATATGGTCTTCTTGGCCTAATTCCCGAAACCATGGCCCGAAGCCTTCTGTCGATACGTCGACCGATCCTCCGACGCGACGTCCAATCTTCTGACGTGTTCAACTCCGGCCCAACATGATTCTTCCTGCTTTAATTATCTCTCCCTGATTGAAGCTTCCTGTGTCACTCAAAACGCATATTAAATCATAAATACTATGAATTGATTTCATCATTAAAATTCGAGATTCAACATTTATCGTACGCAGATTTTTGACTCAATGTAATTTTACCGCTGCACTAATTCACCCCCCCCCTCTTAGTGCCGACTCGATCCTAACACATTGAGATCTTGGAAGCTTGCATTATTTACCAGAGAACCTGCTCTCGTTGCTGCCTTTACTACTTCAAAGGTAAGTGCCACATCTCTTGTCGAGGGTCTCCTCCTCCTCCCAAGCGGGGGCAAGGCAGTTGACGACTGACGATCGATGACCTATGTTCGTGCGCAAGGCGGCAACTTCCCTTCAGTGTAGCATCCCTCTCTCTTCTCTTTTCCTGGTGGTGCTACATCTCTCTTTCTTCATCTCTTTCCTATAAACGATGCTCCCAAAGGAAGCATAGGTGCTACAGCACCCTCCTCATCATGGTAGAATTGCCCGGGAGATGACGATCTACCACCTTCAACGACGTTGATAAGATCAACGCTTTCCTCTTCAGCGAATAATGACTGTCTTCTCCTGCTGTCGCTCTATGCCAGTGTCTGCTCATTGCATCATCCACTCATTGTAGCCCTGAAGTGCCCTTTGTCAACAACATAGGATATCATATATTGTGATCCTTCTCGTTACGGTGCCTCTAGTACTATGCTCACCAACATTGCTCTCCCTTCTTCCTCATCGACTACCATTGCCTGATCTGTAGTAAGCGGCTAATTGCCACTCCTCATCACCGATGAAGAGCTCTTCGCCAATAGATCTTGGTTGAGATTTATTGTTGCTTCTCTTCCTCGGACGGCTACGATCCTCTAGTTGCAGGCCGTTCTCAGCTCGTCCTCATCGCTCTACTGCTCTCCAGAGATAGCCAACCATGCAAAGCAAGCCCGATTGTGGTGGCGCTCCAAGAGGCGGTTGAGACCCAATCGCTCCAGAAATAAAGTTGCTTCAGCTTCTTCTTTCACTAGTAGAATTGCTCCTCTAGGTCGTGTTAGGATCGAGTCGGCACTAAGAGGGGGTGGGGGGGTGGTGAATTAGTGCTAATGATAAAAATTACGTCAAATCAAAAATTTCTTTTCAATTTAAACCTATATCGGAAATGCATTAATCATAAAGAAGGTGTGAAGGGGAGTAAGCAGCCAAGTCAATAAGCAATACGAAGAAAAAACAGAATAGGAATGACAAAGTAGAGATCATATCAGATTTATAGTGGTTCGGTCGTCGTGACCTATCATTCTCCAGTCTGGTATCAAAGAGTGGAGCACTCATACAGGACATCCTTGGTGTCTCAAGTCTAAGGACCAGATACACAACTAGGACTACGGAATCGCTGTCTGACAATAAGGCATCATCAACCATCCAGCATTCCGTAAGCGGATCAATCAGTGAACTCATTCTCCAATGAGCACCTATACTGTATCCCTAGTGTCCCTACACGAGCAGCTATGAGACCAGCTGCATCAATCATATGGACGGGTATACAGCACACCAGTCTATCCGGCTATCACGATGTCCCTCTCGAGTAAACTATGACCGGGATTATTTAGGATATGTGTTTAAAGGTGAATCGATCTCATTATCGTGATCTCATCACGATCCGATTCCCATTGCACAAATCCAAGGACATCACAATATATGTATGCATTTATGCAATAGTTATAAAGTGATATACGCCAAAATATAATAAGCAAAAAGATTCTGTATCAAGTCACACGTGCCATCACTCACGTGATTGGCTTGCTGGGCACCTATGACTAGCAGATGGATGGCTGTGGAAGGGCATCGAGATGCCAAGAACGCTGCTCTGATACCAGGTGTTAGAACCCTTGCAGATTCTAAACTTGGGGTTGATCTCTTTAGGGGATCGGCCTCCTTGGAACTCTATAGGGGTTCCTCCCTCCAAATTGCTGCTCAAAGGCTGCAAAAAAGATTCATCTATTGCTTAAGAAAAGAGAAGGAATACATGGCTATTTATAGGGCTTCTAAACCCTAACCCCTAATAGGACTCCTACTTAAGACTCTTACTTCTAACCAACTCCTAATAGGACTCCTACTCAAGACTCCTATTCCCTTACAACTCCTAATTCTTCTCTAAGAAAAAACCTCCTATATGAATGCCCCTCTCAATTAGGACTCTCCTAGCTAGAGTCCTAACAGAATGTCCCTCTCAATTAGGACTCTCCTAACTAGAGTCCTAATAGTTTTACATGAATGTCCCTCTCAATTAGGACTCTCCAAGCTAGAGTCCTAACAGTGTACACATACCCTGAATTCAACTTGCTATCATCGACATCAGACTGAAAACTTGAGTCTGTGTAGCCTTCAACCTTAAGGCTACTACCTCCATATACTAGTAAAAGATCCTTAGTCCTTCTCAAGTACTTAAGGATACACTTTACTGCTTTCCAGTGCTCCAAGCCTGGATCCGCCTAATACCTGCTCATGACACTCAGAGCATGCGCTATATCAGGCCTAGTACATAGCATGACATACATGATAGACCCTATTGCTGAGGCATAAGGTATCATATCCATGTTCACCCTTTCTTCTAGAGTCTTTGAGGACATACTCGTAGAAAGCGATATCCCATGTCTCATCGGTATGAGACCTCTCTTGGAATTTTCTATGCCAAACCATTTGACAATAGTTTCTATGTACCTGGACTGGGACAAGCCAAGCATCCTCTTGGATCTATCTCTATAGATTCTAATCCCCAAGATATAGGATGCTTCCCCTAAGTCCTTCATGGAGAAGTGTCTAGATAATCAAGCCATTACCGTGGATAGCATTCCTACGTCATTCCTAATGATCAGGATGTCATTCACATATAACACCAAAAAGGTGATAACGCTCCCACTTACCTTCCTGTACAGACAAGGCTCATCTTCGTTCTTAACGAAGTCATAAGATCTGATTGCCTCATCAAATCTTATGTTTCAACTTCGGGAAGCTTGCTTTAGTCCATAAATGGATCTAAGCAACCTATACACCTTATTTGGGCAGTTCTTGGACACGAATCCCTCAGGTTGCATCATATGCAACTCCTCCTCGAGGTTCCCATTGAGGAATGCGGTTTTCACATCCATCTGCCAGATCTCATAATCATAGTATGCTGCAATAGCCAATAGAATTCTGATGGATTTTAGCATTGCTACGGGTGAGAAGGTTTCGTCGTAGTCAACACCTTGCCTTTGACGATACCCTTAGCCACTAGCCTTGCTTTATAGGTCTCTACCTTTCTATCTACTCCGATCTTTTTCTTAAAGATCCACTTGCAACCGATGGGTACAATACCTTCGGGCGCATCAACTAGGTTCCAAACCTTATTGGAGTACATAGAATCCATCTCAGAATTCATGACTTCTTGCCACTTCCTGGAGTCTATACTCATAATAGCCTCCTCGTAGGTCTGAGGATCAATATCCTCAACATCCTCTCCTCTAATATGTCCCACATATCTCTTAGGAGGATGAGATACTCTATCAGACCTATGTAAAGTTGAAACTTGTGTATTAGGTACCTAAACAGACTCAGGTTGTAGAGTGGTGCTTGAGCTTGGTTCTCCAACCTCGCTCAACTCTATCATTCTCCCACTGTCTCCGCCAAGAATATGTTCCTTCTCAAGGAACACTGCTCTCTTAGCTACAAAGACCTTTTGGTCCTCGAGATGATAGAAATAATACCCACAAGTTTCCTTGGGTATCCCACAAATTTGCATCACTCTGTCCTTGATTCTAACTTATCGGGGTTGTGTCTTTTAACATGGGCAGGGTAGCCCCAAATCTTAACAACCTTAAGATCATGCTTCTTCCCTTTCCATATCTCATATGGTGTAGACACTACCGACTTAGTTGGAACTCTGTTCAGAAGGTAAGCTGCGGTCTCTAGGGCATATCCCTAGAATAAGATGGGTAGGTCGGCGAAACTTATCATGGATCGTACCATGTCTAATAACGTACGATTCCTCCTTTCAGAGACATTATTGAGCTGAGGTATATAAGGAGGTGTCCATTGGGATAATATCCCATGGTCCTTGAGGAACTGAGTAAACTCTGTACTTAAGTACTCATCTCCTCGATCTGATCGAAGAGTTTTGATACTCTTTCTAGTCTGGTTCTCCACCTCATTCTTATACTCTCTGAATTTCTCAAAGGCCTCGGACTTGTACTTCATTAAGTACACATATCCATACCTTGAGAAATCATCAGTAAATGTAATGAAGAGTAACCACCACCAATGACATGAGTTGACATGGGTCCACATACATCACTATGTATGAGTTCCAACAGCTCAGTGGCTCCCTCTCCAGTTCCACTAAATGGAGAGTTGATTAGTTTTCCACGAATGCAAGGCTCACAAGTTGCATATGACACATAGTCGAATGGATCTAGATATCCATCATTTAGCAACTTTTGAATCCTTCTTTCATGGATGTGACCTAGCCTACAATGCTACAGGTATGCACTGTTCATCTCATCTCGTTTCCTTTTGGACACTTACATTCATGATATGTGGAGTAGTGTCTTGCATAAACAAACCTTTATGCAATATTCCTCTCGCCAATCTCCCCTCGGCTTTGCTAGAATTTACAATAAATTGTAGATGTGATAAGCAATATTGGTATCCAATACTAATGCACTATCACAAAAATCTGACAATTGGAGATTGATAATGAATATACCTTAAGCTTCTCCAAGCTTCTATTTCACCCTTTCTGCAAGGTACTCTTTGAAGTTCCTCTTCCAGTGCCCATCTTTACCATAGTGGAAGCACTAACCTTTGTCCTTTGCTGGGTCTTTCTTAGCAACCTTTGCTTTACCTGGTCTGCCCTTGCCCTTTCCCTTCGTAAGCGAATCAATCAGTGAATATGTTCCTTCTTATGGAACACTGCTCTCTTAGCTACAAAGACCTTTTGGTCCTCGAGATGATAGAAATAATATCCACAAGTTTCCTTGGGTATCCCACAAATTTGCATCACTCTGTCCTTGATTCTAACTTATCGGGGTTGTGTCTTTTAACATGGGCAGGGCAGCCCCAAATCTTAACAACCTTAAGATCAGGTTTCTTCTCTTTCCATATCTCATATGGTGTAGACACTACCGACTTAGTTGGAACTCTGTTCAGAAGGTAAGCTGCGGTCTCTAGGGCATATCCCTAGAATAAGATGGGTAGGTCAGCGAAACTTATCATGGATCGTACCATGTCTAATAACGTACGATTCCTCCTTTCAGAGACATTATTGAGCTGAGGTATATAAGGAGGTGTCCATTGGGATAATATCTCATGGTCCTTGAGGAACTGAGTAAACTCTGTACTTAAGTACTCATCTCCTCGATCTGATCGAAGAGTTTTGATACTCTTTCCAGTCTGGTTCTCCACCTCATTCTTATACTCTCTGAATTTCTCAAAGGCCTCGGACTTGTACTTCATTAAGTACACATATCCATACCTTGAGAAATCATCAGTAAATGTAATGAAGTAAGAGTAACCACCACCAATGACATGAGTTGACATGGGTCCACATACATCACTATGTATGAGTTCCAACAGCTCAGTGGCTCCCTCTCCAGTTCCACTAAATGGAGAGTTGATTAGTTTTCCACGAATGCAAGGCTCACAAGTTGCATATGACACATAGTCGAATGGATCTAGATATCCATCATTTAGCAACTTTTGAATCCTTCTTTCATGGATGTGACCTAGCCTACAATGCCACAGGTATGCACTGTTCATCTCATCTCGTTTCCTTTTGGACACTTACATTCATGATATGTGGAGTAGTGTCTTGCATAAACAAACCTTTATGCAATATTCCTCTCGCCAATCTCCCCTTGGCTTTGCTAGAATTTACAATAAATTGTAGATGTGATAAGCAATATTGGTATCCAATACTAATGCACTATCACAAAAATCTGACAATTGGAGATTGATCATGAATGTACCTTAAGCTTCTCCAAGCTTCTATTTCACCCTTTCTGCAAGGTACTCTTTGCAGTTCCACTTCCAGTGCCCATCTTTACTACAGTGGAAGCACTGACCTTTGTCCTTTGCTGGGTCTTTCTTAGCAACCTTTGCTTTACCTGGTCTACCCTTGCCCTTTCCCTTCATAAGCGAATCAATCAGTGAACTCATTCTCCAGCTGCATCCCTAGTGTCCCTACACAAGTAGCTATGAGACCAGCTGCATCTATCATATGGACGAGTATACAGCATACCAGTCTGTCTGGTTATCATGATGTCCCTCTCGAGTAACCTATGACCGGGATTATTTAGGATATGTGTTTAAAGGTGAATCGATCTCATTATCATGATCTCATCACGATCCGATTCTCATTGCACAAATCCAAGGACATCACAATATATATATGCATTTATGTAATAGTTATAAAGTGATATATGCCAAAATATAATAAACAAAAAGATTTTGTATCAAGTCACACATGCCATCACTCACGTGATTGGCTTGTTGGGCACCTATGACTAGTAGTACCACTGCCCAGTTTGGTGATACCACCACCTAGAAGACTGTGTCTAGGTAGTACCACCTTCTAGACTAGCGATACCACAGCCTGACATAGTCTCGGAGATTGTGCCACGACGGTTTCACTTGTTTAGTCATTGTTTGTGCCTTTCTCTTGGCCCAACATAGCCTAAACTTGGGCCCAACTATCCCCTAATTATGTTGGCCCAATTATAATCCTAGTTATATACTAACTATGAATTTTAAGATATTTACTAAGCTAAATAAAGTCTGTAAGTCTAGGTTTCTTCCGGCGAGCTTCCGGTGAACTTCCGATGATCTCTCGGTAATGTTCCAGCTAGCTCCCGACAAGCTCCTAGACTTCCCGATGATCTTATTAGAGAGTTTCGATAAGCTTCTTTTGTAAGCTCCTGGACTTCTCGGTCAATTCCGGCAGAACTTTCGACGAACGTCTAGACTTCCGATGAACTCTCGAACTCCCAACGAAATCATGTTCTTGACTCCGGGACTTCATTTTGCTTTATGCCATGATATTGTAGTTAATCCTGTATACATAAAACATACTTTGATCTAAACAATTATTACTAAGCATGAATCATGTTGTCCGGCATGTCATTGGTCCATCAATGATTTGTCCGATTCTTCGGCGCATCGTCCTCTCTTGCGGCCTATTTTCTAATCAGCTAGTTGACCTCTGCAACTCCGATATCCTTAGTACAATATATGGTCTTCTTGGCCTAATTCCCGAAACCATGGCCCGAAGCCTTCTGTCGATACGTCGACCGATCCTCCGACGCGACGTCCAATCTTCTGACGTGTTCAACTCCGGCCCAACATGATTCTTCCTGCTTTAATTATCTCTCCCTGATTGAAGCTTCCTGTGTCACTCAAAATGCATATTAAATCATAAATACTATGAATTGATTTCATCATTAAAATTCGAGATTCAACATTTATCGTACGCAGATTTTTGACTCAATGTAATTTTACCGCTGCACTAATTCACCCCCCCCCCTCTTAGTGCCGACTCGATCCTAACACATTGAGATCTTGGAAGCTTGCATTATTTACCAGAGAACCTGCTCTCGTTGCTGCCTTTACTACTTCAAAGGTAAGTGCCACATCTCTTGTCGAGGGTCTCCTCCTCCTCCCAAGCGGGGGCAAGGCAGTTGACGATTGACGATCGATGACCTATGTTCGTGCGCAAGGCGGCAACTTCCCTTCAGTGTAGCATCCCTCTCTCTTCTCTTTTCCTGGTGGTGCTACATCCCTCTTTCTTCATCTCTTTCCTATAAACGATGCTCCCAAAGGAAGCATAGGTGCTACAGCACCCTCCTCATCATGGTAGAATTGCCCGGGAGATGACGATCTACCACCTTCAACGACGTTGATAAGATCAACGCTTTCCTCTTCAGCGAATAATGACTGTCTTCTCCTGCTGTCGCTCTATGCCAGTGTCTGCTCATTGCATCATCCACTCATTGTAGCCCTGAAGTGCCCTTTGTCAACAACATAGGATATCATATATTGTGATCCTTCTCGTTACGGTGCCTCTAGTACTATGCTCACCAACATTGCTCTCCCTTCTTCCTCATCGACTACCATTGCCTGATCTGTAGTAAGCGGCTAATTGCCACTCCTCATCACCGATGAAGAGCTCTTCGCCAATAGATCTTGGTTGAGATTTATTGTTGCTTCTCTTCCTCGGACGGCTACGATCCTCTAGTTGTAGGCCGTTCTCAGCTCGTCCTCATCGCTCTACTGCTCTCCAGAGATAGCCAACCATGCAAAGCAAGCCCGATTGTGGTGGCGCTCCAAGAGGCGGTTGAGACCCAATCGCTCCAGAAATAAAGTTGCTTCAGCTTCTTCTTTGACTAGTAGAATTGCTCCTCTAGGTCGTGTTAGGATCGAGTCGGCACTAAGAGGGGGTGGGGGGGTGGTGAATTAGTGCTAATGATAAAAATTACGTCAAATCAAAAATTTCTTTTCAATTTAAACCTATATCGGAAATGCATTAATCATAAAGAAGGTGTGAAGGGGAGTAAGCAGCCAAGTCAATAAGCAATACGAAGAAAAAACAGAATAGGAATGACAAAGTAGAGATTATATCAGATTTATAGTGGTTCGGTCGTCGTGACCTATCATTCTCCAGTCTGGTATCAAAGAGTGGAGCACTCATACAGGACATCCTTGGTGTCTCAAGTCTAAGGACCAGATACACAACTAGGACTACGGAATCGCTGTCTGACAATAAGGCATCATCAACCATCCAGCATTCCGTAAGCGGATCAATCAGTGAACTCATTCTCCAATGAGCACCTATACTGTATCCCTAGTGTCCCTACACGAGCAGCTATGAGACCAGCTGCATCAATCATATGGACGGGTATACAGCACACCAGTCTATCTGGCTATCACGATGTCCCTCTCGAGTAAACTATGACCGGGATTATTTAGGATATGTGTTTAAAGGTGAATCGATCTCATTATCGTGATCTCATCACGATCCGATTCCCATTGCACAAATCCAAGGACATCACAATATATGTATGCATTTATGCAATAGTTATAAAGTGATATACGCCAAAATATAATAAGCAAAAAGATTCTGTATCAAGTCACACGTGCCATCACTCACGTGATTGGCTTGCTGGGCACCTATGACTAGCAGATGGATGGCTGTGGAAGGGCATCGAGATGCCAAGAACGCTGCTCTGATACCAGGTGTTAGAACCCTTGCAGATTCTAAACTTGGGGTTGATCTCTTTAGGGGATCGGCCTCCTTGGAACTCTATAGGGGTTCCTCCCTCCAAATTGCTGCTCAAAGGCTGCAAAAAAGATTCATCTATTGCTTAAGAAAAGAGAAGGAATACGTGGCTATTTATAGGGCTTCTAAACCCTAACCCCTAATAGGACTCCTACTTAAGACTCTTACTTCTAACCAACTCCTAATAGGACTCCTACTCAAGACTCCTATTCCCTTACAACTCCTAATTCTTCTCTAAGAAAAAACCTCCTATATGAATGCCCCTCTCAATTAGGACTCTCCTAGCTAGAGTCCTAACAGAATGTCCCTCTCAATTAGGACTCTCCTAACTAGAGTCCTAATAGTTTTACATGAATGTCCCTCTCAATTAGGACTCTCCAAGCTAGAGTCCTAACAGTGTACACATACCCTGAATTCAACTTGCTATCATCGACATCAGACTGAAAACTTGAGTCTGTGTAGCCTTCAACCTTAAGGCTACTACCTCCATATACTAGTAAAAGATCCTTAGTCCTTCTCAAGTACTTAAGGATACACTTTACTGCTTTCCAGTGCTCCAAGCCTGGATCCGCCTAATACCTGCTCATGACACTCAGAGCATGCGCTATATCAGGCCTAGTACATAGCATGACAAACATGATAGACCCTATTGCTGAGGCATAAGGTATCATATCCATGTTCACCCTTTCTTCTAGAGTCTTTGAGGACATACTCGTAGAAAGCGATATCCCATGTCTCATCGGTATGAGACCTCTCTTGGAATTTTCTATGCCAAACCATTTGACAATAGTTTCTATGTACCTGGACTGGGACAAGCCAAGCATCCTCTTGGATCTATCTCTATAGATTCTAATCCCCAAGATATAGGATGCTTCCCCTAAGTCCTTCATGGAGAAGTGTCTAGATAATCAAGCCTTTACCGTGGATAGCATTCCTACGTCATTCCTAATGATCAGGATGTCATCCACATATAACACCAAAAAGGTGATAACGCTCCCACTTACCTTCCTGTACAGACAAGGCTCATCTTCGTTCTTAACGAAGTCATAAGATCTGATTGCCTCATCAAATCTTATGTTTCAACTTCGGGAAGCTTGCTTTAGTCCATAAATGGATCTAAGCAACCTATACACCTTATTTGGGCAGTTCTTGGACACGAATCCCTCAGGTTGCATCATATGCAACTCCTCCTCGAGGTTCCCATTGAGGAATGCGGTTTTCACATCCATCTGCCAGATCTCATAATCATAGTATGCTGCAATAGCCAATAGAATTCTGATGGATTTTAGCATTGCTACGGGTGAGAAGGTTTCGTCGTAGTCAACACCTTGCCTTTGACGATACCCTTAGCCACTAGCCTTGCTTTATAGGTCTCTACCTTTCTATCTACTCCGATCTTTTTCTTAAAGATCCACTTGCAACCGATGGGTACAATACCTTCGGGCGCATCAACTAGGTTCCAAACCTTATTGGAGTACATAGAATCCATCTCAGAATTCATGACTTCTTGCCACTTCCTGGAGTCTATACTCATAATAGCCTCCTCGTAGGTCTGAGGATCAATATCCTCAACATCCTCTCCTCTAATATGTCCCACATATCTCTTAGGAGGATGAGATACACTATCAGACCTATGTAAAGTTGAAACTTATGTATTAGGTACCTAAACAGACTCAGGTTGTAGAGTGGTGCTTGAGCTTGGTTCTCCAACCTCGCTCAACTCTATCATTCTCCCACTGTCTCCGCCAAGAATATGTTCCTTCTCAAGGAACACTGCTCTCTTAGCTACAAAGACCTTTTGGTCCTCGAGATGATAGAAATAATACCCACAAGTTTCCTTGGGTATCCCACAAATTTGCATCACTCTGTCCTTGATTCTAACTTATCGGGGTTGTGTCTTTTAACATGGGCAGGGTAGCCCCAAATCTTAACAACCTTAAGATCATGCTTCTTCCCTTTCCATATCTCATATGGTGTAGACACTACCGACTTAGTTGGAACTCTGTTCAGAAGGTAAGCTGCGGTCTCTAGGGCATATCCCTAGAATAAGATGGGTAGGTCGGCGAAACTTATCATGGATCGTACCATGTCTAATAACGTACGATTCCTCCTTTCAGAGACATTATTGAGCTGAGGTATATAAGGAGGTGTCCATTGGGATAATATCCCATGGTCCTTGAGGAACTGAGTAAACTCTGTACTTAAGTACTCATCTCCTCGATCTGATCGAAGAGTTTTGATACTCTTTCTAGTCTGGTTCTCCACCTCATTCTTATACTCTCTGAATTTCTCAAAGGCCTCGGACTTGTACTTCATTAAGTACACATATCCATACCTTGAGAAATCATCAGTAAATGTAATGAAGAGTAACCACCACCAATGACATGAGTTGACATGGGTCCACATACATCACTATGTATGAGTTCCAACAGCTCAGTGGCTCCCTCTCCAGTTCCACTAAATGGAGAGTTGATTAGTTTTCCACGAATGCAAGGCTCACAAGTTGCATATGACACATAGTCGAATGGATCTAGATATCCATCATTTAGCAACTTTTGAATCCTTCTTTCATGGATGTGACCTAGCCTACAATGCTACAGGTATGCACTGTTCATCTCATCTCGTTTCCTTTTGGACACTTACATTCATGATATGTGGAGTAGTGTCTTGCATAAACAAACCTTTATGCAATATTCCTCTCGCCAATCTCCCCTCGGCTTTGCTAGAATTTACAATAAATTGTAGATGTGATAAGCAATATTGGTATCCAATACTAATGCACTATCACAAAAATCTGACAATTGGAGATTGATAATGAATATACCTTAAGCTTCTCCAAGCTTCTATTTCACCCTTTCTGCAAGGTACTCTTTGCAGTTCCTCTTCCAGTGCCCATCTTTACCACAGTGGAAGCACTAACCTTTGTCCTTTGCTGGGTCTTTCTTAGCAACCTTTGCTTTACCTGGTCTGCCCTTGCCCTTTCCCTTCGTAAGCGAATCAATCAGTGAATATGTTCCTTCTTAAGGAACACTGCTCTCTTAGCTACAAAGACCTTTTGGTCCTCGAGATGATAGAAATAATACCCACAAGTTTCCTTGGGTATCCCACAAATTTGCATCACTCTGTCCTTGATTCTAACTTATCGGGGTTGTGTCTTTTAACATAGGCAGGGCAGCCCCAAATCTTAACAACCTTAAGATCAGGTTTCTTCTCTTTCCATATCTCATATGGTGTAGACACTACCGACTTAGTTGGAACTCTGTTCAGAAGGTAAGCTGCGGTCTCTAGGGCATATCCCTAGAATAAGATGTGTAGGTCAGCGAAACTTATCATGGATCGTACCATGTCTAATAACGTACGATTCCTCCTTTCAGAGACATTATTGAGCTGAGGTATATAAGGAGGTGTCCATTGGGATAATATCCCATGGTCCTTGAGGAACTGAGTAAACTCTGTACTTAAGTACTCATCTCCTCGATCTGATCGAAGAGTTTTGATACTCTTTCCAGTCTGGTTCTCCACCTCATTCTTATACTCTCTGAATTTCTCAAAGGTCTCGGACTTGTACTTCATTAAGTACACATATCCATACCTTGAGAAATCATTAGTAAATGTAATGAAGTAAGAGTAACCACCACTAATGACATGAGTTGACATGGGTCCACATACATCACTATGTATGAGTTCCAACAGCTCAGTGGCTCCCTCTCCAGTTCCACTAAATGGAGAGTTGATTAGTTTTCCACGAATGCAAGGCTCACAAGTTGCATAAGACACATAGTCGAATGGATCTAGATATCCATCATTTAGCAACTTTTGAATCCTTCTTTCATGGATGTGACCTAGCCTACAATGCCACAGGTATGCACTGTTCATCTCATCTCGTTTCCTTTTGGACACTTACATTCATGATATGTGGAGTAGTGTCTTGCATAAACAAACCTTTATGCAATATTCCTCTCGCCAATCTCCCCTTGGCTTTGCTAGAATTTACAATAAATTGTAGATGTGATAAGCAATATTGGTGTCCAATACTAATGCACTATCACAAAAATCTGACAATTGGAGATTGATCATGAATGTACCTTAAGCTTCTCTAAGCTTCTATTTCACCCTTTCTGCAAGGTACTCTTTGCAGTTCCTCTTCCAGTGCCCATCTTTACCATAGTGGAAGCACTGACCTTTGTCCTTTGCTGGGTCTTTCTTAGCAACCTTTGCTTTACCTGGTCTGCCCTTGCCCTTTCCCTTCATAAGCGAATCAATTAGTGAACTCATTCTCCAATGAGCACCTATACTGTATCCCTAGTGTCCCTACACGAGTAGCTATGAGACCAGCTGCATCTATCATATGGACGAGTATACAGCATACCAGTCTGTCCGGTTATCATGATGTCCCTCTCGAGTAACCTATGACCGGGATTATTTAGGATATGTGTTTAAAGGTGAATCGATCTCATTATCATGATCTCATCACGATCCGATTCTCATTGCACAAATCCAAGGACATCACAATATATATATGCATTTATGCAATAGTTATAAAGTGATATATGCCAAAATATAATAAACAAAAAGATTTTGTATCAAGTCACACATGCCATCACTCACGTGATTGGCTTGTTGGGCACCTATGACTAGTAGTACCACTGCCCAGTTTGGTGATACCACCACCTAGAAGACTGTGTCTAGGTAGTACCACCTTCTAGACTAGCGATACCACAGCCTGACATAGTCTCGGAGATTGTGCCACGACGGTTTCACTTGTTTAGTCATTGTTTGTGCCTTTCTCTTGGCCTAACATAGCCTAAACTTGGGCCCAACTATCCCCTAATTATGTTGGCCCAATTATAATCCTAGTTATATACTAACTATGAATTTTAAGATATTTACTAAGCTAAATAAAGTCTGTAAGTCTAGGTTTCTTCCGGCGAGCTTTCGGTGAACTTCCGATGATCTCTCGGTAATGTTCTAACTAGCTCCCGACAAGCTCCTAGACTTCCCGATGATCTTATTAGAGAGTTTCGATAAGCTTCTTTTGTAAGCTCCTGGACTTCTCGGTCAATTCCGGCAGAACTTTCGACGAACGTCTAGACTTCCGATGAACTCTTGAACTCCCAACGAAATCATGTTCTTGACTCCGGGACTTCATTTTGCTTTATCCCATGATATTGTAGTTAATCCTGTATACATAAAACATACTTTGATCTAAACAATTATTACTAAGCATGAATCATGTTGTCCGGCATGTCATTGGTCCATCAACGATTTGTCCGATTCTTCGGCGCATCGTCCTCTCTTGCGGCCTATTTTCTAATCAGCTAGTTGACCTCTGCAACTCCGATATCCTTAGTACAATATATGGTCTTCTTGGCCTAATTCCCGAAACCATGGCCCGAAGCCTTCTGTCGATACGTCGACCGATCCTCCGACGCGACGTCCAATCTTCTGACGTGTTCAACTCCGGCCCAACATGATTCTTCCTGCTTTAATTATCTCTCCCTGATTGAAGCTTCCTGTGTCACTCAAAACGCATATTAAATCATAAATACTATGAATTGATTTCATCATTAAAATTCGAGATTCAACATTTATCGTACGCAGATTTTTGACTCAATGTAATTTTACCGCTGCACTAATTCACCCCCCCCCCTCTTAGTGCCGACTCGATCCTAACACATTGAGATCTTGGAAGCTTGCATTATTTACCAGAGAACCTGCTCTCGTTGCTGCCTTTACTACTTCAAAGGTAAGTGCCACATCTCTTGTCGAGGGTCTCCTCCTCCTCCCAAGCGGGGGCAAGGCAGTTGACGACTGACGATCGATGACCTATGTTCGTGCGCAAGGCGGCAACTTCCCTTCAGTGTAGCATCCCTCTCTCTTCTCTTTTCCTGGTGGTGCTACATCCCTCTTTCTTCATCTCTTTCCTATAAACGATGCTCCCAAAGGAAGCATAGGTGCTACAGCACCCTCCTCATCATGGTAGAATTGCCCGGGAGATGACGATCTACCACCTTCAACGACGTTGATAAGATCAACGCTTTCCTCTTCAGCGAATAATGACTGTCTTCTCCTGCTGTCGCTCTATGCCAGTGTCTGCTCATTGCATCATCCACTCATTGTAGCCCTGAAGTGCCCTTTGTCAACAACATAGGATATCATATATTGTGATCCTTCTCGTTACGGTGCCTCTAGTACTATGCTCACCAACATTGCTCTCCCTTCTTCCTCATCGACTACCATTGCCTGATCTGTAGTAAGCGGCTAATTGCCACTCCTCATCACCGATGAAGAGCTCTTCGCCAATAGATCTTGGTTGAGATTTATTGTTGCTTCTCTTCCTCGGACGGCTACGATCCTCTAGTTGCAGGCCGTTCTCAGCTCGTCCTCATCGCTCTACTGCTCTCCAGAGATAGCCAACCATGCAAAGCAAGCCCGATTGTGGTGGCGCTCCAAGAGGCGGTTGAGACCCAATCGCTCCAGAAATAAAGTTGCTTCAGCTTCTTCTTTCACTAGTAGAATTGCTCCTCTAGGTCGTGTTAGGATCGAGTCGGCACTAAGAGGGGGTGGGGGGGTGGTGAATTAGTGCTAATGATAAAAATTACGTCAAATCAAAAATTTCTTTTCAATTTAAACCTATATCGGAAATGCATTAATCATAAAGAAGGTGTGAAGGGGAGTAAGCAGCCAAGTCAATAAGCAATACGAAGAAAAAACAGAATAGGAATGACAAAGTAGAGATCATATCAGATTTATAGTGGTTCGGTCGTCGTGACCTACATCCACTCCCGATTCCTCTGTTAAGGCTACTAGCGTCCACTAATAGTCTTCCTTTAATGGGCGAAGACTAACTATCCTCTTACAATGCTTTCCCCTTTTCACGGGTTTAGGAGACAACTCTTATAAGCCTCACACATCTTCTTGAATGATTACAAAACTAGAAAGGGAGAAGGAGGACGCTTAGCAATTTTACAACTCAAAATCTCAAGATTTTTGTTTACATTTTCATTACTCTTTCATGCAAGAAAGAGTGGGGTATTTATAGGTCCCAAATGGCTTCAGAAATAAAGCTAAAAATTATCTCATCTCGGATTTCCGGGGTACTAACAGTACCACCACCTAGTCTGGGTAGTACTATTGCCTGATAGAGCCTCGAAGACTTACCTTTGGTGGTACTACCGCCTAGCAGTAATAACTGCTAGTGGTACCACCGCCCAATCTGGGCGGTACCACAGCTTAGACAACTTGGAAGGCCGAGCCTCAAGCAGTACCACCACCTGATGTGGCTCCAAGTGACTAAATGAGCCATCCAACCAACCCAATTCAGCTCAATTAAAGGTTCAGTTGGCCCCAAATCAAGTTGGTAGGATTTCTCCCAAACTAACTCAAATTAAAGTCATAATTATGATAGTTAAGGCTAAAATAATTACTCTATTTGTAATCTAAGTTGTCTTGCGTGTCAATGGTTCAACCGAACTTTCGGTAAGCTTCTTACGAACTCCCGGCAATCTTCTGGCGAGCTTTCGGTGAACTCATGGTGAACCTCCGGCGAGCTTTCGGCGAACTCTCAGCAAGCCTCCAACGAGCTTTCGGCAAACTCTTGGTGAACTATTAGTGAGCTTTCAGTACATCAACGATTCTTCGATGTATCCCTTGATTCATCTGGCCCGATGCCCGATCATTAACTATGACCCAACTTCGATTCTACATTAATTATTTCACCTTTTTCATGATTGTAGTTAGTCCTACATCACTTATCTCAACACATGGATTAGATTACTAAATTATTAATTGATTTAATTATTAAAATCTGAGATTCAATAATCTCCCCATTTTTATTGATGACAACCAATTGATGACGGAGTTAACTTTAACTTCACCTATCTATATGCCATATTGAGATAAGACAAACTTGTATTCAAAAGGAATTATAATCTTTGAATTTAAGTGAAACTTATTTCGATCATAGTGATCAAATGTAATATATCATATCAAAATTTCATACATTGTGCATCAACATAATTTCTATTGAATCTCGGATTTTGATGATGAAACCAATTAATAATATTATAATCTAATCTATATTTTGAGTGATGCAGGACTAGCTTTGATTAGGAGAGGCAAATTGATTGAAGCATGAGGAATCGAATGTTAGGCTGGAGTGGAACATGTCAGAAGATTGGATGTCGAGTCGAAGGATCGATTGACGTGTCGACAAAAGACTTCATGCCATGAGTTCGGGCATCGGGCTTAGAAGAGTGGACATTGTGCTAAGAAGATCGGAGTTATGGAGGTCAACATGCCAATTGGGCAAAAGGCTGCAAAAGAGAACGATGCGTTGAAGGATTGGACGAAGCGCCAATAAACCAATGACATGACGGACAACTTAGTATTCTTGCTTGCAATAATTTGTTTAGATTGAGTTAGATTAGGTTGAAATTGGGTTGGTTTAGAATGCAATTAAGCTTTTGGGTTACTTGACATGCCGGACGATGCGTCGAAGGATTGTATTGCTTTTCCGTTTTAAACATGATGGATGGTTTTCATATGAAAAACTTGAGCATACTTATATGAAATCAATTATATAAAATGAAACACATAAAAAGGAAAATGTATTATCATTGAAATTAAAATGATAAATCAAATCTCTTGTTTAAAGAAGACTTATGTTTAATGTGTCATATTTTTGGTCATGATGATTTTGATGATGAAATTTGTTTTTTTGGTCTTAAATGATGATGCATATTTTGATTTGGCATAAAAAACTTGAGCATGCTTGTATGAAATAAATTACATAAATTCAAACAAAAAAAAGAAAGAAGGAAAGCATTTTTCTTAAGAATTTCTCAATCCCTATCTTATCAAGTTTCCAAAAAAGGGAGATTGATGAATCTGTTTGTATCATATTTGATGATTTTATATTTTAAAATTATGCATGATGAGTTAAATTAATAATGATTTAAATGCATGAATTGACAATCTTTTTGTCACATGAATTATGATTCCTTCACTTGATACTCTAAGTTTTTATGATTTATGATGAATTGAGACATTATACATAAATCAAGTTCTCATGTGAATCTATCTACGTTGCCTTCATTGAATTTTCTGAAAAGTGATTTTGATGATGATTTTGGATCTATTTTCATATGACTAATGAGATGATATATCCAACTAAATCATTTAACATATTTATGACTTTTGATATATTCAACATAAAACATCTTTCTTGATGCACGTATGATTCACTCTTTTAAGAGAATATTTATCAAATCATAATAAGTTGACATTTTCTTCATATGAATCAAGATTTTTCATTGTTCTCCTATGATTCTTCTTGCTATATATTAAAAAGAAGCATTATTGAAATCATGATCTTGAATTCTCAGAATCAAAACTTGATATTTTCCTTATGTGAATCAATATCTCTCACTTTTTATTCTCAAATAATTTCTTATATTTTATTAAAAATAATATTTATCAAAATGAATTATGTCTTTTGGTATTCACATGATCTTATCTTTCATGATATGATTTTCTTTGTATAATTCCTTGTATTCATGAAGTATCTCTCATCACCAAATTTTTCTTGATATCTTCTATGTGATGACTTGAATATTTACATCTTTATGTTATTCCCCTCTTTTTGCCTATGACAAAAGGGGAGAAAGAATTACTAGTGTGCACATCTTAAGAAAAGCATATTGCTAGGAAGCAAAATTGCTAGCTTGCACTTCTCAGAAAGAGAAGAAGTGCTAGTGTGCACTTCTCAAAAGAATTGCTAGTGTGCACATCTTTATGCTATTCCCTCACTTTTTATTCTCAAATGATTTCTTGTATTTTATTAAAGAGAATATTTATTAAAATAAATTATGTCTTTAGGTATTCACATGATCTTATCTTTCATGATATGATTTTATTTGTATAATTCCTTGTATTCATGAAGTATCTCTCATCACCAAATTTTTCTTGATATCTTCCATGTGATGACTTGAATATTTACATCTTTATGCTATTCCCCTATTTTTGCCTATGACAAAAGGGAAGAAAGAATTGCTAGTGTGCACATTTTAAAAAAAGCATATTGCTAGGAAGCAAAATTGTTAGCTTGCACTTCTCAAAAGAGAAGAAAGAATTTGCTATCTTGAACATCACCGAGAATTGCTAGCTTGCAATCTCAAGAGAAGCAAAAGTGCTATCTTGCATATCTCAATAAGCATAACTTGCTAACTTGCACATCTAATAAAATTTACAAACTTGCAAAACTCAAAATTATTGCTAGCTTGCATGTTGTAAAATGATATAAAATTTTGCTAGCTTGCGTTTTGTAAAGGAAGCAAAAAATTACACTTCTCCTTTTTGTTGATGACAAAGGGGGAGAAGTATGATGACAATCATGTATAGGATGATATACCTAGAAATTTTGATTATGCATGATTTTATGATGACATGCTGCTTGGATTTTTGAATTCAAGAGTTCTATCAATATGACATATTGATAGGGGGAGTTAATGTTAACTCCGTCATCAATTGGTTGTCATCATAAAAAGGGGGAGATTGTTGAATCTTGAATTTTGATGATGAAACAAATTGATAATATTATGATCTAATCTGTGTTTTGAGTGATATAGGACTAGCTTTGATTAGGAGAGGTAAATTGATTGAAGTAGGAGGAATTAAATGTTGGGTCGGAGTGGAAAATGTCAGAAGATTGGATATCGAGTCGAAGGATTGATCGACGTGTCGGTAGAAGGCTTCGTGCCATTAGTTTAGGCATTGGGCCTAGAAGAGTGGACATTGCACCAAGAAGATTGGAGTTGTAGAGGTCAATATGCCGATTGAGCAAAAGGCCATAAAAGAGGACGATGCGCCGAAGGATTGAACGAAGTGCCGATAAACTAATGACATGCTAGACAACTTAGTATTCTTGCTTGTAATAATTTATCTAGATTGAGTTAGTTTAGATCATAATTAGGTTGGTTTAGAATGCAATTAAGTCAATACAATTAGGGGCCAACTAGGCCTAAAGTGGGGTTGTTTTGAGCTAAGAGAAAGACCCATTTAGTGACCCAAAAGTTGGGTCAAGCGGTGGCACCGCCAATGGCTTAGTCTTCGAGACAGCGTTAGGCGGTAGTATTGCCAAACTGGGTGATGGTACCGCTCAGTGTCAAGTGGTGGTATCACAGTCTAGGTGGTGGTACCACCTAAACACAATCTCCCAAGCAATGGTACCGCCCAGTGTCAATGCTGCAGGCAGTATTCTTGCTTGTAATAATTTATCTAGATTGAGTTAGTTTAGATCATAATTAGGTTGGTTTAGAATGCAATTAAGTCAATACAATTAGGGGCCAACTAGGCCCAAAGTGGGGTTGTTTTGAGCTAAGAGAAAGATCCATTTAGTGACCCAAAAGTTGGGTCAAGCGGTGGCACCGCCAATGGCTTAGTCTTCGAGACAGCGTTAGGCGGTAGTATTGCCAAACTGGGTGATGGTACCGCTCAGTGTCAAGTGGTGGTATCACAGTCTAGGTGGTGGTACCACCTAAACACAATCTCCCAAGCAATGATACCACCCAACACAAGTGGTGGTACCGCTAGGACCCGAGCTGAGACCATTTTTAGCTCTAATTTTGAAGCCATTTGGGGTCTATAACTACCCTAACTATTTCTGCATGAAGTAGCAAGAATTGGATAGAAAGGGGGAAAGAATCCTTGACGAAAAGGAGTTGAAAAAGCTTGAAAAGTGTTGAGTGTTCCCCTCCACCTCTTAGAGTTTAGAGTTCATTCTAAGAGAGGTGTGAAACTTGTAAAGGTTCGCTCCCAAGCCTGTCAAAAGGAGAATATAGTTGTAAGGATAGTTAGTCTTCGCCCATTGAAGGAAGACTGTTAGTGGATGCCGGTAGCCTCGACGGAAGAGGAATCAGGAGTGAATGTAGGTCACGACGACCGAACCACCATAAAACTCAGTTGTATTTCTATTTATGCAATTTACTATGATTGTAAATTGTCTTACTTGTTTTACCTTCTCATTACACTCTTCCGTATGCTTTTAAGTCAAGCACATTTTTAATATGATTTTTTTATTGAAATGAAGAATTTTCGAACCAACGTCATTTTTATCCGCTATACTAATTCACCCCCCTCTTAGTGCCGACTCAATCCTAACAGTTTCAAATTATCAAAATATAACATGTACAATTTAAAAGATATTACAACCCATTACTTCATGCATGATATAAAAAATAAATCAATATTACTTTGGTCATAACATACTGTTAGGATCAAGAAGTCGACACTAAGAGGGGGGTGAATTAGTGCAGCAGTAAAAACTACGTCGGTTTAAAAAACTTCATATAATAAAACTATTTCCGACGTAAAATAGTTTTGTAAAGGAAATATTTGAAAGCATACGTTTATGAAGTGAATGCAATACGCAAGTAAAGAGGCAGTTTGCATTGTGTAAATGGCAAGAATAAAATGCAAACCAGATTTTAGAGTGGTTCGGTCAACGTGACCTACATCCGCTTTCGGCTTCCTCCTCCAACGAGGTCACCAGCGTCCACTAGAGGCCTTCCTTCAATAGGCGAAGGCCAATCACATTTTACACCCCTCTTCTTCTTTTACTGGGTTTAGGAGACAACCCTTACAAGCACTCACTTACTCCTCTCTCAAACTAGTCTAACACTTAGAAGAGGGAGAGGAGATCACACATGATTTTAGCAGCATTTCTTTCTTTTTAGACTCTTTGTACTTATGTGCTTTAACCAGGGATGAGAGGGGTATTTATAGGCTTTAAGTTGATTCAAATTTGGAGCCTAAAACTTTCTCATCTCGGGTTCCCTGAGCACGGGCGATACCACCGCATAATGTCAGTCTGACACTGACACTGCCCTAGGCGGTACCACCATGTTGACACGGACTTAGCTGGTTTTGCCTAAGTCGTGCGGCACCCTTGCGCGTCCGTCCGCAAAGGTCAGCCTCCCCGAAGCCTCCCATTGTCCCTTAGGACCAACAAAAGAGAGAACGGGTTAAAGAGAACGCCTCAAACGGGATCCACAAGCAAACATGTCCGAAAAACACTTCATAGACAAAGCAAATTACAAACAGACTTTACAAGCTCTGAACAGTGGCACAACAAAGGGTAAAATGGTCCATTACAGACCGAAAAGCTCTCGCACGTGTCTACATGACACAACCTTTATTTACAAGCCTAAAGAGGCCACCAACCCAACTAAAATGGGACTATTAAGCCTTCGGCCGCCCCTTTACATGTTGTACAAGGCATGAACATGCCAATAGACACGGACAGATATAAGCATTACATCAAACACCTTGTTTAGAAGTTTGTCCGTGACATTCTCCCCCACTTATCCCTTCGACGTCCTCGTCGAAGCCTTTGTGAACACTGCAACTCTTCGCCTTTGTTGAGTCTTCAATCTTCTGCTCCAGCTGCAATGCGCCTCCTGGTTCCCAGCTGCTCTCCGCTGCTGTTTCTGAGTAATCGAACCTTTGATCCGCCATGCTGCTTCAACTCGCCAATGACTCTGACTCTGGTGTGGGGTTGGCTGAGTTGTATTCCTCGTTGATTCCTACGGATCCACCAAATGAAGGAAAAGACCATTCTTACTGCGCCAGTTTCTCAAAATTTCCACATGCTGCTTGAACTGGGTGGATGCTTGTTGGAGCTTTAACGAGCATCGCCTCACAAACTTCTGAAGTTTTGGGTCCTTCCTCCACAAAATCTGCTCATTGACTCTTCTTTCAGTTAGTTGTCACATCCAAGTAGGTTCGCATCACTTCCGCTTTCGATTGGCATTTCGTTGGGAAATGAAGCGGACAATCTACTCTCAGTAGCACTGATCACCGTTGGTGAGGATTTGACAACTATTGTCTTCCATTATCTTCGAAGGGTCTTTGAACTTGTGCAGAGCTCCTCTGCTAGATAGATAAGAGAACTGGGGTACTCAGTTTCGCCCATTCTCTTAAGAGTTGAGAAGGCAAAGGTTACTTGACTTCGCCCGCCTCCTCGAGGTTGTACTTCATGCATCGAGCTGGTTACTGGCCTTCGCCTGCTCTTTGCTTACACTTCTGAAGCACTTGAAGTGTTTGCACTCCTTGCGTTGAGTTAGCTACTGTGATTCACCTTCTCAATGCCATTGAACTTCTGGAATGCAGGAAGTTTTCACCCCAACTTGGAGTAATTCTCTGATAGATGAGGTCGCCTCTGGGATTGTACCGTCTTCTCCATCAACCTTGCCGCCTACTCCACTGAGTAGCAAAGGTACAACACCACGTATTGCCTGCTTCGTTCCTTGGTCGTGCACTCTTGCATGACCCGAAGTCCTTCACTTACGGCTATCTTGATGAGAAACTTGTTGACACCGGTCTTACGAAGTTTCTTGGCCTCTGCCCTTCAGCCTTGTCTCGGTACTTGGAGATTGCCTCTGCATGCTCCACCTCCTCGGCCCCTTTCACGACCAAGCGCTCTCCCTCCGTGAGAGCAAGGGATCAATGACCTTCACGGAAGTCCCGCCTCTGCGGTACCATGGCGCTGTCATGCCCATGGCACTACTATTCGTCGCCTCGCATCTCCATCCCTTTTCTTCACAATCAGTAGATATGCCTCCGTGACACACCTCCGAGTCCACCTCCATTCTAACTGATTGCTTGATTTTAGGTAGCTAAGTCCCTCTGGACTCGTCGTCGCTTCCTCGCACCTTTCGACCTCCTGCTTCAACACCTCTGTGTTCTCCAAGCAGTCTGTTTGGTCGATGGAAAGACAGACTGCAACTCCCATGCATGGCCTCTGCCATCACGTTGTAGGGTTTGCACCGATTCTGTTCTCCTTAGCTTCCTTGGTAGCAACGTTCGCTTACTCGGCCTTGTCCTCTGACTTGCCGGGCTCCCTTAAGCGAATATGAGCTCTGGAGCAGTCCAACTCTCCAGCTGCTTCGATCATACCTCTGCATGATCAAGTTCCTCCCATGGAACTCACTGGTACTTGCATTCGAACTTTTCCCTTGGTGGAACCCAGCCCCCATATGCTGATGACCAAGGCTTTCATCCGAAGCAAAATTCGATGCACGCACGGAAGACCCGCCTCTGCAGTACCATGGCCTTCACTCCTTGAATCCATAGCCCTTCTTGCCGTCGTGTTGTTCACCGAAGTGGAGCTCCCAGTAGCTCCCGATCATACCTCCATATGATCTAGTCCCTCCCGGGACTAGATCGTGTGTGTCGCATTGCCACGAACTGTTCCACCACGATCCGCTGCACCATGTCGCCTCCTGGTGACATCTCCATTGCATTCTGATCCTTGTGGAATAAACTCGAATTGTGAACCCTCCATGTGTGGCCTCTGCCAATACATCGCAGGGTCTCCTCCACCTTCGATTTTGTTCGCTCCTTTGGCAATCGACCTTCATCCACCCACTCTTGGGTCACACCTAGATGAAGCACCGCTCTAGGACAGTCCGTCACCTAGTAGCACCCGAAGTCCACCGACTTCACTGTAATTTGTGCACCATTGTCTGGATCCTGGGCCTCTGCCCCAACCAGCACAATCTCTGCTGCGCACCGCTTCCCTCATGGCAACTTGAATGACAACACTGTGGCATATTCTTCAAGAGTACCCGCCTCTGCGTCCTCTTGCCCCGTGCTAAGGCCTTCTGAACTCAACTTCGCCTCCGCAAATTGAGTCGCCTTAGTTCCTCCATCAAATGCTCCTCCGAGATAAGGTGCATGTGCCCCGAAGCTCCCTTCGTCTTTGGCACCATGCTAGATGAGTCCGCTCTGTCAGAATGAAGGACCCATGGAACAGCATGATTCTACTCCTGCCTCTGCAAGAGTTCATGTCCTTGACCTCTGTCTAGGGAAAGCGCTGTGCCTCTGCTCCATGTTCCAACTTCTATGCTGGCTCCCTTCATGCGGCTTGGGTACTTCGCCAAGTTACACCCCAGTTGTTCCGCTCCTCGTTTTTGCATTGAGTCGATGGTGGCCCTCGCGCCCACCATTCCACGAGTCAGCCCTCCCTTGAGTCCGATCTCCAGATCGACTCCAAGTGTGCCTTCATTTAAGTTGCTTTAGGTTGCTCCCCCACTTGATCTCGCAATGCATCCACCAATGCATTCTCTCGAGCGAGATCATGCGACAACTCCTCGCTGCTTGCTCGGTCCATTGAGCTTCGTGGAGTTGTTGTTTGTGATGTACTCCTCCTCAACATGTGAAGTCCGTCTCACATGATTCTCCCTCTGGAGTGCCGAGACTTATCCCTCCTGGATAACTGTCCCGTTGGAGCAACATCTCTCTTCGTTTCGGAGACCACCATCCCCTTGGACTACTCTGATCTGCTGAACAAACTGTGCATTGTTCTGCCTCTTGCAAACGCACTTGCTAGATTGCGCCTCCACGTCAATACAGCCACCGCTGCACCCCTCCAGGCCTAGCAACATGCTGAACTCGTTGCACACTTCAGCCTCCTCCGGACGTATCCTTCGCATGCCGAAGAGAAAGTTTCAATGCTCCATGGCGCCGAGTCTCGGTCGCCTTGGGATGGCCACGAACAATCCATCGTCAGCATACAAGCCCATGCATGAGTACCGAATTCTTCGAGTTAGCAATTCCCCTCACCTCTGTGAGCTTTGCACAACTCTTTCGGTCGCTGAGCAACTCATTCCACTTTGCATGGTCTCGTCCTTTTGCCAAGCGCCTCGCTTGCCTTGAGCACCATCAAGTAAAGTTGTCAACGTTGAGCCGTAGCTCAAACTCAGCCATCCCAACCTTTGTGCGCTCCAGATTCTTCCAAGCTTGCCTGTTCTCGTGGTGCCTCTTGCGCGAAGGGTTGGCCATTCCTCTGAATGCCAATCTCAGATGCCCGCTCCTCTGAGCGACTCTTTTCCCTACATCTCCATGCCCGTTTTCCCTCAAACGGTCGCGATTGTGCTGACTGCCCTCAACGCAGCCCCGCTAGGTCCCCCACGTTTGCATGTCAAGTGTTTCTATGAGTGCTTGTCCCGCTCTGATACCATATGACACAGACTTAGCTGGTTTTGCCTAAGTCGTGCGGCACCCTTGCGCGTCCGTCCGCAAAGGTCAGCCTCCCCAAAGCCTCCCATTGTCCCTTAGGACCAACAAAAGAGAGAACGGGTTAAAGAGAACGCCTCAAACGGGATCCACAAGCAAACATGTCCGAAAAACACTTCATAGACAAAGCAAATTACAAACAGACTTTACAAGCTCTGAACAGTGGCACAACAAAGGGTAAAATGGTCCATTACAGACCGAAAAGCTCTCGCACGTGTCTACATGACACAACCTTTATTTACAAGCCTAAAGAGGCCACCAACCCAACTAAAATGGGACTATTAAGCCTTCGGCCGCCCCTTTACATGTTGTACAAGGCATGAACATGCCAATAGACACGGACAGATATAAGCATTACATCAAACACCTTGTTTAGAAGTTTGTCCGTGACAATGTGGCACCCTGCCAAGGGCGGTACAATCACCTAGATTGGCGGTACCACCGCCTGACACAGACTCGAAGACTATGTCACGACAGTGAGACTTCTTGGGGCACTATTTGGGCTTCTTATTGGGCCCAACACAGTTCTTACATGGGCCTAGCTGGCCCCTAATTGAGTTGGCTCAAATCCAAGCCTATTTACGTGCTCACTATGAAATCCTAAGATATTTGCTAAGCAAAACAAGTCTCTATATCTATTCTTCCGGCGAGCTTCCGACGAACTTTCGACGAAATTCCGACGATCTCTCGGCAATGTTCCGACGGACTTTTGGCAAGCTCCTGGACTTCATGATGATCTTCTTAGCAAGTTCCGATGAGCTTCTCAAGCAAGCTCCAAGACTTCTCGACTGGTTCTTCCAAAACTTCCGACGAACGTCCGGACTTCCGACGAACTCTCGAACTCCCAACGTAGTCGCGTCCTTGACTCCGGGACTTCATTTTACTTCATGCCTTACTATCGTAGTTAATCCTGCACATGTAAAACATACTTCGATCTAAACAATTAATACTAAGCATTAATCAAGTTGACTCAACAACTCCGATATCCTTGATGCAATATCCGCTCTTCTTCGCCCGATACCCGAATCCACGGCTCGAAGCCTTCTATCGATACGTCGACCGATCCACTAGTCCGATGTCCAATCTTCTAACATGTTTTCCTCCAGCACAATATGATTTTTCCTGCTTTAATTGTCTCATCTTGATCAAAGCATCCCGCGTCACTCAAAACACAGATTAAAACATAAACACTTCGATTGGTTTTATCATCAAAATTCGAGATTCAATAATCTTCCCCTTTTTGATGATGACAACCAATCAACGATAGAATTAACCTTAACTCCCGAATTAAACAAACAATTTGCTAGCTTGCATGTTCTAATATGATGTAGAATTTGCTATCTTGAATATTACCAAGAATTGCTAGCTTGCAATCTCAAGAGAAGCAGAAGTGCTATCTTGCCTATCTCAAAAAGCGAAACATGCTAATCTAACAAAATTTATAAACTTACAAAACTCAAAATTATCGCTAGCTTTTATGTAAAATGATATAAAATTTTGCTAGTTTGTGCTTTGCCAATGAAGCAAAATTGCCCTTCTCAAAAGAGAAGAGAGAAAATTACTAGCTTGCATGATGATAAAACTTGAGATTATATTCATAATGCAATGATTTGAAATTATATATCACTAAAACTTGCTAGATGCACTTCTCCTTTTTGTTGATGACAAAGGGGGAGAAGATGTGATGATGAGTTAAATCATGCATGGTAGGATGTAATATACTTTGATATTTTGATACCATGATGATACTTATAATAATGATCATGCATACGATGCATGTAATACTCATGATTTTATTATGATGATATATATGATGTATTGCATATGATGTGAATCATGATTGCTTTGACTTGAATTTAATTTGAATTCAAGGTTCTATCAATAAGGCATATTGATAGGGGGAGTTTAGTTTAAACTCTATCATCAATTGGTTGTCATCATCAAAGAGAGAGAGAGATTGTTGAATCTCAGATTTTGATGATGAAACCAATTGATAGTATTTATGATTTATGATGTAGGAAGCTTTGATCAAGGTGAGACAATTAAAGTAGGAAGAATCATGTTGGGCCAAAGAGAAATATGTCAGAAGATTAGACGTTGAGCAGAAGGATTGGTCGACATATCGGCGGAAGGCTTCGAGCCATGGGTTCGGGCATCAGGCCAAGAAGAGCGGAACTTGCACCAAGTAAATCGAAGTTACAGAGTCAATTGGCCGATTAGGCAATAGGCCGCAAGAGAGGATGATGCGCCGAAGATTCGAACAAAGTGTCGATGAACCAATGACATGCTGGACTTTTAGGATCAAGAGCACTAAGAGAGGGGGGGGGGGGGGGGTGAATTAGTGCAGTGGAAAACTTTCGACTATTAAAACTGCGTTCGTACGTTAAAATCCGATTCCGACATAAAAGTTGTTTCGTGCAGATAATAACTTTAAAAGCTTACGGAAACGTATTTGAAGTAAAGTAAGGAAGGTAGTTTGCAGTTAAGATAAATAACACAAAGGAAATGCAAACCAGATTTTAGAGTGGTTTGGTCAAACGTGACCTACATCCACTTTCGGCTTCCTCCTCTTACGAGGTCACCGACGTCTACTAGAGGTCTTCCTTCAATAGACGAAGGCCAACCACCCTTTTACAGTTTCCCTCCTTTTGCCAGGCTTAGGAGACAACCCTTACAGAATTTTCTCTCCTCTCTTGAAAGATCAAAACTTGGAAGAAAAGAGGGAGGAGAACTTCTAGCCTTTACAACACTTTTGAGCTCTAAAATCACAGAGTAAGATCAAGCTTTCGATACCCTTTCATGCAAGAAAGGGTGGGGTATATATAGGCCCCAAACTGGTTTAAATTTGGAGCTCAAAAATATCTTTTCCCAGATTTCCAGGGTCCTGGCGGTACTACCTCCTGACTAGGGCGGTACAATTGCCTGGCAGCTCGGAAATTGAGCCTCTAGGTAGTACCACAGCTTGATAGGGGCGGTTGTACTGCCTAGTCTCGCTCGGAGACTGAGCCCAGGCGGTGCCACCGCCTGACTTGGGCGGTTGCACCACCCAGTCTCGCTCGGAGAATGAGCCCAGGCGGTGCCACCACCTGACCTGGGTGGTTGCACCGCTCAGCTTTTCTGGGAGACCATCTCCTGGATGGTGCCACTACCGGCCCTAGTGGTGCCACCGCCTGGCAAGAATTCTAGATCGAATGGGTTGATCTATTCGGCCCAATTTGGGTCTATCAAGGGCCCAATTGCCCCCAGATTAAGTTAATGGGATCACCTCCCATTTCTAACTTAATCTACATGCTAACTACGATATTTCTTAAGACATTTACTGCAACTTGCTCCGGTGCATCAATCGCTTCTTTCGGCGAGCTTCTAGTGAACTTCCGGTGAACATCCGACGAACCTTCGGCGGTGCTCCAGTGGACTTCCGACAAACTCCTGGACTTGCGACGATCCACTTGGCGAGTTCTGATGAGCTTCTTTGTCAAGCTCCTGGACTTCTCGGATTTGTTCCCGCAGAACCTCCGACGACCGTCCGGACTTCCGTCAAACTCTCGAACCCCCAACGTGATCATGGTCTTGACTCTGGTGCAACTCCTGCTGCATGTCTTACTTCCATCGTAGTTAATCCTGCATATGTAAAACAAAAACATCGATCAAGACAATTAATCCTAAGTAATTAACCAAGTTGTCCGTCATGTCATTGGTCCCTCGATGCTTCTTCCGATTATTCAGCGTATCGTCCTCTCCTACGGCCTATTGCCCAATCGGCCAGTTGACTCCGCAACTCTGATATCCTTGGCGCAATACCCACTCTTCTTGGCCCGATGCCCGAATCCATGTTCCAAAGCCTTCTGTCGATACGTCGACCGATCCACCGGCCCGACGTCCAATCTTCTAACATGTTCCTCCAGCCCGAAATGATTTTTTCTGGTTTAATTGTCTCATCCTGATCGAAGCATCCTGCATCACTCAAAGCATAGATTAAAACATAAACACATATCAAGTGGTTTCATCATCAAAATACGAGATTCAACAATCTCCCCCTTTTTGATGATGACAACCACTTAATGACGGAGTTAAACTTAACTCCCGGAGTTTAAACAAACTCCCCCTATCAATATGCCATAGAACCTTGAATTCAAACTGAATTCAAGTCATTGCAATATTCATCATGAATATTTGCAACAAATCATCATGATCTTATGTATAAACATATGCATAACATCATACTTCTCTCCCTTTGTCATCAACAAAAAGGAGAAGTCCAACTATTCTTGTGTTTGTAGTATTAATTCAACTTATTGCATGAAAAACATAATATCAAGTTTTATCATCATGCAGTTTTGAAGCTAGAAAATTTAGCAAGTGTTACATCATGCTTAGAACATTCAAGCTATCAAGTTTTAGATATATAAGTTTTACAGCATACAAGATAGCACTTTTGGTAATGTTCAAGATAGCAAGTTCTACATCATGCAAGCTAGCAATGTTACAATATTTTAGAATATGCAAGCTAGCAATTTAGAGATGTTCAAGAAAGCAACTCTTACTTCTTGAAATATGCAAGTTTTACAATATACACGCTAGCAAATTCAAAGATATGCAAGTTGGCATATTTGCTTTTCTTGAGATAGGCACGATAGCACATTTTTGTATTTTCTTGAGATTTCAAGCTAGCAATTCTCGGTTATGTTCAAGATAGTAATTTCTTCTCTTTTGAGAAGTGCAATTTTTGCTTTCTTCTTGAATTGTGCAAGCTAGCTATCTCCCCCTTAGTCATTGTCAAAAAGAAGGGAAGACCCTTTCTAAAGAAGGGAAGACCCTTTATGTTAATTTCTAAATCATGACAAAGGTGAGTAATCATTCTTATTTTAAAATTTCATAATTGAGATAAACCTTAAATTCAAATTAAGGTAATTTTAATCATGATTCACATTATATGCAATACATCACATACATCATAATAAAAAAGCATAAGTATTGCATGCATCATTTTAGTAACAAATCGTAGCATTTCATCACATGGCAAGATATCAACAAGTAAAATTACGATGTAAGTTCTTGATATCTTAACATGATGCAAACATGGCATATGTCAATCATAGCATTTCGATTATCAATTTACCATATATTTCGATGCAAGCTTCTTTTGATATCTTAACATAATTCAAATTCAAATATGGCACTTATAGCATCAATTCATATATTTCTCATTCAAATATGGCACTCATAGTATCAATTCATATATTTCTCCCCCTTTGTCATCAACAAAAGGAGAAGTAGCTCTAGCTATTTTAAAAGATATGCAAGTTTTTGTAATATGAAGCTAGATTTTCATCACAACATATAAGTACAAAAGCATAGCAAGATTCTTAAGTTCAATCATGGCAATTCAACACTTGCTTCTTGTGCAAGATTGCACTTTGCTTTTCTTTGCATGTTCTAACTAGCAAAAGCTTTCTCCCCTTTGTTTTTATCGAAAAGAAGGGAAGAGTACAAGCTAGCCAGTATTTGCCTTGAGCTAGCAATCTTTCTCCCCCTATGTCATTGTCGAAAAGAAGGAGAGGAACTAATGATTTAGACTTTTACATAAACTATGAATTTACATCAATCAATATTTCAATCATCATATGATACATACAAGACAATAATGCAAAGAAATCATATCATGAAAGACATCAATTGTTAAACATGATATGATATAGTCTTAAAAATTTCAATTTATGATACATGTGATACATTGCGATACACTAAAAATTTAATGCGATGCTTTTAAGGATATCAACCTGTTTTTGATACAAAGCATGGCAAGAACAATTATTTTGCAAGTTTTCTAAGTTTTGCATTTTTTGCTTCTTTCGAGATAGCAATTCTTTGCTTCTCTTTAGATTGCAAGATTTGCAATTCATTGGTAGTGTTTATGATAGCAAGTTATTTCAATGAAATAATCGAGCTAGCAAATTTTCCTTCCTTTGAAATATGCAGGCTAGTAAACTAACTCCCCCTTTATCATTATCGAAAAGAAGGGAGAAATCAGTGGCTAAAAAATTTTAATCATTATACAAGCCATATTACAAAATCATGTCATGATATCAAGAAAATTCAAGAAGGACATGATTCATTCGACAAATTTGTTGTTTCTCCTTTGGAAGTTCTTGATTCATCCTTGGTTGCCTTCCTCTTATTTGGCCTCTTCCTCCGTTCAAGTTCATTGTTTATTTTAGATTTTTGTTTAATAAACTTATTAAGATTTAGTGTTCGAAGTTCAAGTTCATCATTGTCCTTATCACTTGAGTCATCGCTCAAGTGGTATTCATTTGTCCAGAGTTCCAAATCCTTCCTATTCTTTGGAAGGTGGTTCAAGTACTCATTGGGTTCAAAATGTTCCAAAAGTGTCATTTCATAGGTCATTAATGATCCGATTAATTCTTCTAATGGAAAATCATTTAAATTTTTTTTATCTCGTATTGCAATTATTTTAGGATACCACCCTTTTGGAAGGGATCTTAAGATCTTGCTTACGAGATCAAAATTCGAAAAAGATTTACCAAGAACTCTTAGATTATTGATGACATCCGTGAAACGGGTGTACATGTCGCCTATAGTCTCGCTTTGTTGCATTCAAAAAAACTCAAAATCATGTAATAAAATGTTAACTTTCGAGTCTTTGACTCTACTAGTTCCCTCGTGCGTAATTTCAAGTGTTCGTCAAATATCAAAAGCCATTTCGCACGTAGAAATCTGATTGAACTCATTTTTGTCCAAAGCACAAAATAAGACATTCATAGCCTTTGCGTTTAAAGAAAAATACTTCTTCTCCGAATCCGACCATTCGTTTATCAGTTTAGAGGGAAGTTGAAAATTGTTTTCAACAATATTCCATAAATCCAAATTCATAGAAATCAAGAAAACTCTCATTCAAGTTTTCCAATAAGTGTAGTCCAATATGTTAAACGGTGGATAAACAACCGATAAGCCCTCTTGAAAGCCATAAAGAGCCATTTCTCTTGGGTATAAATCCAAAATAAAAAATACCGGGCTCTGATACCAATTGTTAGGATCAAGAGCACTAAGGAGGGGGGGGGGGTGTGAATTAGTGTAGCGGAAAACTTTTGACGATTAAATTTGCGTTCGTACGTTAAAATCCGATTCCGACGTAAAAGTCGTTTCGTGCAGATAATAACTTTGAAAGCTTACGGAAACGTATTTGAAGTAAAGTAAGGAAAGCAGTTTGCAGTTAAGATAAATAGCACAAAGGAAATACAAACCAGATTTTAGAGTGGTTCGGTCAAACGTGACCTACATCCACTTTCGGCTTCCTCCTCCGACGAGGCCACCGGCGTCTACAAGAGGCCTTCGCCTAGAGGCCTTCCTCCAATAGGCGAAGGCCAACCACCCTTTTACAGTTTCACTCCTTTTGACAGGATTAGGAGACAACCCTTACAGAATTTTCTCTCCTCTCTTGAAAGATCAAAACTTGGAAGAAAAGAGGGAGGAGAACTTCTAGCCTTTACAACACTTTTGAGCTCTAAAATCACAGAGTAAGATCAAGCTTTCGATACCTTTTTATGTAGGAAAGGGTGGGGTATATATAGGCCCTAAACTGGTTTGAATTTGAAGCTCAAAAATGTCTTTTCTCGGATTTCTGGGGTCCTGACGGTACTACCTCCTAACTAGGGCGGTACAACCGCCTAGCAGCTTGGAGACTGAGCCTCTGGGCGGTGCCACCGCTTGACAGGGGTGGTTTCACCGCCCAGTCTTGCTCAAAGACTGAGCCCAGGCAGTACCACCACCCAGCTTTTTTGGGAGACCATCTCCTGGGCGGTGCCACCGCTTGGCAGGAATTCTGGTCCAAATAGGTTGATCTATTCGGCCCAATTTGGGTCTATCAAGGGCCCAATTGTCCCCAGATTAAGTTAATGGGATCACCTCCCATTCCTAACTTAATCTATATGCTAACTATGATATTTCTTAAGATATTTACTACAACTTACTCCGGTGCGTCAATCGCTTCTTCCGGCGAGCTTCCGGTGAACTTCCAACGAACATCCGACGAACCTTCGGCGATGCTCCGGTGGACTTCCAGCAAACTCCTAGACTTGCGATGATCCACTTGGCGAGTTCTGATGAGCTTCTTTGTTAAGCTCCTGGACTTCTCGGATTTATTCCCGCAGAACCTCCGACAACCGTTCGGACTTCCGTCAAACTCTCGAACCCCCAACGTAATCATGGTCTTGACTCCGGTGCAACCCTTGCTGCATGTCTTACTTCCATCGTAGTTAATCCTGCATATGTAAAACAAAAACATCGATCGAGACAATTAATCCTAAGTAATTAACCAAGTTGTCCGGCATGTCATTGGTCCCTCGACGCTTCGTCCGATTATTCGGCGCATCATCCTCTCCTATGGCCTATTGTCCAATCGGCCAGTTGACTCCACAACTCCGATATCCTTGGCGTAATACCCGCTCTTTTTGGCTCGATGCCTGAATCCACAGCCCGAAGCCTTCTATCGATATGTCGACCGATCCACCCACCCGACGTCCAATCTCTAACATGTTCCTCCGGCCCAACATGATTTTTCGTACTTTAATTGTCTCATCTTGATCGAAGCATCCTGCGTCACTCAAAGCGCAGATTAAAACATAAATACATATTAAGTGGTTTCATCATCAAAATACGAGATTCAACACGGGCAACATTTGATTTGCTTTATAATAATTATCTCGATTAAAGTAGGTTTTAAGTGTGCAAGATTAACTACGATAGCAATCAAGGCATAAAGAAAAATGAAGTCCCGGAATCAAGAATGAGATTTCGTTTGGAGTTCGAGAGTTTATCGGAAGTCTGGACGTTCGTCGAAAGTTCTATCGGAATTAACCAAGAAGTCTAGGAGCTTGCCAAAGAAGCTCGTCGAAACTAGCCAAGAAGATCATCATAAAGTCCAAGAGCTTGCTGGGAGTCTGTTGGAACATTGCCGAGATATCATCGAAAGTTCGCCGGAAGCTCGTTGGAAGAAACCTATACTTTTGGATTTATTTAGCTTAGTGAATATCTTAAAATTCATAGTTAGCACATAATTGGGTTGGAATTGGGAGAACTCAATTAGGGGTCAATTGGACTCAAGTTTGGGCTGTGTTAGGCCAAGTAAAAGGCCCAAACAATGACCCAATAGGTGGAACCGTCATGGCATAGTCTCCGAGACTATGTCAAGCGGTGGTACTGCCCAGACTTAGTCTTCGAGACTATCAGGCAATGGTACCACTAGTCTGGGCGGTGATACCACCCAGACATAGTCTCCCAAGCGATGGTACCACCCAGTGTCACTATTGTAGGCAATGGTACTGCCAGGACCCGAGAAACGTAGGATGAGACCGTTTTTGGCTCCAATTTTGAAGCCATTTGGGGTCTATAAATATCCCAGCTATTCCTGCATAGAGTAGCAAGAATTAAGCATGAAATTGAGTTTAAAAGGGGGGAAAGAAAAATTGAAAACTCTTTTAGGATTTAGAGTCCCTTCTTCCTAGTATTTAGAAAGTTCTTCTAAAGGGAGAAGTGAGGTCTAAAAAGAGAGACTCGTAAAGGTTATCTCCCTAACCCATGAAAAGGAGGAAGAGTGTAAAAGGATAGTTGATCTTCGCCCAATGTAGGAAGATCGTTAGTGGATGTCGGTGGCCTCGATGGAATAGAAATTGGTGGAGTGGATGTAGGTCACGATGATGGAACCACTATAAAAATCTGGTTTGCATTTTCTTCATGCTTTTTCCTTATATTGCAAATTGAATTCTTACTTTCACTATGCTTCCATACGCTTTCAATTTAAACACCTTTACGAAACAGATTTAATTAAAATAAAATACTTTCAAATTGACGTGATTTTACTGCTGCACTAATTCACCCCCCTCCCTATTAGTGCTGACTCGTTCCTAACACTTTTTGAGTTTATTTTTATTATTAGAGTCTTTTTTATAGGATTTATTTTGTACTTTTTTATGAACCTTTTAAATTTTCTTGTGAAGAATGCTAAGTCATCATTATCACTTGAGCTTTCGCTCGAGTGGTCTTCTTTGGTTCTAAGTGTAATATCATTCCTATTTTTTTGGAAGGTTATCCTCATGTTCATCATGTATCTTATAAGTCATTTTATAGGTCATTAACGATCCTATGAGTTCTTCAAGAGAAAAGTTGTTCAAGTCTTTTGTTTCTTGAATTGTGTTACCTTTGGATCCTAACTTTTTGGAAGAGGTTTTAAAATTTTGTTAACAAGTTTAAGATTAGTATAATATTTACTAAGAGCTTTTAAACCATTGATAACATATGTAAAATGGTTGTATATGTCACCAATGATTTCATTTGGTTTCATTCTAAATAATTCATAATTATATACCAAAAGATTAATCTTATATTTTTTTACTCTACTTATGCCTTCAAACATCAAGTGGGTACCAAATATCATGTGTAGTTTCATATATGTAGTTTTATATTTAAAGAAAATATTTTCTTCTCTAAATCATTCAATTCATTCATAGTTTCAGAGAATTTTTGAAAACTACATTCAATGACATCCCATAAATAAAAATCTATAGAAATAAAAAAAATTCATATTCATGTCTTCCAATATGTGTAATCTGTCCCATTAAACATAGAAGGATGAGTGATAGAGTAACCCTCTTAATTGTAAAAAAAAAGCCATTTAATCTCTCTTGGATGTTAAACTAATTGAGAGAACCGGGCTCTAATACCAATTGTTAGGATCGTAAAAGCACTGGGGGGGGGGGGTAACTTAGTGCTTTTAAAAATTTCTAGTAAGGATTGCTTAGTAAGTAAATCGATATACAATAGTAAATCAAGATAAAATAAGAAATATGAACTGATTTATAATGGTTCGGTTATCCCGACCTATGTCCACTCCTGATTTCTCTTCCTTCGAGGCCACTAGCTTTCACTACCGATCTTTTCGATGGTCAAAGATTAACTACCCTTGTTACAACTCTTTCTCATTTAGAAAAACTTCTAGACTCAAGGAGGAAGAGACTCAACACTTTTCAATAGTTTACAACACTTTAAAATCATAAGCTTTTTATACTCTTGCAAGCTAGTATGAGAGGGGTATTTATAGGCCCCAAATGGCTTTAGAAATGGAGCCAAAAATTTAAATCCCTAGGTTTTTAAGGTACTAGCGGTACCACCGGTTGCACTTGGCAGTACCACTACTTGCCACCCTGATTACTAGTGGTACCATCACCTAACACAGTTTGTTATTAGGATCAAGAGCACTAAGAGGGGGGGGGGGATGAATTAGTGCAGCGAAAATCTTTCAACGATAAAACACGTTCGAACGATAGAAACGATTTCGGTGTGAAAGCCGATCCTAAGATTACTTCAACTTAAGATCAAGCGAGATGACGTTAAAATCAATCTATGAAGGCAGTTTGCAGTTATGATGAAAACCAGAATATAAGCGCAAACTGAAATACGACGTTCGTACGAAGAAGCTGATTTACGTCTAAATGTTGATTCGTAAATCACTTGATTAGGCGAGATGCAGTTTGAGCAAGGATGTAAAGGTAGTTTGCAGTTATGATTGAAATCAAAACGTAAACGCAAACTAAAATATGATGATCGTACGAAAAAACAGATTTACTTCTAAACGTTGATTAGGAAAGTGCAAAGCTTGAAACCCGATTGTATATGCGCAGAAAGTAGTAAGCTTTAGAGGAGATTTGCAGTAAAGGTAATATGCTCAAAGTAAATGCAAACCGAGATTTAGAGTGGTTCGGTTAATCTTGATCTACTCCACTTTTGGCTTCCTCCACCGACGAGGTCACTGACGTCAACTAGAGGTCTTCCTTCAATAGGCAAAGGCCAACCATCCTTTTACAATATCACTCCTTTTGACGGGCTTAGGAGACAACCCTTACAGAATTTTCTCTCCTCTCTTTACAACTCAGAACTTGGAAGAAAAGAGGAAGAAGAACTTTTGGCCTTTACAATAATTTTGAGCTCTAAAAATCACAGAACAAGATCAAGATTTCAGTGTGTATTCTGTGCTTTCTTAGTGCTGAATGGGTGTGGTATTTATAGGCCCCAACCCAGTTCAAATTTGGAGCTCAAAACTGTCAATTCCCGGAATTCCGGGATCAGGCGGTTGCACCTCCTGACTAGAGCGGTTGCACCGCCTGGCAGAGCTCGAAGACTGAGCCTCTAGGCGGTGCCACCTCCTGTCAGGGGCGGTTGCACCTCTTGCCGGAGCTCGAAGACCGAGCTCAGGTGGTGGAACCTCCTGACTGAGGCGGTTGCACTGCTCAGCCAGTGCTCGGAGACCGAGCCCAAGCGGTGCCACCTCCTGTCAGGGGAGGTTGCACCGCCCAGTCTCGCTCGGAGACTGAGCCCAGGCGGTGCCACCGCCTGGCTGGAGCGGTTGCACCTCCTAGTCTTGCTCGGAGACTGAGCCCAGGCGGTGCAACCTCCTGCCTTGGGCGGTTCAACCGCCTGGCAGAAATCAGGGTCCGAATGGGTTGATCCATTCGGCCCAATTTGGGTTTTTCAGGGGGCCAATTGCCCCAAGATTAAGTTAATGAGATCACCTCCCATTTTCAACTTAATCATTGTGCTAACTACGATATTCCCTAAAACATTTACTGCAACTTGCTCCGGTGCATCAATCGCCTCTTCCGGCGAGCTTCCGGCGAACTTCCGTCGATCATCCGATGAACCCTCGGTGATGCTCCTGGGGACTTCCGGCAAACTCCTGGACTTGCGACGATCCACTTGGCGAGTTCCGACGAGCTTCTTTGGCAAGCTCATGGACTTCTTGGATTTGTTCCTGCAGAACCTCCGACGATTGTCCGAACTTTCGTCAAACTCTCGAACTCCCAACGTGATTATTGTCTTGACTCCGGCGCAACTCCTGCTGCATGTCTTACTTTTATCATAGTTAATCCTGCACACTTGTCTCAACATATGGATTAGATAACAAATGACAATTGACTTCATCATCAAAATCCGAGATTCAACAATCTCCCCCTTTTTGATGATGACCATCAATTGATAATGGAGTTAACCTTAACTCCCCCTATCTATATGCCATACTTGAGATAAGCCTTTCTTGAATTCAAAACCTTTGAATTCAGGAGACATATTGAAAAGTTAAAATTATTTAATCTTATCAATACTCCCATCATGATTCCCATCATGATGTATCTCTCTGAAGATGATGTCAAGGCTTGACATTCATTTTCAAATTTTACATTACAAGTTTGAATGATGGTAATAGTAGCAATTTATCATATTATAACATATCAACATGTAAATCTGCGAAGTAAGATTTTGATATCATTACATGATGCACACATTTCAAATGTTTTAGCAATTATTGCATTTCATCACATGGTAAGATATCAATACGTAAAATTACGATGCAAGTTTTTTGTTTGATATCTTGACCTGATACAAACAAGGCATAATGCAAATTATAGCAATCATAGCATCTCTTGGTGATGCGAGCATGGCATTAATACTCATATATTTCTCCCCCTTTGTCATCAACAAAAAGCATGGTAATTGTGATACCAGAAGAACAATATAAACAAATTTTAAGCATAAGTGTGATAATTGTTCATGCCTTTACTCGGTTCATGTTATTTTCCAATAGTAAGTGATATGAAATCAATTATACAAGCATGATATGTAGATCACTTTGAATACTTCTTCCTTTATTTGTTATGATATTTTTTTGCAGGAAAGAGGAAGGCCATTTGTGATACCAGCTATTTGTGAGTTTACACTGAGTGAAGTTAAAACCAATGAGAGATTAAATCATGCTTCAGGTATCAAGATATGTATGTGAAGCAAATCTTTGCAAGAAAAAAAAAAAAAACTATCATTCATATTTCAAGATGGAATTCATAAGCAGGAATCATTTCATCAAATCCATTTCAGAAAAATATTTTTCACATTTAAGTGTATGAGAAAATCTGATTTTTAGGATACCAATTGGTAAGCAAATTCAAACATGAAATGAACACTTTCATGCATTCGAACAAGACTATGCTACAGATTTTCAAATACAATCATGAAGACAAACATACTTATTGTTATGGAAATTTTTATATTCAGCACATAATTTCCAACATGTAATGGCAATCAAGTGATTTGATCATTCAATAAAGTCCGAAGGATAATTGTAACTAGTTTATGTACTCGGACACATCAACATTCCTAATTCTCTTCTTATGAAATCAAATTGTTCTTCACTTAGAGGTTCTGTAAAAATATCAGCTCGTTGATGTTTGATATATCATGACGCATCAACTGCATTGGTATATCATTTTCACAAATCATATTTATTATGGAAATCAAGACACAAGGTTTAAAAAAAAACATTTAGTTTCGATGTAAAATCCGATAGTGAGTAACGAGATTAAACAATGAGTGATGTTTGTAACTTTGCTCACAAATAAATACATCAAGGGACAAGGCATTGTGATCATAAAGAGTTTACAATACACATACAAGCTCATTCAGGAGGTGGAAATTTAAAATGCCTAAATAAAGAGTCAAATTGTCGATGAATTTGCTGCAGCTCAGATAGGATTTGATCTTGTCGATATTCAAGCCGTTCTTGTCTTTGTTCAAATTGGTCCATCCGAATCCCAATATCTTCGACAGATGATGTATGAGCTGGCTCAAATGAATGTGTTTCCTCAAAGGGACAGATCGGAGGAGATTGAGTACCCCTAAAGACTGGTGTTTCCGGTTCAGGTTCAGGTTGAGGGGGATCAGTTCTTCTAGGCATTCTAACCCAGTTACCGTTTCTATAAACACATCTTAATCGGTGAAGTAGATTTTTATTTATTATGCTAAACCTGTATACTTTTATTACTTTTTCTTCTAGTGGTATTAGAATATCATAGGCTCTCAATATTCTAGTGATTATACCACTATATGGAAGCATCATGTCTTTCTTAGATAGTTCTAACATGTTTTGCTGGATGAGATAACCAAGACAGATGTCATGTCCTTTCATGATCAAATACATAGTTCCTAATTCTAATTGGCTTACTTCATCATGATGGTATTGTTTAGGGAGAATGATGCTAGTTAGGATATGATGAAGTACCTTAGTGTTTAGTGGCAGTAGATGTTCACAACTTTTAGGAACAAATGTTAAGTTGGGATTGGCGAAAATAGTTCCTAAGGCTTCAACATATGTTGTCCCAACAGTTTCATCATCCCATGATCCTCTAAAGTAAAGTCCTTTACTTTTTATGGGAATACCTATCATGTCGCAAATGAATTTATCCGTAATGGAGATATGTTGTCCTAAGAGATAGGTAGACATTCTTTCTTCTTCATCTACTTGTATGTTGTTATAAAATAATCTAACAAGTCTTGGATAGATGGGTTCATTATTTTGTAAAATAGGGAGTAGATCTAAGTTTGCAAACCATTGGATTGTCTCTAAGTCTCTTAGTTCATTTAAATCAACATGTTTTCCCTTATTGACACTCCTAAGTTCGAAAGAGGAAAACTTTTCAGCATGATATTTTGAATTGAAAAGGGTAAGATCAAAATCTTCCACTAATCTCCTCTTCCCTTTGTCCCTTGAGGATCTTCTAGACCCCATAACTACTACTGTTTAGGAGGATAGTAATGAGCAAGAGTAAATGAATCAAAAATAGAATTTAAGGGCTTCTCAGAGAATACCTTAGTGAGATCTTCAAGAGGAGGAAAGATTGTTGATCTTTTGCTTCGAAATGAGGAGTATTTGGTATGCTATGAGGGGAGAAATGGAGGTGGAGAAGCTTTGGAAGAGTAAAGAGGGGAAAGGAGTGAGTTGGGGTCGGCTCCACCGCCGGCCCTAGCTCGGGTTTAAAAGGGCAGAGTTGCGGGCGGTTGCACCTCTGGCTGGGGCGGTGCAACCGCTTGCAACACGTGACAGCCGGAGGTGCTACCTCCAGCTGGGGCAGTGCCACCGCCTGCAGGCGGTGAGCACTTGTTCTGACCGCAGTGTGATATGATTTGAGAGTTTTTGTCTTGAGAAGAATTTTTATTCAGAGCAATCAACTTTACTTACGTAATTACGTAAGAGTTTTCATTTTAAGATAAGAACTTTTGCACGATCAAGATAGATCTTTTGACGTGCATACTCTCAATGTCGTACACATGTTTGTGATAGTTTGTTCAAGTTGGTAAGCCTTGAAAGTTCTTGACAAACTTAGTCAGTTCATGATATAGAGTTGGATTCGAAAGTTATGAACGGATGAAATTGATGGGTTCGAAAATCCAGAGGATATGTGAATTGAGAATCATGCGTTTCTAATTCTGAAAAATCAAATAGGATTGTATCTAAATCGCATTTGTGATTTTAAATTTCTAATCATCATCTATTATTTAGGCTAGAGAGCATCACGAGTTCTTTTTGGATCTCGGGTCATGAATATCGAGAATCCAAGGAGCAGAATATTATTTCTTGCTCCAGCTTATAATTTTTTTATGTCTTTACAGGAAAGGATGATTTTTAGGTACCCATTTACTTTTGGGTGCCTCAAAAATAGATCTACATTGTTTATCATGTTGCATAGAATCTATTATGGTTCCTTTAGGAACCCAAATTAATTTGTTCGGACTAATTTTCTTGAATGGACAATAATGCATTTTGTGTCCAAGTTTGCAACAAAAGTTGCATTTGCTTTGGTGTCGAACATGTAGGATGGGGCCTTTTATAAAGGTGGTTGGATTTTGGTGAGGACTTCTCACAAATCTGATTCCACTTCTTTTGGGAACGTGACCCTTGTTTGCAAGGATCATGTTTAATGACTTACTACCAACCTCGAATTTCTTCACGGTGTCCTTAAGTAGCAAGTTTTCCTTTTGGAGAGTTTCTAGATCATGGCATTTTATGCATGAACTTAAACTATCATGATATTCAGTTTTTAACTTATCAAAATTCCAAGTAAGACTATCATGCTCCTTTTTTAGCAATTTATATTTTTTACTAATAATCTTGCATTCATCAAATAAGTCATGGAAGGCATTTAATAATTCATCAAATGATAAATATGCATTTATTAAATTCGTTACCTCCTCTCCGATGGCCATTAAGGCATAATGAGCAACTTGTTCGGTGTTGGACTCCTCTTCTTCGGACGCGCTCGAGTCATCCCATGTTGCTTTGAGCGCCTTCTTCTTTGATGTTCTCTTCTTGACTTGGGGACAATCACTTTGTAGTGTCCCGGCTTCTTGCACTCATAGCAAATAACTTGGTCCTTCTTGGGTTCAAATTTATTTTTTGTTTCATTCTTAAACTTGTTTCTTTTAATGAATTTTTTAAATTTTCTTGTTAGAAGTGCCAATTCATCATCACAGTCCTCATCACTTGAGTTTTCTCTCAAGTGGTCTTCTAAAATTTTAAGTGCCATATCCTTCCTGTTCTTTGGAAGGATGTCTTCTTGCTTTTCATGAGCTTTGCAAGTCATCTCGTAGGTCATTAATGACCCGATTAGTTCTTCAAGAGGGAAGTTGTTTAGATCTTTCGCCTCTTGAATAGCAGTGACTTTAGGATCACAACTCTTAGGAAGGGATCTTAGTATCTTATTTACGAGCTCAAAATCCGAAAAACTTTTTCCGAGTCCTTTTAGACCGTTGACGACATCCGTGAAACGGGTAAACATGTCACTAATAGTTTCACTCGGTTTCATCCGGAAAAGTTCGAAAGAGTGTAACAAAAGGTTGATTTTTGACTCTTTCACTCTACTTGTGCCTTCGTGAGTCACTTCGAGTGTGTACCAAATATCAAATGCGGTTTCACAAACCGAAACACGGTTGAACTCGTTTTTATCAAGTGCATAAAATAAGACATTCATAGCCTTTGCATTAAGAGCGAAAGCCTTCTTCTCCAATTCATGCCAATCGATCATTAGAAGAGAAGACTTCGAAAATCCATTTTTGACAAGATTCCAAAGTTCAAAATCCATAGAAATGAGAAAGATTCTCATTCGGGTCTTCCAATAGGTGTAGTCCGTCCCATTGAACATGGGTGGACGTGTAATAGAATGACCCTCTTGGTTCCCGGCGTATGCCATCTCTCTTGGGTTTTAATCCAATTGAGAGTTAACCCCGCTCTGATACAAATTGTTAGGATCAAGAGCACTAAGAGGGGGGGGGGTGAATTAGTGCAGCGGAAATCTTTCAACGATAAAACACGTTCGAATGATAGAAACGATTTCGGTGTGAAAGCCGATCCTAAGATTACTTCAACTTAAGATCAAGCGAGACGACGTTAAAATCAATCTATGAAGGCAGTTTGCAGTTATGATGAAAACCAGAATATAAGCGCAAACTGAAATACGACGTTCGTACGAAGAAGCTGATTTACGTCTAAATGCTGATTCGTAAATCACTTGATTAGGCGAGATGTAGTTTGAGCAAGGATGTAAAGGCAGTTTGCAGTTATGATTGAAATCAAAACGTAAACGCAAACTGAAATATGATGATCGTACAAAAAAACAGATTTACGTCTAAACGCTGATTAGGAAAGTGCAAAGCTTGAAACTCGATTGTATATGCACAGAAAGTAGTAAGCTTTAGAGGAGATTTGCAGTAAAGGTAATATGCTCAAAGTAAATGCAAACCGAGATTTAGAGTGGTTCGATCAATCTTGACCTACTCCACTTTTGGCTTTCTCCACCGACGAGGTCACCGACGTCAACTAGAGGCCTTCCTTCAATAGGCGAAGGCCAACCACCCTTTTACAGTATCACTCCTTTTGACAGGCTTAGGAGACAACCCTTACAGAATTTTCTCTCATCTCTTTACAGCTCAGAACTTGGAAGAAAAGAGGAAGAAGAACTTTTGGACTTTACAACAATTTTGAGCTCTAAAAATCACAGAACAAGATCAAGATTTCGGTGTGTATTCTGTGCTTTCTTAGTGCTGAATGGGTGGGGTATTTATAGGCCCCAACCCAGTTCAAATTTGGAGCTCAAAATTGTCAATTCCCGGAATTCCGGGATCAGGCGGTTGCACCTCCTGACTAGAGCGGTTGCACCGCCTGGTAGAGCTCGAAGACTGAGCCTCTAGGCGGTGCCACCTCCTGTCAGGGGCGGTTGCACCTCTTGCCAGAGCTCGAAGACCGAGCTCAGGCGGTGCAACCTCCTGACTAAGGTGGTTGCACCGCTCAGCCAGTGCTCGGAGACCGAGCCCAAGCGGTGCCACCTCCTGTCAGGGGAGGTTGCACCGCCCTGTCTCGCTCGGAGACTGAGCCCAGGCGGTGCCACTGCCTAGCTGGAGTGGTTGCACCTCCCAGTCTCACTCGGAGACTGAGCCTAGGTGGTGCAACCTCCTGCCTTGGGCGGTTCAACCGCCTGGCAGAAATCAGGGTCCGAATGGGTTGATCCATTCGGCCCAATTTGGGTTTTTTAGGGGCCCAATTACCCCAAGATTAAGTTAATGGGATCACCTCCCATTTCCAACTTAATCATTGTGCTAACTACGATATTTCCTAAAACATTTACTGCAACTTGCTCCGGTGCGTCAATCGCTTCTTCCGGCGAGCTTCCGACGAACTTCCGTCGATCATCCGATGAACCCTCGGTGATGCTGCTGCGGACTTCCGGCAAACTCCTGGACTTGCGACGATCCACTTGGCGAGTTCCGACGAGCTTCTTTGGCAAGTTCATGGACTTCTCGGATTTGTTCCTGCAAAACCTCCGACGATTGTCCGAACTTCCGTCGAACTCTTGAACTCCCCACGTGATCATTGTCTTGACTCCGGCGCAACTCCTGCTGCATGTCTTACTTTTATCGTAGTTAATCCTGAACACTTGTCTCAACATATGGATTAGATAACAAATGACAATTGACTTCATCATCAAAATCCGAGATTCAACATTTGGGAGATTGTGTCCTAGCAATACCATCGCCAATCTAGATGATACAACTGTTAGTCTGGGCGCTACCATCGCTGACCCTAGCGGTACCACCATTGAGTTTTCCGTAAAAGTACATTTTGTACTTTCCAACTTACAAGCGGTACCACCGCTTAGCTTGGCGGTGCCACCGCTTGGCCCAACCTTAGGTCACTGAATTTGCCTTCCAAGAAGTCCAATTCAATCCTGATTTAGACCCAATGAGCTCTTAATTAAATTTCCATGGTTATACCAAAACTAACTCAACTAAACTCTAAATTACTTCGATCAAGACACAATAACCATGAAGCATATGTTGTCCAGCATGTCACTAGTTCATCCAGCACTTTGTTCGAACTTCCAGCATGCCGTCTTTTCCTTTGGCATATTGCCCGATCCATCGGCATATTGACCTCCCGCAACATCCGATCTCCTTGGCGCAATATCCGATCCTTTTGGCCCGATGCCCGATCTCCAACATGATAAACTCCGGCCCAACATTTGATTATCCTACTTTTAATTATTTGCCTTTCCATGATCGAAGTATATTCTATGTCACTTTTTCTAAACGCTCATTAGTTTATAAACTCATCAATTTGATTTCGTCATCAAATTCCAAGATTCAACAAAGTCTGTGATAGTACACTTGCACCATCTTTATCAACGAATCATTTGTCACTTATATTTGATTGTATGGTTGTTTAATAGTATGTTTTACCTTATTTTTATGTGTTTTTGCTTCAAACCGATAACCTGAAGTTTACAAAGCTGCATAGTGACTACTCATTAGACTCGACAAAATTATCTTAAAATAGTTAAATTTTCACATCGCATTATCTATCTTGTAGAGGCTATGGTTCGATGCAAAACATTAGTCATCTCAGTTCTTTAGAACTATCCGGGTGGCATAAGACTAGATGGGGCCTTGGGGTAGTGGTGGGCGCTATTTGGATACACAAGTTCACTCATGTAAAATTTGTGGACTTGTGATTATTCTTGTATCTTATAACGTTATTATTTTTCCTCTTCCTCTCTTTTTCTCTCTTGTATAAGTTTTTGTGAAGTTGTTTGCAAGCTGTCCTCTTTTATGAGATGTTGAGACTTGCAAGCTGATCAATTTTTTTTTTCAAATCATTTGGGACTAGTACGAGGTTATTCTTAGCTAACCCTTTGCTGATAGACATTGTAAAGATACCACATGACTTGAATAATTTTAGTTAAGTTTATGATAATGTGATTGACTCTTACATACTACTTGAATGATACCTTAGTGTCATGATCGATACCACAATACTACATGATCGATACGATCTCATCTCCTTGGCATTACAACCGCACCTATTGCCATTCCATGTTCTCCAAACTCAACATTTCATGTTTACGTTTGGATCAAACTAATACTCCCCAATATTAATACACGTTCTCATATTTTGAAAAGTTGGGGATTGCGTCCCACCTTAGCAATTCTTTTTGTTCAATCAGCTTGCCTGGCTAGCATGTGAGCACACCAAATGATGACACTATGGAGATACATTTGTACAAGTTAATTGAGTTCAAACCATTTAATTATTAAATGTGCATATAAATGCGCATTAAATGTCGAGAAGCATCTACAAACAGCTTGTCATTGATGTAGGAACACTAGGCGATGAGATGCAATACTGGCTTATGTAGCTTGGTGTGTGTCATGTGTTAATAATTGTATGTAGAACACATTAAGAAAATACATGAATAAGTGTGGTTGCCTCGAAGATATGCTATTATTCTATGATTAATTTCCAAATGCAAAGTTCAAATGCAACTCCACATCTTTTAACAGCGTATCATTTTTTTTATAGCATTCCTTATATTGATAACGTGTCTTATATGGTTCTCACGTCATTATTTATTTATTTATTTCTGTTGCATTAATTTTTTAAACTTTTTTTATGATTCCTTAATCATTGCTTGCAATAATATTTGGATAATTTATAAAAAATCTAATACTAAGCTTTTACCAAATGATACCCTATATTTGATTTTTACCAAGGGTATCCTTTTTTAGACTTTAATCGAAACATCCATAATAAAATTATAAACAAATGATGATTATCTTTTGACTAGGTTTTACTCAATTTCTTTAGAGTGGAACCAGGTTTCTTAAAGTGAATCAGATTTGACTGATTCAACTAAATTCTAGTTATCCAATTTGGTTCAATTAAACCCTAGATTGACTATTGATTTTTATCAAATTAATATATATTTTTAATATATTATGAATGAGCATAACTCAAGTATAATAATTTTTTAAGATAAATTATAAGGAGGAGGAGGAGGAGAGGGAGCAATTATGGAGGAGTAGAAGGAGGAAAAGGAGGAGTTGCGGTAGGGATAGGAGGCCATAGAGGAGGAGGTAGAGGGGGAGAAGGAGGGGTAGGAGAAGGAAGCAAATGGGAGGTGGAAGATAATTTGGGAGAAATTAAGGGGCAATCTAGGGCTTAATTGATCTAAATTGGATAGCAGAGTTTAGTTAAAATGGTTTGATTTGATTCATCTAAAAAAAAAACTGGTTCAATATAAAAAAAATTAAGTCAAAGCTAGTCAAAGTATAATCACTATTTTTTATATTTTTATTGAGATTATTTTGGTTAAAATCTAAAAATAATGTGTCACTTGGTAAAAATCAAATATCGAGGTATCATATGGTAAATGCCTATTTCTAGAAATATTTTTTCAGTAAATTAACCAAATATTATTACAAAATCATAAAAAAAGCTAAAAAATAATGCAATAGAAAAAATAAATAATGACATGAGAACAATAACTAGTACTGCATGACAACGTGCGTGTAATCAATATATGGAATGCTTTAAAAAAATTCATATGTTGTTAATTGAGGGGATGTATGTGGAGTTGCATTTGAACTTTTGATATGAAAATTAATATAATAATAGCAGTCAATTTACCAAATAGTGCATCTACTATTTGTTTTTTATCGGGTGGCACCTCTACTATTCATTTTTATATGCCTCTTTTATCATGAATAATAATTTTAACCTTATTTCTAAAATTCTTTCAAGAAGCTAATGGGGAGGGGGAGGAGGAGGAGAAGGAGAAGGTGGAGGTAGAGTGGGAAGAGGAGGATAGGAAAGAGGGTTGATTCGAACCAGTTTATTGGTCTAAATTGGTTCACTAGGGTTAAACCGGTTCAAAAATATTTAAAAACAAGGGTAAAATTAGTATTTATAAAAAAAAAACATAAAAAATAAATAGTTGGGACATCATCCAGTAAAAAATGAATAGTATGAATACTATTTAGTAAATTACCCATAAGATTTCATTTAGATATGCAGATTTTTCTTAGTGCAAGAGAATTAATATATGTAAAAAAATCTACTTTCCAACTATTAGCATATGCATAGTAATTCTAGTTTTTTTACCATCTATAAATCTAACCCATCCTATTGCATTTCCCAATCCCAATCTCATCAACTACTTATAGCCAAGATAAGATGGCTCACAGAGTGACTCTCCTTGTTGTGCTAGTATTTACAGTCTTTTATGGTCATGCTCTTGGCAGCAGGCTTGGATGCCCCGATAGGATCCTCGTAAATATTCCTGAGTCACCATGGTTGGATGTATCCAATGAAGTGGCTACTCATAATGTTGATGACGCCAACCTAATCGGTCATATACCCGAATCGCCATGGATGGAGGTGTCTGAAAACACATGGAGTCAAGCGCTTACTCGTGACTTGGACGAGGAACCTGTTGTCCCATCACGACCATGTTGTGAGGGATCTGCTCATGACTTCAGCAAAGAACCCCACATCCCGGAAACACCATGGAGTCAAGCACCCGCTCGTGACTTCAACGAAAAACCTCGCATCCCTGAAACTCCATGGAGCCAAGCGTCTGCTCGTGACTTCAGCGAGGAACCCCATATCCCAGAAACTCCATGGAGTCAAGCGCTCGCTCGTGACTTCAGCAAAAAACCCCACATCCCAGAAACTCCATGGGGCAACATGGCCTAGGAAGAACCCTAAGACTTCGATGAGAAGCCTTGCATTCCCGAAATCCCATGGAGGCCTTGATGGCTACTTTGTAGGATGGGTTGATAATAAAATTGAAAAGCATGTATAAGCTTCTATAATTTCAATGAATAATAATAATAGATCTCATTAAATAACTACTCATTCCTATGTAACACATGCTTTTCTTATGACTTTATTTGCATTTAAGCAAATCCATGTCATTGTTGAGATATTTCAACTAATATTAAACATTCTAAGTTTTAGATCCATATCATTGCTCTAGTTATAAATTATTAGTGATAATGTGTCATGCAATGTTCAATTAAAATTTTAATATGATTTTTTATTTCCTATTATGTTGAATCATGTTAAATCGATCCAATTGAATGTATTGATTTACATGTATCTGATTGAAAAAAGAAGGAAAAAAAAAAGAAAAAAAGTAACTTGAGCACACTTTTGTGCTATTTTTGGTGAAGATGTTGAATATCAAAATTTGATGATGAAATCAATTAATGAGTTTATTAGACTAATATACTTTTTAGATAAGTGACATAGAAAATACTTTGATCATGAACTTGGACCACCGAAAGGCCTACTATAGCGTAAGAGAGTTAGACTTTGTATCAAAAAATTATCGTGTCAAAAATTAGACATTGAGCAAAATGATTAGTTGATGTGTTAGAGATCGACTTCATGCTATAGGCTTAGGTATCATGCCGAAAGGATCTGATATTGTAATAAAAGATTAAATATCATGGAAAAGTTGATATGTTAGTAGAATAAACAATATATTGAAAGAAAGGATGATGCATTGGAGGTTTGAATGAAGTTTCAGAAGATCAGACGATATGTCAAAAGAGCATACAATGTGTCAAAATCTCCATAAATATGTCAGTTATGTGGTTGATTTGTCAAAATCTTGATGTGGTCATTTTGAGTCTATTTGAGTTGGTATTACGTTGAAACAATGTCAACTTGTCAAGAAAGTCATTAGTCTTGAAGTTAGGTCGAAGTGGATCCATTAGAAGGTTAAATTAGTAGCTTAAAGTAGTCTTGGGAGATGGTACCACTAGGCCCAAGCGGTAGTACTACTTGAGTCAACTGACAAATATGATTTATGGTTATCAACCTTTTCGATGGTGGTACCACTTATAGCGATGAAAGTATCACCTAAGGCAGTAGTAATACCATCGAAAATTTAAATTTTATAGTGGTAGTGTCATCAAAGTCTAGAATTGCGATGTCAAAAGTTATGACAGTAGTACCACCCAATAACAGCGCTAGTATCACCCGTATATCAAGATTTTAAAATTTTGGTTCTATTCTTGAAGTCTTTTTAGGCCTAAAAATACCTTACTTAAGCTTAGTTGATGAAGTATCCATTCCTGAGTTTATGAAGTGTTTTAGCTCTCTTTTTTAGCATTGGTTTAGTCTCTCCTTCTCTCTTGAGTTTACTTGTGATATTAAGTTGTAGGAGACAAGAGATCTCTTATAAAAGTGTGTGTAAAGGTTCTCTTCTAAGCCTATAAAAATAAAAAAAAGATTATAATAAGGATAGTTGATCATTGTTCATTAGAAAGAAGATCCATAGTAAAAGCTAGTGGCCTTGATGGATAAGGAACCGGGAGTAGATGTAGGTTGGGAAGACTAAACCACTATAAATTATTTTGCATTCCTTCTCTTGATCGAGACTTTTGTTTATGATTGCTTATTATTCACTCTACTCATAACCCTAACTCACACTTAATATTTGGTTAATCATATTTCCAAATCAGATTTCTTACTAATCTTTTTGAGTTCATCATATAAATTATTAAATGGTTTAAGTAATTCTTTATACAATAACATAGCTTCGAGAGAATTAAATATCTTGTTGTTGAAAGCCATTAAGGTAAAATTTGTCACTTTTCTTTATTGATTTGCTCTTTCACTTTTTATTCGCTTGATTCATCCCATGTTTGAGTGCTTTCTTTTTCTTTTGGTTTGATTACTTCTTCAATTGTGAATACTTATTTTTAAATTGTTCTAGTCTTTTACATTCGTAGCATATTATTATATCTTTCTTGGGCTCACTTTATTCTTTTCTTCTCTTCTTATTAGATTTGTCTGATTTTTCTTATAAACTTTTTTAATCTTTTGTAAGAAATATCATGTCATCATTATCATTACTTGAACTTTCACTCAAGTAATATTCTTTGGATTTGAGAGCAATGTCATTTCTTTCTTTTGGAAGAATTTCCTCTTTTTTATCATTAGCTTTCCATATTATTTTATAAGTCATTAAGGATCTTATAAGTACTTCAAGAGGGAGATTGTTCAAACCTTTAGCTTTTTGGAGTATTATTATTTTTAAATCCTAGCTCTTGGGAAGAGACCTTAAAATCTTGCTCACCAATTCAAGATTAGTATAGTTTTTATCAAAAGCTTTTAATCCATTAACAATATCCATAAAATGAGTATATATGTCACTAATGGATCGGCGTTGCTTCATTTTCAATAATTCATAACTATGAATGAAAAGATTAATTTTAGATTCTTTTACTATATTTGTGCCTTCATAAGGAACTTTGTGTTATATATCATGTGTAGTATCATAACTAGAAACTCGATTGAACTAATTTTTTGTAAGACACAAAATAAAGCATTTATAGCTTAACATTTAAAGAAAACTTTCTCTTTTCAAAATCAATTCATTCATCCATTGGTTTAGAAGATTTTTGAAGACCAAACTCGATAACATTTCATAAATCAAAATTTAGAGAGAGGAAGACAATCCTCATTCATGTTTTCTAATAGGTGTAATTTATCTCATTAAATATAGGAGGACGTGTGATAGAGTACCTCTTTTGATTACTTGAAAATATTATTAATTCTCTATTAGGTGTTAATCCGAATAAGAGAATCTTGCTATAATAACAATTGTTCAAATCTTAATGGCACTATGAGGGGGTCGGGAGAAGGGTGAATTGGTGTTAGAGCATATTTTAAATTCTATTAAAGCTCAAAAACATGTGTTAGAAACATAATTTATCAAATATTGAGTGATAGTAAGGATTGTGAGTAAAGTAGATAATAATAAATAAGTAATCACAAGAAAAAGTTATAAGAAGTAGAAGAAATACAAACTAGTTATAATGGTTCGATCTTCCCGACTTACGTTCACTCCTCATTTATCTTCCCTCGATATTATCGGCTTTCACTATCGATCTTTTTTTTTTAAGAAGAAGATCAACTACCCTTATTATAACCTTCTCTTTTTTCAGGCTTACGAATTAATTTTCACACTCACTTTTTACAAAAGTTCTCTCACCTTCTATAACTTAGTATTATTACCTCAAAACTCAAAAGGAGGAGACTTAAAACTATGCTCAAAATAAGAACTTCAACACTTCACAATATCAAAAATAGATGTTTCATTAATTAATCCTAAGTGGGATATTTATAGACTCCAAAAGACTTCAAAAAAGAGCCAAAAATTTAAATCTCTAAAAATTTTGTGATATAGATGGTACTATTGCTAACATCATGTGATTCTATCGTCGTAACTTTTGACGTCATAAATTAAGACTCTGACAGTACTAACATCACAAAATTTAAATTCTAAGTAGAACTATCACAACCCTAGGTGGCACTCCCACCTTCGTAAGTAGTACCACCACTAGAAAGACTAACAAAGCACAAAGAGTGCTTGTCAATAGACTCAGGTGATAATACTGCTTGGGCCTAATAGTACCACTACCTAGACATAGTTTAGGCTATCAGTTTAGCATTCTACTAAGCTTGATTGGATACTACTTCAAGCCCAATGATTTTTTTATATGTTACCTTTATTTTGGCCAAATTTCAACTCAAATTGTCTCAAAATGATCTCGATCATGACCATGACGAATCTATCACTCATTAGGCACATCTTGGAAGCTTTTAGCACATTGTCCACTCTTCTAGCATGTCCAATCTTCTAACATTTCATTTGAACCTCTAGCATATCACCCTTTCCTTCGGTATATTATTTGTTCCACCAATGTGTAGACTTTCCTATAACATTTAATCTTCTGACGCAATATCCAATTCTTCTAACAAGATGTTTGAAACTATAGTACAAAGTTTGATCTCTGGCATATCGATCAATCCTTCAAGTCAATGTCAAATTTTTATCATGATAATTTTCTGACATAATGTCACTCTCGTACTCGATAGTTGGTCCTTCGATGGCCTGATTTATAATTAAAGTATTTTCTTATATCACTTATTTCAAAAGTATATTAGTTTAATAGACTTATTAATTGATTTTATCATCAAAATTCAAGACTCAATAACTTTTACAAAATAACTCTATATAAAAGTAGAAAAAATAGAATCATCTATCTTAAGCCTAAAGATGGTTCTTATCTTAATGAGACTAAACATATTAGAAATCTCTTTGTTAATTTGTTTGAAATCCTTTGGCACTCTGATGCTACTTACCTTCGTTTCCTTTTATCATTCCTTCAATAATACCTGTGATGCCATTAACCTAGAAGCCCCTTTCACCTTGGAGGAGATCTTTATGGCTCTTAAAAAAATGACTAATGGCAAATGTCTTGGATCAATGATTTTACTGTTGAGTTTTGCAAATTATCTTGGGACAAAGTCAAATCAAGTATTCTTTATGCTTTCAACAATTTTCACCACTCACATTGCATTTCTGAGCATGCATTACCAACAAGACAACATGGAATAACAGAAGTCAATTGCTCTTATCAAGTCATTATCTATACCAAGAAGGTCATGAGAGAGCATTTTCTTCTGCTTCATATCAAGCTTATTGATAGTAGGGGCACTTAGATCGGTACTTGTGGTGGTTAATCAGTTTTCAAAATATATAACATTCATTGCTTCACCCCTATATTGTTCAATAAAGGAGACAACTAAATTGATGATGAAGAATATGGTAAAGTATCGGGGAGTTTCACATGATATCATCAAAGACCAAGACATGTGGTTATCAGGGCAATTCAGGATCAAGCTATACAAATTGTTGGGATCTAAGTTATATTTCTCTACAAGTCTCCATCTCTAAACAAATGGCCAAGCTCAGAGAATAAATTTGCATATGGAGTAATATCTTTAGCACTACATGAGTGGCAACTAATGAGATTCGGTGAACTTATTAAATATAGACCAATTTTTTTATAATTTGCAGTGTAGCTCTATATCCAACAAGAGCCCCTTTGAGATTATTATTAGACAACAACTACCTACTCCTCACAATTTGATGATTGGTAATATTGGAAGTAGCCCATCAATATATCACTTTGTAAAGGAATGACATCAAAATATAAATATCGCATATACATACTTAGAGAATGTGGCTAAGAGGATAAGGAAGGGGGTAGATCTAGGAAGGTGATTAGAGGAGTTCAAAGTTGATGACTTAGTGCTAGTGAAGCTCCAACTAGCATCACTCTAGTTCTTTTAGCATAAAGTGCATAAGGAACTGGTGCACAAGTATGAAGGATCTTTTCTAATAATCAATAGGGTAGGTAATATCTTTTAAAAATTATAGCTACTAGGGTGGCTCAAGATTCATAATATATTCTATATGAGCAACTTGAAAACTTACCACTCAGACTCGAAAGATACTTCATAAAATGTTTCAACTTAGCTACCCCCCACTAGAGCCTCGTATGAAAAGCGAGTTGAAGTTATTTTAGTGGATCATAAGGTGAAGCTACCTAGTGTGAGGATCATGAATGATACTAAGAGGGGGGAGGGGGTGAATTAGTGTTATCATAAAAATTAAGTTGATTCGAAAATTTCAGTTAGATAAAATTATATCGAAAAAGATATTGAAAGTGTGCCTAACTTAGAATAAGAGTGATAAGCAATTAAGGTAGAAAACAATATAATTGAAGAGTAACAAGAAAGTGCCCACTAATTTTATAGTGGTTCGGTCGTTGTGACCTATATCCACTCTCGATTCCTCCTTTGTTGAGGCCATCAGTGTCCAGTATCGGTCTTCCTTCAATGGGCGAAGACCAACTACTCTCTTACAATACTTTCTCTTTTTTTACGAAACAACCTTTTACAAACTTTATACCTCTCTTAGATTCATCACAAAGCTAATGAAGGAGGAGGCGGACATTTAGCACTTTTTAACACTTTTACAACCAAAATCTTAAGACTTTTACTTACACTTTTTGTGCTCTTTATTGCAGGAAAGAATGGGATATTTATAAGCCCCAATGGCTTCAAAAATGGAGCCAAAAAGTGTTTCATCTATGATTTCGAGATACTAGCGGTACCACCGCCTATACTAGGCGGTTCCAACGTCAGTACTAGGCAGTACCATCACTTGCAGATTGACACTAGGTAGTACCACCACCCATTCTAGGTGGTACGTGTTGAATCTCATATTTTGATGATGAAGTCAATTTATGGTTTAATTGATCTAATCTATATTATTGAGTTAAGTGTGCAGGATTAACTACGATAGCTTGAAAACATAAAGTAAGTTTACCGGAGTCAAGTTCGATGGGTGTTCGAGAGTCCGCTGAAAGTCTGAAGAAATGTCGGAAGTGCTATCGGAACCAACCACGAAAGAATCAGGAACTTGCCGAAGTTTTCAGAAGTCCACCGGAAAGATCGTCGGAGGTTCGCAGAGATCACTTAGAAGGTTCGAATACTTGCCAAAGACTCGTTGAACTCGCCACAAGACCGGGAGCCTACTGGGAGTCCGTCGGAAGAAATCCGAGGGTGTATCGGAAGTCTGCTAGAAGTTAATCGGAAAGCTCGCCGGAAGGAAACTTGATGTTGCCGATTAAAAATTTGCTTAGGGCTATGTCTTAATTTCGTAGTTTGCATATAATTTGGGTTAGGATTAAGGGTTAATCCTATAATCCGGTTAGGGGTCAATTGGGCCCGAGTTTGAACTGGTTTGGACTAAGTTTGGAGCCCAACTAGTGAGCTGGAATAGTTCAGGCGATGGCACTACCTAGAACCCGAGAGGTTCGGCGGTGGCATTGCTAGTACACTGTTAGTGTCAGACACTGACAGGCAGTGGCACCGCCACTGACAAGCGGTGGCACCGCCAGCATCGAGAAACCCAAAAGTAATTCAAATTTAGAGCTCAAATTTGAATCTTCTTGGGGCCTATAAATACCCCTCAATTCCCAGTAGAGATCACACCTTTTTTAGAAGTTAGAAAGTGAGAAAAAGCTCTAGCAAAGTCTTGTTTTTAATAGCTTAAGTGTTCACCTCCCTCTTTCTCTTTGAAAAAATATGTAAAAGTATGAACCACTTGTAAGAAGGTTGTAAAAGGGGTATTTAGTCCTTCCCCTTCAAAGTGATTTGCTAGTGAAAGTTGGGAGCCTCATCGAAGAAGGCTTCGAAAGTGGATGTAGGTCATTTGACCGAACTACTATACATCATGGTGTTCCTTGAATATGTGAGTGTTTAATTTTCTGAACTATTTCTCTACTTAGTTGTAAATCATTCGGTTTTCATCTCCCTACTCTTGACTACCTTTACTCGAGCTATTTTAGCTAAGTCATCCTTCATCGAATTGAAATCTCTACACATTTACGAAATCGATTTCAAACTTACGAGTTTTAATCCGCTGCACTAATTCACCCCCCCCCCTCTTAGTGCCGCTTCGATCCTAACAATTGGTATCAGAGCAAGACTCACTCTCATATTTGGTTTAATACCCAAGAGAGATGGCTTACTCCGGTATGCAAGAGGGTCACTCTATTACATGTCCGCCTATATTTAATGGGTCAGATTACACGTATTGGAAGACTCATATGAGGATATTCCTTATTTCCATGGATTTTGAGCTTTGAAATATTGTCGAAAATGTATTTCAAAAATCTTCTCTTCCGATGAGCAAATAGGATGAATCGGAGAAGAAGGTATTTGCTTTAAACGCAAAGGCTGTGAATGCCTTGTTTTGTGCACTTGACAAAAATGAATTTAGTCGCGTTTCGATTTGTGATTTGGCTTTTAATATTTGGAGAACTCTTGAGGTCACTCATGAAGACACTAACCGAGTGAAAGAGTCCAAAATCAACATTCTTGTGCATTCTTTTAAACTTTTCCGGATGAAACTAAATGAGTCCATCGGAGACATGTATACTCGTTTCACGGATGTCATCAATAGACTCAAAGCTCTTGGTAAAGGTTTTTCTAACTTTGAACTAGTAACTAAAATTTTAAGATCCCTTCCAAAGAGTTGGGATCCAAAAGTTACGGCCATTCAAGAGGCCAAGGACCTTAAAACATTTCCTATCGAAGAACTTATTGGGTCTCTAGTGACCTACGAAATAACGTGCTATGCTAATGAAGAGCTCGAGAACCTCCTTCCAAAGAACAGGAAGGATATGACACTTAGAACACAAGGAGACCACTTGAAAGGAACATCAAGTGATGAGGATAATGATGATGACATTGCACTTTTAACTCGAAAATTTAAAAAATTTATAATAAAGAATAAATTTAAGAATAACACCAAAAACAAACTTGAACATAAAAAGGACCAAGTAATATGCTACGAATGCAAGAAGCCGGGGCACTTTAAAAATAAATGTCCCCAAGCTAAGAAGAAGCAACCGAAGAAGAAGAAAGCTTTAAAAGCGACTTAGGACGACTCAAGTGATTCCGAGAATGAAGAAGCTAGAAACAAAGAGGAGGCAAACTTCGCGCTAATAGCTTTAGGAGGAGAGACAAACTCACAAGCTAGGAGTAAGAGATGGTATCTTGATAGTGGATGCTCAAGGCATATGACCGGAGATTCATCTTATTTCTCTATGCTCACTAGCAAAGAAGAAGAGTATGTCACCTTCGGAGACAACAACAAAGGTAAAATCATTGGCAAGGGAACCATATGTAACAAATCAAGTTTTTCAATTGATGATGTGTTGCTAGTTGATAAATTAAAACATAATCTCTTAAGCATTAGTCAATTATGCGATAAAGGTTACATCGTTAGATTTGAATTTAATGTGTGCATTATTGAAATACCAAACAATAACATATCAATGATTGCCTTAAAACAAAATAATGTCTACACCATCAACCTTGATGAACTTAGTAGTGAAATATACTTTTCCGCTTTAAATGATGATGCTTGGCTTTGGCATAGGAGATTAGGCCATGCAAGTATGAAACTAATATCTAAGATTTCATCTAGAGAGTTAGTACGAGGGATTCCCAATATAAAGTTTGTTAAGGACAAAGTGTGCGATGTTTGTTAACTAGGAAAACAAATAAAAACTAGTTTCAAACCAAAAAATCAAATTAGCACTACTAGACCATTACAATTGATCCATTTGGACTAATTAACACAACGAGTCTAAGAGGAAGCAAATATGCCTTCGTAATTATAGATGACTATAGTAGATACACTTGGACCTATTTCTTGGCTCACAAAAGTGATTGTTTCAAATGTTTCTCTAAATTTTGTAAACTTACTCAAAACGAAAAAGGCTTTATGATTTCATCAATTCGGAGTGATCACGGTGGCGAATTTCAAAACTGTGACTTCCAATGTTTTTGTGAATCCAATGGATATAACCACAACTTCTTCACTCTGAGAAATCCTCAACAAAATGGGGTAGTTGAAAGAAAAAATAAAAAATTTACAAGAAATGACAAGAACCATGTTAAATGAACATAGTCTACCTAAGTATTTTTGGGCCAAAGCCGTTAATATGACTTGCTATGTCATGAATAGGGCTCTAATAAGACCATCTCTATCAAAAACTTCCTATGAATTATGGAATAACAAAAAACCAAATATTTCTTATTTTAAAGTTTTCGATTGCAAATGCTTTATTTTGAATGAAAAGGATGCCTTAGGAAAATTTGATGCTAAATCTGATGAAGGCATCTTTCTTGGTTACTCTTCCATTTCTAAGGCTTTTTGTGTTTTTAACAAAAGAACCTTAGTTATAGAAGAGTCTATTCATGTAATTTTTAATGAAATTTCTGAGTTAAAGAAAAATGATTTTGATAATGATCTTGGTTTTGATAATTTGAATTTAAATGAACCCCCTCCTCAAAATAGCAACTTGGATGCATTTTCTTCTGAAATTTCCTTATCCAAGGAATGGAAGTATATAGATGCTCATCCAAAGGAGCTAATAATAGGAGATACATTAAAAGGGGTTCAAACTCGTTCTTCCTTCAAGAATTTTTGTGCTAACGCCGTCTTCCTTTCTCAAATTGAACCTAAATGCATTGACGAAGCTTTGAAAGATGATTCATGGGTTATTACAATGTAAGAGAAATTGAACCAATTTGAGAGGAATGAGGTATGGAAGCTTGTTCCTAGACCTAGTGACCATTTAGTCATTGGTACTAAATGGATCTTTAGGAACAAGCAAGATGAATGTGGTATCGTGGTTAGAAACAAGGCTAGACTAGTAGCCAAAGGTTTAAACCAAGAAGAAGGTATCGACTACGAAGAGACCTTCACTCCTGTGGCAAGATTAGAAGCGATTAGGATGCTTCTTGCCTATGCTAGTAGTAATGATTTTAAACTATTTCAAATGGATGTCAAAAGTGCTTTCTTGAATGGTTTTATTTTTGAAGAAGTGTATGTTGAACAACCTCCCGGATTTGAAAATTCTCTTCTTCCTAATCATGTATTTAAATTGACTAAGACTCTCAATGGCTTAAAACAAGCTCCTAGAGCTTGGTATGAAAGGCTTAATTCCTTTCTTATTTTAAATAATTTTACAAAAGGCAAGATTGATACTATATTGTTTATCAAATATTTTAAAAATAATTTTCTTATTGTTCAAATTTATGTTGACGATATTATTTTTGGTCCTTCGGATGAATCACTATGTAAATCATTTGTCAAGTGCATGAGTCATTAATTTGAAATGAGCCTAATGGGAGAATTAACCTTCATTTTAGGATTACAAATTAAATAACTTAGTAATGATATTTCTTAATCAATCTAAATATACATTAGAATTGTTAAAACGATTTAACATGGATGGTTCAAAAGCTATAAACACTCCTATGAGTACTTCCACTAAGTTAGATATAGATGAAAGTGGTGAAAGCTTTGATTAAAAAACATATAGGGGAATGATTGGTAGTTTACTTTACCTCACCGCAACTAGACCGGATATCATGTTTAGTGTAGGACTTTGTGCTAGGTTTCAATCTAATCCTAAATTATTTCATCTTAAAAGTGTTAAAAGAATCCTTAGATATCTTAAAGGAACTCCTAATTTAGGATTATAGTATTCAAAATCCGATAATTTTGATTTAATAGCTTATGCAGATGTCGATTTTAGTGGATGTAGGATAGATAGAAAAAGCACATCCGAAACATGTCAATTTTTAGGATATGCACTTGTTTCTTGGGCTTCCAAGAAACAAAATTCGGTTGCACTATCTATGGCGGAAGCCGAATACATAGCTGTAAGTGCATGCTGTGTATAAGTTGTTTGGATGAAAAATATGTTGGAAGACTATGGAATTTACTTAAAGAATATTCCCATAAAATGTGATAATACAAGTGCTATTTGTCTAACCAAGAATCTAATTCAACACTCTAGAACTAAGCATATTGACATTAGGTATCACTTTATACGAGATTATGTCAATAATAATAATGTCATTCTAGAATTTATTGATACAAAGCATTAATTAGCGGATATTTTCATAAAAGCCTTAAATAAAGATCAATTTTACTTTATTAGAAGGGATTTAGGCATGTTGAAATGTCCTTGTGAATGAGCTTGATTGTATATATTTTTCAAAAAATTTTCATCCTCTTTTCGGTTTTCATGGATTTGACTTCTTTCTTTTCGATTTTGAATGACATCTTAAAGAGTGATCTAAGACACTATCCTATCTTAAATCAAACACATTAAAACTTTCGAAAACAAAAATAAAAAAAAAATCATTTTTTAGCGTGCTAGTGGTGGCACCTCTAGAACCGACGGTAGCACCACTTGGGCGCTCGGTCCCTAGGTGGTGGCACCGCTCGGTTGGCGGTGGCACCGCTCGGTTGGCGGTGGCACCACCCGAGAACCCCATTATAAAGAGGGGTGGTTAGGGTCGGTGGTGGAACCGCCCCCAACCCAAGAGCACCCTCACAAAGTCCTCTAAACCTCTCTCAACCTCATTCTAAGCCTCTAGAAGCCTAAGAGAGGGGTTCCTCTTGGATCAAGCTCTCTACCTCCCAAGAAAACTTATATAACGTAAGATCTGAATTTTTTTTCTTCTTCCTCTCATTATTTGGCCTATTCTTTAAAGTTCTCTCTTAATCTATCATCATGATTAGATATAGCTCTTAAGAGATCATCAAGAACCAAAGGGAAAAGGGTGGAAGGAGATTCCTATAATCAAATCCTCTTTAGATCTAATGAAGTAGCCCTTAGGTATCCAAATTTCGAAACAAGAACAATACATAAGGGCAAACATGTTGATCTAGATGAACTTGAAAACCTAGAACCCATTAGATGGTTTACAAATTTACATGTCTTATCTATCCTACAAATCGATGGACCGATTTACCCTAGGTTGGTTAGGTTATTTTACACCAACTTAAGTAGGGACAATGATAGCTTAACTCCCTACTTCTTAGGAATATAAATTCGAATCTTTGATAGCACTATATGTGAGTTAATTGGAATTGCTGAAAAGGATAGGGGTTGTTATTTTAGAAGTAAATGGGATATCAATGCAATCGGAGCAACTTACTCCGAGGCCTTAGAAACTGTTTTTGCAAATATGAACCTACGCATAATTCCCAAAAGTTGTGAGCACTTGTTGCTCTTTAACTCTAAATTTCTTCATCATATCATGATAAGCATCCTACTTTCTAAACAATTTCATCATGATGAGATTAGTCAAATAGAGTTAAGTATTATGTATTGGATTATGACTGGTCAAAATAATTATTTTGGATACATAATCTGACAACATATGCACTCGATTAATACTTGCCTATAATATTTGTGTCTCACCCGATGAAGAAATAATTCAGGTCGATCGATTTAACATTATCAACAAAAACCTACTCAAGAGACTTAGGTGCACTTTTGGGAATGGTATATAGATTAGGCAACCTTCCTAGAAGGACTGATCCAGTTCCCCCACTAGTAGAACACCCTGAAACACCAATTTTTAAGGGAAATAAATCTCCTCCTCCTAGTCCCTTTGGTGCAGCACCTTTAGAACCTGCTCCTGCTTCATCTTCTGAAGATCCCATCATGGCAGAATTAAATCAAATCAACTCACAACAAGAGCAACTCAAATCACAACAAGAGCAAATCCAATTATAGCAAGTTAAAATTTTGAGGGAACTACGATGAATGAACCAAAAGATAGATGCCATGTATAGGAACTCTGGAATTCCTCCTAAGGAATAATCGTTATGTTAAACCTTTCTTATTATTGTAAACCTCTATGCTACTACCTTGACATGCGTTTGACATTATCCTAGTATATGATGTTGGATGTTTCTTTCCAAAATTTTGTCAAAATTTTGATGGCACCTTCATGTTATTTTGGATGATTTGATGTCTTCCTTGAATGATCGATCTTAATGCTAAGTTGAAACTTTGTCAATTTTGACATCTCTTTTTCAAGATTTTTTTTCTTATGAGATGATTTTATGAATGACTTTAATGATCATGAGTTTTATGCTTGAAAACTCATCTCCTTTTTGTTGATGACAAAGGGGGAGAAGAATGTGCAAAAGATTGATGACTTGTGTAAATATAAAATTAGCATAACTTATATGTATCGTATTGCAATAGCTTATATGTTGTATAATGAAATGAAAAATATCTTATATATGTTATATTCCTTAAAAGCATCGTAAAACTTTTTGAGCATATTGCATATGAAAGTTTTTAGATTGGTTGTCATATCATGTTTATCATTTTTTTTTATATATATGATAAGCAATCATCTCATGATCATATGAAATCATGCCTTGCATTTATATCATGAGATCCATGCTGAAATTTTAAATTATTATTATTTCTTGTCGAAATGATAATTGTCTTTTATCATTCGGCTTAAAAATAATTTTTATGCCTTGAAATTATGAGAAATACAAAATTTCATATTTGTTCAAGCTTATTAAGAATAACGATAAGTTCGATGGATAGAACTTATCGGTTTAGGCTTGAATTTAAAGAGATTGAATTCAAGTATTTCTATCTTCTCATAATATGACATATAGATAGGGGGAGTTATGATTAACTCTGTCATCAATTGATTATCATCATCAAAAAGGGGGAGATTATTGAATATTGGATTTTGATGATAAAGTCAATTGATGGGTTAATTGATCTAATCCATATTATTGAGTTAAGTGTGCAGGATTAACTACGATAGCTTGAAAACATAAAACAAGTTTATCGGAGTCAAGTTCGATGGGTGTTCAAGAGTTCGCCGAAAGTCCGAAGAATCGTCGGAAGTGCTACTTGAACCAACCGAGAAGTAATCGGGGACTTGCTGAAGTTTTCGAAAGTCCGTCAGAAAGATCGTTAGAGGTTCATGGAGATCACCGAGAAGGTTCGAATACTTGCCAAAGACTCGTTAAACTCGCCACAAGACCAGGAGCTTGCTAGGAGTCCACTAGAAGAAATCCGAGGGTATATCGAAAGTCCACCGGAAGTTCGCTGGAAGGAAACTCGATGTTGCCGGTTAAAAATTTGCTTAGGGCTATGTCTTAATTTCATAGTTTGTATATAATTTGGTTTAGGATTAAGGGTTAATCCTATAACATGGTTAGGGACCAATTGGGCTCAAGTTTGGACTGGTTGGGGCCAAGTTTAGAGCCCAACCAGTGAGCTGGAATAGTCCAGGAGGTGGCACCATCCAGAACCTGAGAGGTCTGGCAGTGGCACCGCTAGTACACTATCAGTGTCAAACACTAACAGGCAGTGGGACCACCACTGATAGGCGGTGGCACCACTAGCACTGATAAATCCAAAAGTAATTCAAATTTGGAGCCCAAATTTGAATCCTCTTGGGGCTATAAATACCTCTCAATTCTCAACAGAGATCACATCTTTTTGAGAAGTTAGAAAGTGAGAAAAAGCTCTAGCAAAATCTTGTTTTCAATAGCTTAAGTGTTCACCTCCCTCTTTCTCTTTGAAAAAATATGTAAGAGTGTGAGCCACTTGTAAGAAGGTTGTAAAAGGGGTATTTAGTCCTTCCCCTTCAAAGTGAAAGTTGGGAGCCTCAACGAAGAAGGCTTCGAAAGTGGATGTAGATTATTTGACCGAACCACTATACATCATGGTGTTCCTTGAATGTGTGAGTGTTTAATTTTCTGAACCATTTCTCTACTTAGCTGCAAATCGTTCGGTTTTCATCTCCCTATTCTTGACTATCTTTACTCGAGTTATTTTAGCTAAGTCATCCTTTGTCGAATCGAAATATCTACACATTTACGAAATTGATTTCAAACTTACGAGTTTTAATCCGCTGCACTAATTCACCCCCCCCCCTCTTAGTGCCACTCCGATCCTAATAGTACGATCGCATGATCGAGCCTTGGAGATCGGGCTATAGCGATACCACTACCTGACATGGCAGTACCACCGCTAGGCAACATTAACTGCCGATGGTACCACCGTCTAGTCTGGGCGATACCACCACCCAGAACACTTAGGAGGCTGAGCCTCAAGCGGTTCCATTGCCCAGTCTGGGCGATGCCACCACTTGATGTGGCTCTAAGTGGCTGAATGGGCTATCCAATTGGCCCAATCCAACCTTGTTTAAGGGCCTAGTTGGCCCCTAATTGAGTTAGTAGGATTTCTTCCAAAACTAACTCAAATTAAAGTTCTAACTACGATACGATAGTTAAGGCTAAAATAATTTACAATACAAAGAATCTAAGTTTTTCGGCATGTCAGTTATTCAACTGAACTCTCGGTGAACTTCTTACAAACTCCCGGTGATCTTCATGTGAGCTTTCAATGAACTCTCGTTGAGCTTCCAATGAGCTTTTGGCAAACTCCAAATGAACTTTCGATGAGCTTTCACTGCATCGTCTGATCCTTTGGTAGATCAGCCGATTCATCCGGCCCGATGCCCGATCATTTACTCCGACCAAACATTAGATTCTTCTTTAATCATTTTGCCTATCTCATGATCGTATGTAGTCCTACATCTCTTATCTCAACATATGGATTAGATCATTAATTTATCAATTGATTTTATCATAAAAATCTACGATTTAATAATCTATCCCTTTTTGATGATGATAACCAATTGATGACATAGTTAACCTTAACTCCCCTTATCTATATATATATTGAGATAAGGCAAACTTGAATTCAAAAGGAATCATAACCCTTGAATTCAAGTGAAATAATTTTGATTAATAAAATATATCAAAATTTCATATATTGTGTATCCTCATAGTTCCAAGTCATCAAAATATAACATGCACAATTTCATCACTTCATAACAAATCAACATTACTTTGGGCATAACCTACATGATACTAAAGCATTCATCATTTCATGCATGATACCAAAATTAACATCATTTTGGACTAACATTCATGATACAAAGGCATTCATATTTTCAATCATTTTGGGCATAACATACATGATATCAAAACATTCATATTATAATCATCAATAGTCACAAAAGCAAATTTACTATCTCTTAGACTTATGATATCAATTGGTCCAAATAAATTCATATGAATTAATTGTAGTGGTTTAGAGGTACTTACTTGATTTTTAGGTTTAAAGTTATTTTTTATTTGTTTACCTAGTTGGTATGCATCAGAAACTCTATCTTTAACAAATTTAATTCTAGGCATTCCTGTACAAAAGCCATGCATCATCGTTTAAAATTAAAAAATAAGTTTCATCACAAAAATCACCAAGATCAATAGTATATACATTATTACTCCTTAAGGCAATCATAGATTTATTTTTTGTGCTATCTCTATAATGCAAGCATTATATTCAAATTTAATGTTATATCTCTTATCATATAGTTTATTGAATCTTGGATTTTGAAGATGAAATTAATTAATATGTTTGTCATCTAATGTGCATTTAAGTGACATAAGACTAGCTTCGATCAGAAAAGGCAAATCGATTAAAGTAGGATGAATCAAATGTTAGGCCAGAGCAAACATGTCATAAGATTGGATGTCGGGCCAAAGGATCGATTGATGTGTCGACAAAAGACTTCGGTCTATGAATTTGGGCATTGAGCCAAGAATATTGGACATTGCGCTAAGGAGATTGGATATTTCAAGAAAACAACATGTTGATTGGCTAATACATTGAAGGAGAGGACGATGCGCCGAAGGATCGAACGAAGCGTTGGAAGAACCAATGACATGTCGGACAACATAGGATTCGCTTGTAATCGATTATGTATAGATTGAGTTAGTTTAGAGTTTAATTGAGTCAGTTTAGAATGTAATTAGGCTAACTCAATTAGGGGCCAATCGGGCCCAAAGTAGGGCTATTTTGGGCTAAGAAAAAGGCCTATTCAGTGACCAAAAAGTTAAGTCAAGCGGTGGCATCACCGGTCTAGATGGTGGCACCGCTAGTTGCTTAGTGACTGAGACACAATCTCCAACACTATGTTAGGTGGTAGTACCGCCAAATTGGGTGATGGTACCGCCTAGTGTTAGGCGGTGATATCATCCAAACATAATCTTCGAGACTATGTCAAGCGGTGGTACCGCCTAGTGTTAGTGCTATAGGCAATGGTATCGCACAAACACAATCTCCCAAACTGTATCTAGTAGTGGTACTGCGCAGTATTAGTGCTGCAGGCAATGGTATCACCCAACACAAGCGGTGGTACTGCTAGTACCCTAAAAATCGAGGATGAGACATTTTTTGGCTCTAAGTTTGAATCCACTTGGGGCCTATAAATACCCCTCTCATCTCTACTCAAATCACACAAGAATTGAGAGCAAAAAAGAATAAAAAAGCTATTGTAATCTTGTGAGAACTCCTCTCAAGCTCTAAGTGTTGGTGAAGTTTAAGAGATGAGGTAGTGGGGGTGTAAAGTTTCTCTCCTAAACATGTCAAAAAGAGAATCAATTGTAAGGGTAGTTGGTCTTCTCCCATTGAAGGGAGACCGGTAGTTGAAGTTGGTAGCCTTAAGTGAAGAGGAATCGGGAGTGGATGTAGTCATAGCAACCGAACCACTATAAAAATCTAGTTTGCAATTTTAGTTTGCTCTTTACTTTCATTACAAACTGCTTTACTTTCACTACACTTTCGCATGCTTTCAAGTTAAACACATTTCCTATATGGGCTTTTTCGAAACATTTTTACTAAACGAGATTTCCAACTCGACGTAATTTTTATCGTTGCACTAATTCACCCCCCACCCCTCATAGTGCCGACTCGATTCTAACACAATTAACTATGTTAGGATTAAGAGAACACTAAGAGGTGGGGTGAATTAGTGCAGCGGAAAACTTTCATTGGTTAAAATATGATTTCGTCGAAAGCCATTTCGGAAAGATCTTTAAATTGAAAGCATACGGAAGTGTAGTTGATGTAAAGCAATGAAGTCAGTTTGCAATTTAGATAAATAGCAGAAAGTAAATGCAAATCGAGATTTAGAGTAGTTCGGTCAATCTTGACCTACATCCACTTTTGGCTTCCTCCTCCGACAAGGTCACCGACATCCACTAGAGGCCTTCTTTCAATAGGCAAAGACCAATCACCTTTTACACCCCTCTTCTCCTTTTACCGAGTTTAGGAGATAACCCTTACAAGCACTCACACTCCTCTCTTACAGATTTCTAACACTTAGAGTAGAGGAGGGAATTCTAAAGAGATTGCAGTAGCGTTTCTTTAATTTTAAACTCTCTATGCTTGTGTGCTTTACCCAGGGATGAGAGGGGTATTTATAGGCTTCAAGTTGATTCAAACTTGGAGCCTAAAAATATCTCATCCCGGGTTCCCCGGGCACGAGCGGTATCACCGCCTAGTGTCAGTTTGACGCTGACACAATTGGGGCGCAGTGTTGGGCAGTACCACTGCCCAGACTGGCGGTACCGCCCAGCACCTTTTACACCCCTCTTCTCTTTTTATCGGGTTTAGGAGATAACCCTTACAAGCACTCACACTCCTCTCTTATAGATTTCTAACACTTCGAGTAGAGGAGGGAATTCTAAAAAGATTGCAACAGCGTTTCTTTACTTTTAAACTCTCTGTGCTTGTGTGCTTTAACCAGGGATGAGAGGGGTATTTATAGGCTTCAAGTTGATTCAAACTTGGAGCATAAAAACATCTTATCCTAGGTTCCCCATGCATGGGCGGTACCACCGCCTACGCTGGGCGGTACCACCGCCCAGTGTTAGTCTGACGCTGACACTACCTTGGGTGGTACCACCACCTGGAGCGCAGTGCTGAGCGGTACCACCGCCTGGCACCCTGCCAGCGGTGGTACAACTACCTAGACTAGCGATACCACCGCCTGACATAGTCTCAAAAATTGTGCCATGACGGTGAGACTTCTTGGAACACTGTTTGGGCTTCTTATTGGGTCCAACATAGTTCTTACATGGGCCTAGCTGACCCCTAATTGGGTTGGCCCAATCCAAGCCCAATTACGTGCTAACTACGAAATTCTAAGACATTTGCTAAGCAAAACAAGTCCCTATGTCTATTCTTCCGGCAAACTTCCGACGATCTTCCGGTGAACTTCCGATGGACTCTCGGCAAGCTCCTGGACTTCACAATGATTTTCTTGGCGAGTTTCGATGAGCTTCTCTGGCAAGCTCCGAGACTTCTCAACTGGTTCCTCCAGAACTTCCGACGAACATCCGGACTTCGACGAACTCTCGAACTCCCAACATGATCGCGTCCTTGACTCTGGGACTTCAGTTTGCTCCATGCCTTGCCATCATAGTTAATCCTACACATGTAAATCACACTTCGATCTAGACAATTAATACTAAGCATTAATCAAGTTGTCCGGTATGTCATTGGTCCCTCGACGCTTCATCCAATTCTTCGGCGCATCGTCCTCTCCTGCATTCTATTTCCCAATCGGCCAATTGACTCTGCAACTCCGATATCCTTGGTGCAATGTCCGCTCTTCTTGGCCCGATGCTCAAATCCACAGCCCGAAGCCTTTTGTCGATACGTCGACCGATCCACCGGCCCGACGTCCAATCTTCTGACATGTTCCTCCGACCCAATATGATTTTTCCTATTTTAATTGTCTCATCCTGAGCGAAGCATCCTGCGTCACTCAAAACATAAATTAAAACATAAATACATATCAATTGGTTTCATCATCAAAATACGAGATTCAATAATCTCCCCCTTTTTTATGATGACAATCAATTGATGACGGAGTTAAACTTAACCCCTGGAGTTTAAACAAACTCCCCTTATCAATATGCCTTATTGCTAGAAAACTCTTGGATTCAAAAATCCAAGCAACATCTCATGATCAAATCATAACATTACATCAACATACTTCTCCCCCTTTGTCATCAACAAAAAGGAGAAGTACCACTATCAAGTGTTTGGAGGTAGATTCAAATCATTGCATGTAAAACATAATCTCCACTTTTATTATCATGCAATTTTGCTGTCATCATAGATATGCAAGGTAGTAGGATAGCAATTTCTACAACATACTAGCTAGCAAATTTAAAGATTTGCAAGTTGGTATATTTGCTTTTCTTTGTGATGTGCAAGATAGCATATTTTCGCATCTTCTTGATATTTCATGCTAGCAATTCTTGGTAATGTTCAAGATAGCAATTTCTTCTCTTTTGAGAAGTGCAATTTTTGTTTTCTTCTTGAATTGTGCGAGCTAACAAATTTGCTTTCTAGCAGGTTTTGCTCCCCCTTTATCATTGTCAAAAAGAAGAGAAGACCCTTTACATCAATTTTTAAATTATGACAAAGGCAAATAGTATAGATGAAAACTCAAGTCATGAATTTCAAAATAATTATCTAAGGGAAAAATCATAGTGTTGCATGCATCATTCCAAACCATTTCAAGCCATACAAGCCATAAGTATAAAGAAATCATGTCAAGGATAAGATCAATTAAATATCAAAAGATATGATTCATATAGTAAATCTCTTCTTTAAATAAAATATCAAGAAAAATCATAGGAATACAAAGAAGAGATCTTGTTTTAAAAGAAAATCAAGTAATAAATCCAAGAACTCACAAGAAGAATCATGATTCATTAGAAAATCTCCTCTTAAGAAAATACCAAGTGGAATCGTAGGAGAACGATTAATAAAAAAAATGTTGATTCATAACAAATCTTTCAAGTTATAATTAATTCATGAATACTGAAAGAACATTCAAGATTCATTTGGATAATTTTTCTTCTCTAGTAAATGACAAGAAGAAATATGGGAGTTCAAAAAACAAGATCTTGATTCATAAACAATTTCAAGTTATAAATCACGAGAAATCAAGATCATGATTTCGATAAAAATTTATTCAGATTTAAATCATCAAAATCATTTTTATGGTCCAAGAGGTTCATAAAGGTGATATAAATAGATTCATTAATCTCTTTTTTGAAAAAAATGAGAAAGTAGAAAAAATAAATTTTTCTAGGAGAAACCTTTTCTCTTTTTAATTGTTTCAGTTCATGTGATTTATTTCATTTATGCCAAACAAAAATGTTCATCAATGTTTAGGATCGATAAATGAATTTCATCATAAAAACCATCAAGACCAATAAATCACAAAAATCATCATTTATAACTTTAAAATCTCATGCATAAAATCGGCAATCATGGAACCAAAATATTTAATATTTTCATTACATCTTTATACATCATTAAGTATATAATCGTGAAGCATGACACTTACACTATTTCATATAAGCATACCTATTTCATTTATACCAAATCAAAACATGCATCATTTTTTAAACCGAAAAAGCCACTTTCATTAAAAAATCGATAATCCATAAATCTCAAAAATCTTCATGTATAATTTTAAAAAATAAATTTATTAGGCATGATATCATCAAACATAATTTCATAAGGCATTTTCAATCAAAATCATTTGTTTATCATAAACATATAATTTTCATGATTATTTTCAAAATTACTAGAATGATAAACATGATTCCTAATTTTTTATTTTCATTATTAAACATGCACTTTTAAAAAAAATTAATTCTAAACTAAATTAAAAATAACTCATGAAAAATATCATGTAATTTTAAAATAAACTAAAGGCGTTTTGATTACCTCAACGTTGAAAGTCGTTAAGGCGTAGTTTGCCACCTCGCCTTTATTGATTTTCTCCTCGTCTTCAGAGGAGCTCGATTCATCCCACTTTATGTTTTTCTTCTTGCATTCAAAGCAAGTAGTTGTGTTCTTTAATTCTTGTTTCATGAACTTTTTAAATTTCTTAGTGAGTAGTTCATGTTCACCATCACTTAAGCTTATGCTCGAGTGGTCTTCAAATATTCTAAGTTCGAAATTCTTCTTGTTCTTTGGAAGGTGGTTCTCAAGTTCTTTACGTGCATTGTATGTTATTTCATAGGTCATCAAGGACCCTATTAGTTCTTCGATTGGAAATCGGTTCAAATTTTTTGATTCTTGAATAGCCGTTATTTTTTAATCCCAACTCTTATCAAGAGAACGTAAAATCTTGTTTACAAGTTCAAAATTCGAAAAATATTTGTCAAGAGCTTTTAAACCATTGACGACATCCGTAAAACGAGTGTACATGTCAACAATGGTTTCACTCGGCTTTATTCGAAAAAGCTAGAAATCATGCATTAAAAAATTAATTTTTGAATCTTTAACTTTGCTAGTTCCTTCATGTGTGATTTCAAGAGTGCGCCAAATATCGAAAGCCATTTCACAAGTAGAAACATGATTAAACTCATTTCTATGTAAGGAGCAAAACAAGGCATTCATAGCCTTAGCATTTAAAGAAAAAGTCTTCTTCTCCAAACCATTCCAATCTTTCATTGGAAGAGAAGACCTTTTAAAGCCAGATTCGATAATGTTCCATAAGTTCAAATTCAAAGAAAGCAAGAAAACTCTCATTCGAGTTTTCCAATAAGTGTAATCCGTCCCATTGAAAAAGGGAGGATGAATGAGAGATTGACCCTCTTGAAAGCTGATATGAGCCATTTCTATTTGAGTGTTAAACTAAATTAGAAAATGAGGCTCTGATACCAATTGTTAGGATCAAGAGCGCACAAAGAGGGGGGGTGAATTAGTGCAGCGAAAAACTTTCGTTGGTTAAAATCTGATTTCGTCGAAAACCATTTAGGAAATATCTTTTTATTGAAAGTATACTGAAGTGTAGTGGATGTCAAGCAATGAAGATAGTTTGCAGTTAAGATAAATAACAGAAAGTAAATGCAAATCAAGATTTAGAGTGGTTCGGTCAATCTTGACCTATATCTACTTTTGGCTTCCTCCTCCGACGAGGTCACCGACATCCACTAGAGGCTTTCCTTCAATAGGTGAAGGCCAATCACCTTTTACATCCTTCTTCTCCTTTTACTGTTTTTAGGAGATAACCCTTACAAGCACTCATACTCCTCTCTTACAGATTTCTAACACTTAAGAGTAGAAAAGGGAATTCTAAAGAGATTGCAGCAGCATTTCTTTACTTTTAAACTCTCTGTACTTGTGTGCTTTAACTAGGGATGAGAGGGGTATTTATAGGCTTCAAGTTGATTTAAACTTGGAGCCTGAAAACATCTCATCCTGGGTTCCCCATGCACGGGCGGTACCACAGCCTACGTTGGGCGGTACCACAGCCTAGTGTCAGTTTGACACTGACACTGCCCTAGGTAGTACCACAACCTAGGGCGTAGTGTTGGGCAGTACCACCACCCAGACTGGAGGTACCATCGCCTAGCACCCTGCTAGCGGTGGTACAATCGCCCAGATTGGCGGTACCATCGCTTGACATAGTCTCGAAGACTGTGCCATGACGGTGAGACTTCTTGGGGCACTGTTTGGCCTTCTTATTGGGCCCAACACAGTTCTTACATGGGCCTAGCTGACCCTTAATTAGGTTGGCCCAATCCAAGCCCAATTACGTGCTAACTACGAAATCCTAAGACATTTGCTAAGCAAAACAAGTCCCTATGTCTATTCTTCCGGCGAGCTTCCAGTGATCTTCCGACGAACTTCCGACGGACTCCCGGCAAGCTCCTGGACTTTACAATGATCTTCTTGGTGAGTTCTGACGAGCTTCTCTGGTAAGCTCCGAGACTTCTCGGCTGGTTCCTCCAGAACTTCCGATGAACTTCCGACGAACTCTCGAACTCCCAACATTATTGCGTCCTTAACTCCGAGACTTCATTTTGCTCCATGCCTTGCCATCGTAGTTAATCTTGCATATGTAAAATATACTTCGATCTAGACAATTAATATTAAGCATTAATCAAGTTGTTCGGCATGTCATTGGTCCCTCGATGCTTCGTCCGATTCTTCAGCTCATCGTCCTCTCCTGCGGCCTATTACCCAATCGGTCAATTGACTCCACAACTCCAATATCCTTAGCACAATATCCGCTCTTCTTGGCCTGATGCTCGAATCCATGGCCCAAAGCCTTCTGTCGATATGTCAACCGATCCACCGGCCCGACGTCCAATCTTCTAACATGTTCCTCCAGCCCAACATGATTTTTCCTACTTTAATTGCCTCATCCTGATCGAAGCATCCTGTGTCACTCAAAACATAGATTAAAACATAAAGACATATCAATTGGTTTTATCATCAAAATACGAGATTCAACAAACTAATGCTTAGTAAGTTATGTTTTAAACCATATATCGATAAAACATCTTTAATCAAAAGTTTTGATTTGTTACTTATATTTTATTTGCTAATAATTTTTTATTTGTTGTTATCTCCAAAGGTAACATATCCTTCGTCTTGACTAGTTAGCTTAGAGAAATGTGTTGGATCTCTAGTCATGTGCCTTGAGCATCCACTATCAAGATATCATCTCTTGCTCCTAGCTTTTAATTGTTGACATTTACAAGAAAAGGGAGTCCATCATGATTAGATCTACCTACCTTGAATTTTGACATTAAGTCATTTATGGTTCTTTTAGGAACCTAAACTAATTTATGAGAGCTGTATTTTTTGAATGAACATTTATAAGCATAATGACCACATCTATCATAAAAATTACATTTAACTTTAGGGGGAATATATAATGTGGGTCCCTTAACAAATGTAGTTGGCTTTTGTTGAGTATTATTACTCACGAAGTCAATTTCTTCCTTTCTATGTATATGAACTTTATTAGTAAAAATCATGTTTAATGATTTGTTACAAATTTTAAAATTTTATAATGTTTGTTATAATAACATATTTTTCTTTTTGAATGAATCTAACTCTTCATATTTAGTACAAGATGTTAACAAGCATTGTCATACTTATTTTTTATTTATCAAATTCATTAGAGAGAGATACATGATCCTTTTTTAATAATTTATATTTCTCACTGATTATTTTTAGTTCATCATACAAATCATAAAATACATTAAGTAATTCATTATAAGGTAAAGAAGTTTTAGTTGAGTCACATACCTCATTGTTGAAAGCCACTAATACATAGTTTGTCATTTCGTTTTCATTGGTTTGCTCTTCGTCTTCTGATGTACATGATTCATCCCAAGTTGTCTTGAGTGCTTTATTCATCTTTTGTTCTAGCATTTTCTTCTTCAGTTGTGGACACTCATTTTTAAAGTGTCTTAGCTTTTTTGCATTCATAGTAAATGATTATCCTTTTTGAGTTTATTTTTATTATTAGAGTCTTATTTTATAGGATTTATTTTGTTCCTTTTTATGAACCTTTTAAATTTTCTTGTGAGGAGTGCCAAGTCTGTTAGGATCAAGAGCGCACTAAGAGAGGGGGGTGAATTAGTGCAGCGAAAAACTTTTATGATTTCAATGAACTTATTTCGATTTAAGCTGATTCAACAAGAATGGTTTCAACTCAATCCTTTTCGAAAGAACTTTGAATTTGAAACATTTTGCGAAAGAGCAAGAAATGATTAAGGTGATTTGCAGCAAAGTAAAGTGCACAAATGAAAAGTGTCAGTTTTGTAAGGTCTTTGTATGATTAAAGCCGATCTCGGAAAATGTTTATGCCAAAGCGTAAGTAGACATAGTTAAGGCACAGTAAGGAGGAGAAACAGTTTGCTATAAAGGAAAGTTGCTCAAAGTAAATGCAAACCGAGTTTTTAGAGTGGTTCGGTCAACGTGACTTACATCTACTATAGGCTTTCTCCTCTGACAAGGTCACCAGCATCTACTAGAGGCCTTCCTTCAATAGGCAAAGGCCAACCACCCTTTTATAGCTTTTCTCCTTTTGCCGGGCTTAGGAGACAACCATTACAAGTTTCACTCCCCTCTTGAATGATCTCAACACTTAGAAAGAAGGAGGAGAACTCTAGCTTTTACAACACTTTAAGGCCTCAAAGACTCAAGATAATGTCAAGTTTTTGTTGCCCTTTCATGCAGGAAAGGATGGGGTTTTTAGAGGCCCCATTGAGTTCAACAATGGAGCCTAAAAGTGTCCAATCCTGGATTTCCGGGGTCCTAGCGGTACCACCGCCATTACTAGGCAGTACTACTGCCTATCATCGAGCACTGGGTGGTACTATCGACCGAGCTCTGGTGGTACCATCACCCAAAGCTCCTGGAAGACCGAGTCTCCCAGGCGGTGCCACCACTGGCCAAGATTTCAAGGGCCGAATGGGCTGTTCCATTCAGCCCAATTTGGGTCTATTAAGGGCTCACTTGGCCCCTAATTAAGTTAGTATGATTACCTCCCAATCCTAACTTAATATATACTCTAACTATAACAATTAAGACATTATTACTACAATTCGTGTTTCGGTGCGTCAATCGCTTCTTCCGGCGAGCTTCTAGCGTACTTCCGGCGAACATCCGACGAACTCTCGATGATGCTCCGGCGGACTCCCGACAAGCTCTTGGACTTTGCGACGATCTTCTTGGCGAGTTCCGACGAGCTTCTATGGCAAGCTCTTGGACTTCTCGGCTGGTTCCCGCAGAACTTTCGACGAACGTCCGGACTTCCGACGAACTCTCGAACTCCCAACGTGATCTTGATATTGACTCCGGCATAACATCTGTTATATGTCTTACTACCATTGTAGTTAATCCTGCACACTTTTTTCAACATATAGATTAGATAAACAAATGACAATTGACTTTAGCATCAAAATCTGAGATTCAATAATCTCCCCCTTTTTGATGATGATAATCAATTGATGACAGAGTTAACCTTAACTCCCCCTATCTATATACCATACTTGAGAAAAGCCATTCTTGAATTCAAAGCCTTTGAATTCAAGAGACATATTGATAAGTTAAGTTCATTTAACCTTATCAATACACCCATCATGATTCCTATCATAATGTAAATTTCTGAAAATGATGTCAAGGCATGACATCCATTTTCAAGTCTTATATTTCAAATATGAAGGATAACAATCATAGCAGTTCATTCTATGACAAGATATCAATTTGTAATATTTCAAATTTAGCTCTAGATATCTTATCATAATGCAAATATTTCAAGTGTAAAATTGTATACATTTATTATCAATTTACCATATATTTCTCCCTCTTTGTCATCAACAAAAAGAAGAACGATTCAACAATATATGTAATTATGGTAAAAATTCATGTCATTTTTCAACTTGTAAAGAAATTCATACCAATTATTTTTCAAGCATTCATGACATGATATCATTCATTAACTTCTTTCGTTTTACTTATCATCAAAACTTTGCATGAAGAAGGAAAGAAGAAAGGTAAAAACCATTGAGAACCAACTTTAAATGAAGTTAAAACTGAATGAAAGAGTTTTATTAAATCATGCTTCATTTTTCACAAGGATCATGATATACATGTGAAATTTAAATCCTTGCAAGTGTTCATCTAAAAGAAATTCTTCCTTCATCAAGAAGGAATTCATGTGAAAGAATCATTATATCAAACCCATTTCTCAATTTAAAAATTTACAAGCGATAAATCCATGAGAGATGCATTTGTCAATTAATTCCATGTATCAAAAATCATTAAGTGATGGAGCATGGATATGAAATAGCTTTGATATGACATAGGCTCATAAAAGCTCTATTCAAGAAATACATTAAGTCTAGAAGAGAAATACAATAAAATCATGCATTCGGACATGTTTTGTCATAGCTTTTCAATCATAATCATGAAGATAAATATGATATTGCATGATCATAGAAACTTTTATAAACTTTCCAATGTGAACATGTTATTGAAGCACATAATCAAGTAAAATTCTCATCATAAAATTATAAGCATAGAATTTAAATGAGTGATCAAGAAAGTCCGAAAATAAAATTTAACAGATTCATGCATTCGGACAAATCAATATTTCTAATTCTCTTCTAATAAAATCAAATTGTTCTTCACTTAAAGGTTTTGTAAAAATATCGACCAATTGATGTTTTGTATCAATAAACTCTAGGATTACATCATGATTAGTGATATGATCTCGTATAAAGTGATGCCTAATATCAATATGTTTTGTTCTAGAGTGTTGAATGAGATTCTTTGTTAAACATATTGCACTTGTGTTATCACATTTTATGGGAATATTTTTAAAATGAATCTTATAATCCTTTAAAGTATTTTTCATCCATACAACTTGTGCACAGCATGCACTAGCTACAATATACTCAGCTTCGGTTGTTGATAGTACAACCGAGTTTTGTTTCTTGGATGACCAAGAAATAAGTGCATGTCCCAAAAATTGACATATTCCTGATGTGCTTTTTCTATCTAGTCTACATCCAGCAAAATCCCATCAGCATAAGCAATTAACTCAAAATTCTCAGATTTTGGATATCATAATCCTAGATTTGTTGTTCCTTTAAGATATCGAAGTATTCTTTTAACTGCTTTGAGATGAGATATCTTAGGATTAGATTGAAACCTAGCACATAGTCCTACACTAAACATGATATCCAGTCTAGTTACAACGAGGTAAAGTAGGATTCCTATTATACCCCTATAAGTTTTTTGATCAAAGCTTTCTCCACTTTCATCAATTTCTAACTTAGTGGAGGTGCTCCTGGGAGTGTTGATAGCTTTTGAGCTATCCATATTGAACCTTTTTAGCAAATCTAAAACGTATTTTGTTTGACTAAGAAATGTATCATTACTTAGTTGTTTAATTTGTAAGCCTAAAAAGAAAGTTAATTCCCCCATCAAACTCATTTCAAATTAAAGACTCGTACTTTTAGCAAATGATTCATAAAGAGATTCATTCGTTGAACCGAAAATAATGTTATCAACATAAATTTGAATAATAAAAAAATTATTTTCAAAATTTTTGATAAACAATATAGTATCGACCTTGCCTTTAGAGAAATTATTTTTAATAAAAAATGAACTAAGTCTCTCACACCAAGCTGTTGGGGCTTGTTTTAAACCATAGAGAGCTTTAGTTAATTTAAAACATGATTAGAAAACTATTATTCTCAAATCCGGGAGGTTATTCAACATAAATTTCTTCGGAAATAAAGCCATTAAGAAAAGTACTTTTAACATCCATTTGAAACAACTTAAAATTATTACTACTAGCATAGGTAAGGAGCATCCTTATGACTTCTAATCAAGCCACAGGAGTGAAGGTTTGGCCACTAATCTAACCTTGTTTCTAACCACGATACTAGATTCATCTTGCTTGTTTCTAAAGACCCATTTAGTACCAATAACTAAATGGTCATTTGGCCTAGGAACAAACTTCCACACCTCATTTCTCTCAAATTGTCTAACTCATCTTGCATTGCGATAATCCATGAATCATCTTTCATGGCTTCGTCAATACATTTAGGTTCAATTTGGGAGAGAAAAGCGGCATTGGCACAAAAATTTTTAAGAGAAGAACATGTTTGAACCCCTTTAAATGTGTCTCATATGATTAGCTCTTTAGGATAAGCATCTATATACTTCCAATCCTTGGGTAAGGATGTTTCGAAAGTGGATGCATCCAAGTTGCTAGTTGGAGAAGGGGTTTCATTTAAATTCAAAGTATCAAAATTAACATCATCATCAAAATCATTTTTCTTAATTTCAGAAACCTCATTAAAAACAACATGAATGGATTCTTCTATAATCAAGGTTCTTTTATTAAAGATATGAAATGCTTTAGAAATCGAAGAATAGCCAAGAAAAATTCCTTCATCGGACTTAGCATCAAATTTTCCTAAAGCATCTTTTCTATTCAAGATAAAATACTTACACCCAAAAACTTTAAAATATGAAACATTGGGTTTTTTGTTGTTCCAAGGAGTTTTGGTGAGTAAGGGTCTTACTAGAACTCTATTCATGATATAGCATGCCGTGTTTATGGCTTCGGCCCAAAAATATTTGGGTAGGCTATGTTCATTCAACATGGTTCTTACCATTTCTTGTAAATTTCTATTCTTTCTTTCTACTACTCCATTTTATTGAGGATTTCTTAGAGTAGAGAAGTTGTTGTTGTATCTATTAGATTCACAAAATTCTTGGAAATCATGGTTTTGAAATTCACCACCGTGATCACTTCGAATTGACGAAATCATAAAACTCTTTTTATTTTGAATACGTTTACAAAACTTAGATAAATACCTAAAGCATTCACTTTTGTGTGCCAAAAAATAAGTCCATATATATCTACTATAATCATCTACAATGACAAAAGCGTATTTGCTACCTCCTAGGCTTAATGTAGAAATTGGTCCGAACAAGTCCATATTGATCAATTACAAAGGTCTAGAGGTGCTTATTTGATTCTTAGGTCTGAAGTTACCTTTTATTTGTTTTCCTAATTCTATGCATCACACACATTATCTTTAACAAACTTGATATGAGGAATTCCTCTTTCAAGTTCTTTAGATGAGATTCGTGTGATTAGCTTCATGCTAGTATGACCTAATCTTCTATGCCAAAGCTAAGCATCGTCATTCAAAATCGAAAAAATATTTCATTGCAAAGATCACTAATGTCAATGGTGTATATATTATTTTATTTTAATACAATTATAGATGTGTTTTTGTGTGGTTTTTTAATAATATAAGTATTAGATTCAAATTTAATAATATATCCTTTATCACACAATTGACTAATGCTCAAGAAGTTATGTTTTAAACCATCAACTAATAAAACGTCTTCAATAAAGAAGTTGGATTTGTTACCTATGGTTCCTTTGCCAATAATTTTACCATTGTTATTGTCTCCGAAGGTGACATATCCTTCATCTATGCTAGTGAGCTTAGAGAATTGAGATGGATCTCCGGTCATATGTCTTGAGCATCCACTATCAAGGTACCATCTCTTACTCCTAGCTTGTGATGGTATATGTTTCTATAAAAAAGGTGGATTTTTATGTACCCATTTGACTTTGGGTGCCTCAAAAACCGATCTAAATTGCTTATCATGTTGCATAGAATTCTTTACGGTTTATTTAGGAACTCAAATCAATTTGTTTGGACTACACTTTTTAAACGGACAATGATAAGCTTTATGTCCACGTTTGTAACAAAAATTATATTTGTTTTGGGGCAAAATATGCAAGATAAGGCCTTTAACGAAGGTGGTTGGATTTTGGCTTGAGCTTATCACAAATCCGATTCCACTTCTTTTATGAACGTGACCCTTATTGGTAAGGATCATGTTTTAGGACTTACTACAAACCTCAAATTTCTTCAATGTATCCTTGAGTAGCAAGTTCTCCTTTTGGAGTATTTTTAAATCATGGCATTTCGTACATAGAGCTAAACTATCATTATGCTTAATTTTTAATTTATTAAAATTATTAACAAGTGAATCAGGCTCCTTTTTTAACAATTTATATTTTTTACTAATTGTTTTGCATTCATCAAATAAATCATGAAAAGCATTTAATAAATCTTCAAATGATAAATTTACATCAATTGAACTTGATACCTCTTCTCCAATGGCCATTAGTGCATAGTGAGCAACTTGCTCAGTGTTGGGCTCCTCTTCTTCGGATGTGCTTATATCATCCTATGTTGCTTTGAGTGCCTTCTTCTTTGGTGTTCTATTCTTAGCTTGGGGACATTCACTCTTGTAGTGTCCCGGTTTCTTGTATTCATAGCAAATTACTTAATCTTTCTTGGGTTCAAATTTATTTTTAGTGTCATTTTTAAATTTATTTTTTTAATAAATTTTTTGAATTTTCTTGTTAAAAGTGCCAAGTCATCATCAAAGTTCCCATCACTTGAGTTTTCTCTCAAGTGGTCTTCTTATGTTCTAAGTATCATATCCTTTTTGTTCTTTGAAAGGGTGTCCTCAAGTTCTTCATGAGCTTTGTATGTCATTTTGTAGGTCATTAGTGACCCAATTAATTTTTCAAGAGGAAAGTTATTTAAATCTTTGACCTCTTGAATGGCCGTGACTTTAGGGTCCCAACTCTTTGGAAGGGATCTTAAAATTTTATTAACGAGCTCAAAATCCGAAAAACTTTTACCAAGTCCTTTTAGACCATTGACGACATCCGTAAAATGAGTGTACATGTCTCCAATGGTCTCACTCAATTTCATTCGAAATAATTCATAAGAATGTACTACAAGGTTGATTTTTGACTATTTCACTCTACTCGTGCCTTCGTGAGTCACTTCGAGTGTATGCCAAATATCAAAAGTCATTCCATAAATCGAAACACGATTGAACTCGTTTTTATTAGTACACAAAATAAGGCATTCATAACCTTTGCATTTAAAGCGAAAGTCTTCTTCTCCAATTCATTCCAATCGATCATTGGAAGAGAAGACTTTTGTAATCTATTTTCTACAATGTTCCAAAGCTTAAAATCCATTGAAATTAGGAAGATCCTCATTCATGTCTTCCAATAGGTGTAATCTGTTCCATTGAACATGGGCAGACTGTTAGGATCAAGAGCACTAAGAGTGGGAGGGGAGGGGGGGGTGTGAATTAGTGCAGCGGAAAACTTTCGACGATTTAAAGCTACGTTCGTATGATAAAATCGTTTCCGACGTAAAATTGTTTTCGGAAACTTAACTTGAAAGCGAGTTCATAAATGAGTGCATTAAAAGTAATGAGGAAGTAAAGCACATATGGAGGTTTGCAGTAAGGTAAGCAGCAAGAATAAATGCAAACCAAGGAAGATGAGAGTTTATACTGGTTCCGTCAATCGTGACCTACATCCACTCCTATGATTCCTCTTCCGTCGAGGCCCCCGGCATCCACTAACAATCTTCCTTTACTAGGTGAAGATCAATCTCCTTCTTACACCCCCCTTCTCCTTTTACCGGGTTTAGGAGACAACCCTTACAAGCACTCACTCTCCTCTCTTAAATAGAATTCTAACACTTAAGCTAGAGGAGAGAAATTCTAGAGATTGCAGTAGCATTTTCTCTCTTTTAATCTCCTTGTGCTTGTGTGTTTTACCTAGGGATGGGAGGGGTATTTATAAGCTCCAAACTGGTTTGAATTTGGAGCTCAAAAATGTCATCTCCCGGATTTTCGGGGTCCTGGCGATACCACCTCCTGACTGGGGCAGTACAACCGCCTAGCAGCTCGGAGACTGAGACTCTGGGCAGTGCCACCGCCTGACAGGGGCAGTTGCACCACCCAGTCTTGCTCGGAGACTGAGCCCTGGCGGTGCCACAGCCTGAATGGGGTGGTTGCATTGCTTGGCAAAACTCGGAGACCGAGCTCAGGCGGTTCCACCGCTTGTCAGGGGCGGTTGCACCGCCCAGTCTCGCTTGAGACTGAGCCCAGGCGGTGCCACCACCTGACTAGGGCAGTTGCACTGCCCAGCTTTCCTAGGAGACCCTCACCTGGGCGGTGCCACCGCCGACCCTGGCGGTGCCACCACCTAGCAGGAATTCTGGTCCGAATGGGTTGATCCATTCGGCCCAATTTGGGTCTGTCACGAGCCCAATTGCCCCCAGATTAAGTTAATGGGATCACCTCCCATTCCTAACTTAATCTACATGCTAACTACAACATTTCTTAAGACATTTACTACAACTTGCTCCAGTGCATCAATCGCTTCTTCCAGCGAGCTTCCGATGAACTTCCGTCGATCATCCGATGAACCCTCGGTGATGCTCCTGCGGACTTCCGGAAAACTCCTGGACTTTCGATGATCCACTTGGCGAGTTCTGACGAGCTTCTTTTGGCAAGCTCCTGGACTTCTCGGATTTGTTCCCACAGAACCTCCGATGACCGTTCGGACTTCCATCGAACTCTCGAACTCCCAACGTGATCATAGTCTGGACTCCGGTGCAACTCCTACTGCATGTCTTTCTTCCATCGTAGTTAATCCTGCACATGTAAAACAAAACTTCGATCGAGACAATTAATCCTAAGCAATTAACCAAGTTGTCCAACATGTCATTGGTCCCTCAACGCTTCGTCCGATTCTTCGGCGCATCATCCTCTCCTGCGGCCTATTGCCCAATCGACCAGTTGACTCCGCAACTCCGATATCCTTGGCACAATACCCGCTCTTCTTGGCCCGATGCCCGAGTCCATGGCCTGAAGCCTTCTATCGATATGTCGACCGATCCACCGACCCGACGTCCAATCTTCTGACATGTTCCACCGGCACAACATGATTTTTCCTGCTTTAATTGTCTCATCCTGATCGAAGTATCCTGCATCACTCAAAACATAGATAAAAACATAAACATATATCAAGTGGTTTCATCATCAAAATACGAGATTCAACACAGACATGTAATTGAGTGACCCTCTTGGTTTCCGGCAAATAACATCACTCTTGGGTTTTAAGCCATCTGAGAGTAAACCTTGCTCTGATACCAATTGTTAGGACCAAGAGCGCACTAAGAAGAGGGGGGGGTGAATTAGTGTAGTGAAATTTTTTTATGATTTCAATAAACTTATTTTGATTAAAGCTGATTCAACAAGAATGGTTTCAACTCAATCCTTTTCGGAAGAACTTTGAACTTGAAACCTTTCGTGAAAGAGCAAGAAAAGATTAAAGTGATTTGCAGCAAAGTAAAGTGCAAAAATGAAAAGCATTGGTTTTTTAAGGTCTTCGTACGATTAAAGCCGATCTCGAAAAATGTTTACGTCAAAGCGTAAGTAGACGTAGTTAAGGCACAGTATGGAGGAGAGGTAGTTTGCTATAAAGGAAAGTTGCTCAAAGTAAATGCAAACCGAGTTTTTTCAGTGGTTCGGTCAACATGACCTACATCCACTATAGGCTTCCTCCTCCGACGAGGTCACTGGCGTCCACTAGAGGCCATCCTTCAATATGCGAAGGCCAATCACCCTTTTACAGTTTTTATCCTTTTGCCGGGCTTAGGAGACAACCCTTATAAGTTTCACTCCTCTCTTGAATGATCTCAATACTTAGAAAGAAGAGGAGAACTCTAGCTTTTACAACACTTTAAGGCCTCAAATACTCAAGATAATTTCAAATTTTTGTTGCCCTTTCATGTAGGAAAGGGTGGGGTTTTTATAGGCCCCAATGAGTTCAAAAATGGAGCCTAAAAGTGTCTAATCCTAGATTTCCGGGGTCCTGACGGTGCCACCGCCATTACTGGGCGGTACTACCGCCTGTCATCGGGCACTAGGCGGTACTATTGACCGAGCTCTAGTGGTACCATCACCTAGAGCTCCTGGGAGACCGAGTCTCCCAAGCGGTGCCACCGTTGGCCAAGATTTCAGGGGCCGAATGGGCTGTTCCATTCAGCCCAATTTGGGTCTGTTAAGGGCCCAGTTGGCCCCTAATTAAGTTAGTGGGATTACCTCCTAATTCTAACTTAATCTATACTTTAACTATGACAAGTAAGACATCATTACTGTAATTCGTGTTTCGGTGCGTCAATTGTTTCTTCCGGCAAGCTTCCGGCGTACTTCCGATGAGCTTCTTACGTACTTCCGATGAACTCTCGGTGATGCTTTGGCGAACTCTCGGCAAGCTCCTGGACTTCGCGACGATCTTCTTGGTGAGTTCCGACGAGCTTCTATGGCAAGCTCCTGGACTTCTCGGCTGGTTCCCATAGAGCTTCCAACGAACGTCCGGACTTCCGACGAACTCTCGAACTCTGAAGTGATCTTGATATTGACTCCGACATAACATCTGCTGCATGTCTTACTACCATCATAGTTAATTCTGCACATTTTTCTCAACATATATATTAGATAAACAAATAACAATTGACTTCATCATCAAAATCCGAGATTCAACAAAGTCATCATTATCACTTGAGCTTTCGCTCGAGTGGTCTTCTTTAGTTCTAAGTGCAATATCCTTCCTATTTTTTTGGAAGGTTATCCTCATGTCCGTCATGTGTCTTGTAAGCCATTTCATAAGACATTAATGATCCTATGAGTTCTTCAAGAGAAAAGTCATTTAAGTCTTTTATTTCTTGAATTGTAGTTGCCTTTAGATCCCAACTTCTTGGAAGATATTTTAAAATTTTATTAACAAGTTTAAGATTAGTATAACATTTACTAAGAGCTTTTAAACCATTGCCAACATCCACAAAATGGGTGTATACAATGATTTCACTTGGCTTCATTCTAAATAATTCATAAATATATATCAAAAGATAAATCTTAGATTATTTTACTCTTCTTGTGCCTTTAAACTTCAAGTGTGTGCCAAATATTATGTGCATTTTCATATATAGAAACACGATTGAACTCATTTTATCTAAATCACTAAATAAAGTATCCATAGCTTTAGCATTTAAAGAAAATATTTTCTTCTCTAAACCATTCAATTCATTCATTGTTCCAGAGGATTTTTGAAAACCACATTCAATGACATCCCATAAATCAAAATCAATAGAAATAAAAAAATTCATATTCATGTCTTCCAATATATGTAGTCCATTGCATTAAACATAAGAGGACGAGTGAGAGAGTAACCCTCTTGATTGCCAAAAAAAGTCATTTAATCTCTCTTGGACGTTAAACCAACTGAGAGAACCAGGCTCTGATACCAATTGTTAGGATCGTAAAAGCACTAGGGGGGGAGGGGAGGTGACTTAGTGCTTTCAAAAAATTTCGATTTGAAAGTTTGATCAATGAAACCCATACCGAAAATATGATTAACAAAAAGTGCGAGTAAGGATTTCTTAGTAAGTAAATCGATATACAATAGTAAATCAAGATAAAACAAGAAATATGAACCGATTTATAATGGTTCGGTCATCCCAACTTATGTTTACTCCTGATTTCTCTTCCTTCGAGGCCACTAGCTTTCACTATCGATCTTTTCGATGGACAAATATTAACTACCCTTGTTACAACTCTTTCTCCTTTAGGAAAACTTTTAGACTCAAGGAGGAAGAGACTTGACACTTTTCAAGAGTTTACAACACTTTAAAATCATAATATTTTCATACTCTTGCAAGCAAGCATGAGAGGGGTATTTATAGGCCCCAAATGGCTTCAAAAATGGAGCCAAAAATTCAAATCCCCATATTTTCATGATAATAGTGGTACCACCGGTTACACTAGGCGGTACCACCACCTATCACCCAAAGTACTAGCGGTACCACCACCTGACATAGTTTAGGAGATTGTATCAGAGTGGTACCATCGTCAGTCTAGGTGGTACCACTACTAGTCTGGGCAGTACCATCGTTGACCCTAGTGGTACCACCATTGGATTTTTCATAAAAGTACATTATGTACTTTCCAACTTACAAACAGTACCACCGCTTGGCTTGGTAGTGCCACCGCATGGCTTAGTGGTGCCACCGCTTGGCCCAACCTTAGGTTACTGAATTGGCCTTCCAATAGGCCCAATTCAACCATGATTCAAGTCCAATGGGCACCTAATTAAATTATGATGGTTATACCCAAAACTAACTCAATTAAACTCTAAATTACTTCGATCAAAATACAATAACCATGAAGCATATGTTGTCCAGCATGTCACTAGTTCATCCAACACTTAGTCCGAACTTCCGACATGCTGTCTTTTCCTTTGGCATATTGCCCGATCCATCGGTTAGGAACGAGTCGACACTAAGAGGGGGTGGGAGCGAATTAGTGTAGTAGTAAAAATGTCAGTTTAAGAAAATTCTTTCGTACAATAAAACTGATTTCGGAAACTTGAAAGCGTATGCTAGTGTAGGCATAGTAAAAACACAGTAAAGAGGAGAGGCAGTTTACTTATAAAAGTAAATTACTCAAAGTAAAGGCAAACCCGATTTTTATAGTGGTTCGGTCATTGTGACCTACATCTACTCTGCTAATTCCTCTTCCGTCGAGGCCACCGGCATCCACTATCGATCTTCTTTTAATAGGCAAAGATTATCCTCCTTCTTACACCCCTCTTTTTCTTTTCATAGGTTTAGGAGACAACCTTTATAAGCACACACTCCTCTCTAAATAGAATTCTAAGTTTAAGCTAGAGGAGGGGATTTCTCAAGAGATTTCTACAGCGTTTTCTCACTTTTAAACTCTCTGTGCTTGCTTAAGTTAACCAAGAATGAGAGGGGTATTTATAGGCTTTAAGTTGATTTAAACTTGGAGCCTAAAAAGGTCTTATCCCAGGTTTCCTGGGTACTGGCGGTACCACCGTCGTTCCTAGGCAGTACTACCACCGTAGGATCTGCTACTGGGCGGTACCACCGTCGAACAGGGGCGGTACCACCACTGGCAGCATTCACTGCTAGCGGTACCACCACCCAGCCTGGGTGACACCACCACCCAGATTTCCTAGGGTGATGTTTCCTAAGCGGTACCACCGCCGGCTAGGTTTTCAGCACCTTGGTTAAGCCTTGAATCCGGCCCGAACTAGCCCAACCTCGAGCCTAGTTGGCCCCTAACAGAGTTGATGGGATTATCTCCTAATCTTAACTCTAATTATGTGCTAACTACAATTCCTAAGACATATTCTAAGCAAGATAAGTCTGGTTTCTTCCGATGATCTTCCGGCGAACTTTCGACGATCTCTCGGCAATGTTTCGACGGACTCCCGACAAGCTCCTAGACTTCACGACGATCTTCTTGACAAATTCCAATGAGCTTCTTTGGCAAGCTCCAGGACTTCTTGGTCAATTACGGCAGGACTTCCGATGAACATCTGGACTTTCGACGAACTCTCGAACTCCCAACGAAATCACATTCTTGACTCCGGAACTTCATTTTGCTTTATGCCTTGCTATCGTAATTAATCTTGCAAATATAAAAACATACTTTGATCTAGACAATTATTACCAAGCATGAATCATGTCGTCCAGCATGTCATTAGTCAATCGACGCTTCATCCGATTCTTCGATGCATCATCCTCTCTTATGGCCTATTGCCCAATCAGCAAGTTGACCTCTGCAACTCCGATATCTTTGGCACAATATCCACTTTTATTGGCCTGATGCCCGAAACCATAGCCCGAAGCCTTCTGTCGATATGTCGACTGATCCTTTAGTGTGACATCTAATCTTCTGACATGTTTCTCCAACCTAACATGATTATTCCTGCTTTACATGTCTCTCCCTGATCAATGCATCTTGCGTCACTCAAAACACATATCAAATCATAAACACTTATCAATTGATTTCATCATCAAAATCTGAGATTCAACACTATCGGCATGTTGACCTCCCGCAACATCTGATCTCTTTGGCGCAATGTCCGATCTTTCTAGCCCAATGCCTGATCTCCAACATGATAAACTTTGACCCAACATCTGATTCTTCTACTTCAATTATTTGCCTTTCCATGATCGAAGTATATTCTATGTCACTTTTTCCAAATACTCATTAGTTTATAAACTCATCAATTGATTTTATCATCAAATTTCAGGATTCAACAAAGTCTGTGATAGTACACTTGCACCATCTTTATCAACGAATCATTTGTCACTTATGTTTGATTGTATGGTTGTTTGGCAGTATGTTTTACCTTATTTTTATGTATTTTTGCTTGAAACCGGTAACCTAAAGTTTGCTACAGAGCGACTACTCATTAGACTAGACAAAATTATCCTAAAATAGTCAAATTATCACATCGCATCATCTATCTTCTAGAGGCTATGGTTTGTTGCGAAATATTAGTCATCTCAGTTCTTTAGAACCATCGGGTGGCATAAGACTAGATGGGGCCTTGGGGTAGTGGTGGGCGCTATTTGGATACACAAGTTCGCTCGTGTAAAATTTGTGGACTTGTGATTATTCTTATATCTTATAAAGTTCTTATTTTTCCTCTTCCTCTCTTTTCTCTCTTGCATAAGTTTTTGTTAAGTTGCTTGCAAGCTATCCTCTTTTATGAGATGTCGAGACTTGCAAGCTGATCATTTTTTTTTCATATCATTTTGAACTAGTACGAGGTTACTCTTAGCTAATCTTTTGCGGATAGATAATGTAAGGATGCCATACGACTTGAACAATTTTAGTTAAGTTTGTGATAATGTGATTGACTCCTACATACTACTTGAATGATACCTCAGTGTCATGATCGATACAACAATACTACATGATCGATACGATCTCATCTCCTTGGCATTACAACCGCACCTATTGCCATTCTATGTTCTCCAAACTCAACATTTCATGTTTACGTTTGAATCAACCTAATAGTCCCCAACATTAATACACGTTCTCATATTTTGAAAAGTTGGGAATTGTATCCCACCTTAGCAATTCTTTTTGTTCAATCAGCTTGCCTAGCTAGCGAGATACATTTGTAATAGTTGATTGAGTTCAAACCATTTAATTATTAAATGTGCATATAACAGCGCATTAAATGCCGAGAAGCATCTACAAATAGCTTGTCATTGATGTAGGAACACTAGGCGATGAGATGCAATACTGGCTTATGTAGCTTGGTGTGCGTCATGTGTTAATAATTGTATGTAGAACATGTTAAGAAAATACATGGATATGTGTGGTTGTCTCGAAGATATGCTATTATTCTATGATTAATTTCCAAATGCAAAGTTCAAATGCAACTCCACATCTTTTAACAGCGTCTCATTTTTTTTATAGCATTCCTTATATTGATAACGTGTCTTATATGGTTCTCATGTCATTATTTATTTATTTATTTCTGTTGCATTAAGTTTTTGAAACTTTTTTTATGATTCCTTAATCATTGCTTGCAATAATATTTGGATAATTTATAAAAAATCTAATAATAAGCTTTTACCAAATGATACCATATATTTGAATTTTACCAAGTGTATCCTTTTTTAGACTTTAATCGAAACATCCATAATAAAATTATAAACAAATGATGATTATCTTTCGACTAGGTTTTACTCAATTTTTTTAGAGTGGAACCAAGTTTCTTAAAGTGAATCAGATTAGACTGATTCAACTAAATTCTAGTTATCCAATTTGGTTCAATTAAACCCTAGATTGACTATTGATTTTTATCAAATTAATATATATTTTTAATATATTATATGAATGAGCATAACTCAAGTATAATAATTTTTTAAGATAAATTATAAGGAGGAGGAGGAGGAAGGAATTATGGAGGAGTAGAAGGAGGAAAAGGAGGGGTTGGGGTAGGGTTAGGAGGCCATAGAGGAGGAGGTAGAGGGGGAGAAGGAGGGGTAGGAGAAGGAAGCAAAGTGAGAGGTGGAAGATAATTTGGGAGAAATTAAGGGGCAATCTAGGGCTTAATTGATCTAAATTGGATAGCAGAGTTTAGTTAAAATGGTTTGATTTGATTCATCTAAAAAAAGGTTCAATATAAAAAATTAAGTCAAAGCTAGTCAAAGTATAATCACTATTTTTTATATTTTTATTGAGATTATTTTGGTTAAAATCTAAAAATAATGTGTCACTTGGTAAAAATCAAATATCGAGGTGTCATATGGTAAAAGCCTATTTCTAGAAATATTTTTTCAGTAAATTAACCTAATATTATTACAAAATCATAAAAAAAAGCTAAAAAAATAATGTAATAGAAAAAAATAAATAATGACGTGAGAACAATAACTAGGAGTGCATAACAACGTGCATGTTATCAATATAAGGAATGGTTTAAAAAAAATGATATGTTGTTAACTAAGGAGACGTATGTGGAGTTGCATTTGAACTTTTCATATGAAAATTAATATAATAATGTTAGGATCGGAGCGGCACTAAGAGGGGCGGGGGTGAATTAGTGCAGCGGATTAAAACGTCGGTTTTGACAAATCTTTCGTACGATAAAAATCGAACTCGGAAGTGCTTAACTTGAAAGCATATTCGTAAAGTTGTGCAGCAAAGGTAATGAGGAAATAAAGCACGTAAGAAGGTTTGCAGTAATGTAAATAGCAATAATGAAATGCAAACCAGAGATCACGCCGATTTTAAAGTGGTTCGGTCAAATGACCTACATCCACTTGCAAGGCCCTCTTCGATGAGGCTCCTACCTTCCACTAGCAAATCTCTTGAAGGGGAAGGGCAAATACCCCTCTTACAACTCTTTACAAGCAGTTCACACTCTTATAAATTTTCAACAAGAAAGAAGGAGGTGAACACTCTAGCAAATTGAAAACAAGACTTGTCAAGACTTTTCTAAGACCTTTCTCTCAATCAATTGCTTTTCAAAAAGTTGTAATCTCAGCTGAGATTTGAGGGGTATTTATAGGCCTCAAGAGGATTCAAATTTGGGCTCCAAAATTTGAATTCTCTTTAGTTCCCGATGCTGGCGGTGCCACCGCCTGTTAGTGGCGGTGCCACCGCCTGTCAGTGTCTGACACTAACGGTGGACTAGCGGTGCCATCGCCCAGCCAAGCGGTGCCACCGCTTGGCTCTCGGGTGCTGGGCGGTGCCACCGCCCAGCCAAGCGGTGCCACCGCTTGGCTCTTGGGTGTTGGGCGGTGCCACCGCCAGACCTTTCGGTTCATTGGTTGGGCTTTAAATTTAGCCCAAGTCAAGTCTAATTTTGGGCCCAGTCGGCCCCTAACCAGGATATAGGATTATCTCTTAATCATAATCCTAATTACATGTGAACTACATAACTAAAAACATCCTAAGCAAGTTTTTAACCGTGAACGTCGAGTCTTATTCCGGCAAGCTTTCCGACGAACTTCTTCCGACGGACTCCCAGCAAGCTCCCGATCTTGTGATGACTTTAACGAGTAGCCGAGCCTTCTCGGTGATCTCCGCGAACCTCCGACGATCTCTTCGGCAAACTTCCAAAAATTTCGACAGGTTCCCGATTTCTTCTCGGTTGGTTCCGGCAGCATCTCCGACGATTCTTCGGTCTCTTAAACATCCATCGAACTTGACTCCGATATTCTTACTTTATATTTTCTGGTTATCGTAGTTAATCCTGCACACTTAACTCAATAATATGGATTAGATCAATTAACCCATCAATTGATTTTATCATCAAAATATGAGATTCAACAAATAATAGTAGTCAATTTACCAAATAGTGCATCTACTATTTGTTTTTTATCGGATGGCACCTCTACTATTTATATTTATATGCCTCTTTTATCATAAATAATAATTTTAACCTTATTTCTAAAATTCTTTCAATGGGTTTAGGCCTTTAAATCTGATAGGCTTGAAGCCAATGGGGAGGGGGAGGAGGAGAAGGAGAAGGTGGAGGTTGAGTGGGAAGAGGAGGTTAGGAAAGAGGGTTGATTCGAACCAGTTTATTGGATTAAATTGGTTCACTAGGGTTAAACCAGTTCAAAAATATTTAAAAACAAGGATAAAATTAGTATCTATAAAAAAAGAGCATAAAAAATAAATAGTTGGGGGTATCATCTAGTAAAAAATGAATAGTATGAATACTATTTAGTAAATTGCCCATAAGATTTCATTTAGATATGCTGATTTTTCTTAGTGCAAGAGAATTAATATATGTAAAAAAATCTACTTTCCAACTATTAGCATATGAATAGCAATTCTAGTTTTTTTACCATCTATAATTCTAACCTATCCTATTGCATTCCCCAATCCCAATCTCATCAACTACTTGTAGCCAAGATAAGATGGCTCACCGAGTGACTCTCTTTGTTGTGCTAGTATTTACAGTCTTTTATGGTCATGCTCTTGGCAGCAGGCTTGGAGGCCCTTTGAAGGCCCTGATAGGATCCTTGTGAATATTCCTGAGTCACCATGGTTGGATGTATCCAATGAGGTGGCTACTCATAAAGTTGATGATGCTAACCTAATTGGTCATATACCCGAATTGCCATAGATGGAGGTGTCTAAAAACACATGGAGTTAAGCGCTCGCTCATGACTTGGATGGGGAACCTGTTGTCCCATCACGACCATGTTGTGAGGGATCTGCTCATGACTTCAGCGTCTGCTCGTGACTTCAACGAGGAACCCCATATCCCAGAAACTCTATGGAGTCAAGCACTCGCTCATGACTTCAGCAAAAATCCCACATCCCAGAAACTCCATGGGGCAACATGGCCTAGGAAGAACCCTAAGACTTCCATGAGAAGCCTTGCATTCCCGAAACCCCATGGAGGTCTTGATGGCTACTTTGTAGGATGGGTTGATAATAAAATTAAAAAGCATGTATAAGCTTCTATAATTTCAATGAATAATAATAATAGATCTCATTAAATAACTACTCATTCCTATGTAACACATGCTTTTCTTATGACTTTATTTGCTTTCAAGCAAATCCATGTCATTGTTGAGATATTTCAACTAATATTAAACCTTCTAAGTTTTAGATCCATATCATTGCCCTAGTTATAAATTATTAGTGATAATGTGTTCTGCGATGTTCAATTAAAATTTTAATATGATTTTTTTATTTCCTATTATGTTGAATCATGTTAAATCAATCCAATTGAATGTATTGATTTACATGCATCTGATTGAAAAAAGAAGGAAAAAAAAGAAAAAAAAAGTAAATTAGCACACTTTTGTGTTATTTTTGGTAAAGTTGTTGAATATTAAATTTTGATGATGAAATCAATTGATGAGTTTATTGGACTAATATGCTTTTTAGATAAGTGACATAGAAAATACTTTGATTATGGACTTGAACCATTGAAAGGCCTACTATAGCGTAAGAGAGTCAAACTTTATATTAAGAAATTATCGTATCAAAAATTAGACATTGAGCCAAATGATTGGTTGATGTGTTAGAGATCGAACTTCATGCTATAGGCTTAGGTATCATGCCGAAAGGATCTGATATTATAATAAAAGATTAAATATCATGGAAAAGTTGATATGTCAGTAGAATGAACGATATATTGAAAGAAATGATGATATGTTGGAGGTTTGGATGAAGTTTTGGAAGATCAGATGATATGTCAAAAGAGCATACAATATGCCAAAATCTCCATAAATACGTCAGTTATGTGGTTGATTTGTCAAAATCTTGATGTGGTCATTTTGAGTCTATTTGAGTTATTATTGCGTTGAAACAAGGCCAACTTGTTAAGAAAGTCATTGGTCTTGAAGCTAGGTCGAATTGGATCTGTTAGAAGGTTAAATTAGTAGCCTAAAGTAGTCTTGGGAGATAGTACCACCAGGCCCAAGTGATAGTACTACTTGAGTCAACTGACAAATATTATTTATGATTATCAACCTTTTCGATGGTGGTACAACTTATAGCAATGGAAGTATCACCTAAGGCTTTTTTTTACCACCGAAAATTTAAATTTTATAGTGGTAGTTTCATCAAAGTCTAGAATTGTGATATCAAAAGTTATGATAGTAGTACCACCCAATACTAGCGCTAGTATCACCCATATATCAAGATTTTAAAATTTTGGTTCTATTCTTGAAGTCTTTTTAGGCCTAAAAATACCTTATTTAAGCTTAGTTGATGAAGTATCCATTCTTAAGTTTGTAAAGTGTTTTAGCTCTCTTTTTTAGCAGAGTCTCTTCTTTTAGTTGTGATATTAAGTTGTAGGAGATGAGAGATCTCTTATAAAAGTGTGAGTGTGAAGGTTCTCTCCTAAGCCTATAAAAATAAAAAATGTTATAACAATGGTAGTTGATTATTGTCCATTAGAAGAAGATCTGTAGTGAAAACTAACCGCCTTGAGAGAAGAGGAACTGGGTGTAGACGTAGGTCGGAAAGACTAAACCACTATAAATTATTTTACATTCCTTCTCTTGATCGAGACTTTTGTTTATGATTGCTTATTATTCAGTCTACTCGTAACCCTAACTCACACTTAATATTTGATTAATCATATTTCTAATACAGATTTCTTACCAATCTTTTTGAGTTCATTATATAAATTATTAAATGCTTTAAGTAATCCTTTATATGATAATAAAGCTTCGAGAGAATTAAATATCTTGTCGTTGAAAGCCATTAAGGCAAAATTTGTCACTTTTCTTTATTGATTTGCTCTTTTTCTTTTGATTCACTTTGATTCATCCCATGTTACTTTGAGTGCTTTCTTTTTCTTTTGGTTTGATGACTTCTTAAATTGTGAATACTCATTTTTAAATTGTTCCAGCTTTTTATATTCATAGCATATTATTATATCTTTCTTGGGCTCACTTTTATTCTTTTCTTCTCTGCTTATTAGATTTGTCTGGTTTTTCTTAAAAACTTTTTCAATCTTTTGTAAAAAATATCATGTCATTATCACCATCACTTGAACTTTGTGATATTCTTTGGATTTGAGAGCAATGTCATTTCTTTCTTTTGGAAGAATTTTCTCTTTTTTATCATTAGCTTTACATATTATTTTATAAGTCATTAAGGATCTTATAAGTACTTCAAGAGGGAGGTTATTCAAATCTTTAGCTTTTTGGAGTATTGTTATTTTTAAATCCTAGCTCTTGGGAAGAGACCTTAAAATCTTGCTCATTAATTCAATATTAGTATAGTTTTTATCAAAAGCTTTTAATCTATTAATAACATCCATAAAATGAGTATACATGTCACTAATAGATCGACGTTGCTTCATTTTCAATAATTCATAACTATGAATGAAAAGATTAATTTTGGGTTCTTTCTATATTTATGCCTTCATAAGGAACTTCAAATATGTGTTATATATAATGTGTAGTGTCACAAGTAGAAATTCGATTGATCTAATTTTTTGTAAGGTATAAAATAAAGCATTTATAGCTTTAACAAAACTTTCTCTTTTCAAAATCAATTCATTCATCCATCAGTTTAGAAGATTTTTGAAGATCAAACTCGATAACATTTCATAAATCAAAATTCAGAGAGAGGAAGACAATCCTCATTCATGTTTTCTAATAGGTGTAATTTGTCTCATTAAATATAGGAGGACGTGTGATAGAATACCTCTTTTGATTACTAAAAAATATTATTAATTCTCTATTAGGTGTTAATCCAAATAAGAGAATCTTACTATAATAACAATTATTCAAATCTTAATGGCACTATGAGGGGGTCGGGAGAAGGGTGAATTAGTGTTAGAGCATATTTTAAATTCTATTAAAGCTCAAAAACATGTGTTAGAAACATAATTTATCAAATATTGAGTGTGATTGTGAGTAAAGTAGATAATAATAAATAAGCAATCACAAGAAAAAGTTATAAGAAGTAGAAGAAATACAAACCAATTATAATGGTTCGGTCTTCCGTACACTCCTCATTTCTCTTCCCTCGATGCCATCGGCTTTCACTATTGATCTTTTTTTGAAAAGAAGAAGATCAACTACCCTTATTATAACCTTCTCTTTTTTCAAGCTTACGAATTAATTTTCACACTTACTTTTTACAAAAGATCTTTCACCTTCTATAACTTAGTATTACCTCAAAACTCAAAAGGAGGAGACTCAAAACTATGCTCAAAATAAGAACTTCAACACTTCACAATATCACAAATAGATGTTTCATTAACTAATCCTAAGTGGGATATTTATAGACCCCAAAAGACTTCAAAAAAGAGCCAAAAATTTAAATCTCTAAAAATTTCAGGATATAGATGGGTACTATTGCTGACATAGGTGATACTATCGTCGTAACTTTTGACGTCATAAATCAAGACTTTGATAGTAATAACATCATAAAATTTAAATTCTAAGTAGAACTATCACAACCCTAGGTGGCACTCCCACCTTCGTAAGTTGTACCACCACTAGAGAGACTAAAAAAGCACAAAGAGTGCTTGTCAATAGACTCAGGCAATAATACTGCTTGGGCCTAATAGTACCACTACCTAGACATAGTTTAGGCCATTAGTTTAGCATTCTAATGAGCTTGATTCGATAGTGTTTCAAACCCAATGACTTTTTTATAAGTTACCTTTATTTTGGCCTAATTTTAGCTCAAATTGTCTTCAAATGATCTCGATCAAGACCATGACAAATCTACCACTCATTAGGCACATCTTGGAAGCTTTCAGAATATTGTCCACTCTTCTAGCATGTCCAATCTTCTAACATTTCATTTGAACCTCTAGCATATCACCCTTTCCTTCGGTATATTGTTTGTTCCACCAATGTATAGACTTTCCTATAACATTTAATCTTCTAGCGTGATATCCAATTCTTCCAACATGATGTTTGAACCTATAGTACAAAGTTTGATCTTTGGCATATCGATCAATCCTCTAGGTCAATGTCAAATTTTTGTCATGATAATTTTCTGACACAATGTCACTCTTGTACTCGATAGTTGGTCCTTCGATGGCCTGATTTATAATTAAAGTATTTTTTTATATCACTTATTTCAAAAGCATATTAGTTTAATAGACTCATTAATTGATTTTATCATCAAAATTCAAGATTCAACAACTTTTACAAAATAACTCTATATAAAAGTAGAAAAAAATAGAATCATCTATCTTAAGCCTAAAGATGGTTCTTATCTTAATGAGACTAAACATATTAGAAATCTCTTTGTTAATTAGTTTGAAATCCTTTGCCACTCTGAAGCTACTTACCTTCGTTTCCTTCGATCATTCCTTTAATAATATCGGTGATGCCATTAACCTAGAAGCCCCTTTCACCTTGGAGGAGATCTTTATGGCTATTAAAAAAATGACTAATGACAAATGTCTTGGATCGATGATTTTACTGTTGAGTTTTGCAAATTATCTTGGGACAAAATCAAATCAAGTATTCTTTACGCTTTCAACAATTTTCACCACCCACATTGCATTCCCGAGCATGGATTAGCAACAAGACAAGGTGGAATAACAGAAATCAATTGCTCTTATCAAGTCACTATCTATACCAAGAAGGTCATGAGAGAGCATTTTCTTCTACTTCATATCAAGCTTGTTGGTAGTAGGGGCACTTAGATCAATACTTGTGATGGTCAATCAGTTTTCAAAATATATAACATTCATTGCTTCACCCTTATATTATTTAGCAAAGGAGGCAACTAAATTAATGATGATGAATGTGGTGAAGTATCGGGGAGTTTTACATGATATCATCAAAGACCAAGACATGTGGTTATCAGGGCAATTCAGGATCAAGCTATACGAATTGTTGGGATCTAAGTTATATTTCTCTATAAGTCTCCATCTCTAAACAAATGGCCAAGCTCAAAGAATAAATTTGCATATGGAGTAATATCTTTAGCACTACATGAGTGGCAACTAATGAGATTCGGTGAACCTATTAAATGTAGACCAATTTTTTTACAATTTGTAGTGTAGCTCTACATCCAACAAGAGCTCCTTTGAGATTATTATTAGACAACAACTACCTACTCCTCACAATTTGATGATTGGTAATATTGGAAGTAGCCCATCAGCATATCACTGTGCAAAGAAATGACATCGAAATATAAATATCGCTCATACATAAGCTAATCATCAAAATATAAATATCGCTCAAGCGAATCGTTTAAAATCCCTCGTTAACAAACTCATAAGCTAAGATCAATCTACTTTATGTGGTAGAAATATAGATGACAACATTCTTATTGCTAATAAACTGGTTCATTCAATGAAAAATTCAAAAAAAACTCTAATCCACTCGCACCTTAAAATTGATCGTACAAAAGCATGTGACACCATCTCTTGCATGCCATTAATGCTCCACAAAATGTATTTTCCCCTACGCTTCGTCGGATCCATGCATGTACTTCTTCACATTTCCACTCTTGTTTAATCAAGTTATCCTATTAGATGTTTTTGAAGGCATAGATATATTCAACAACGTCATTCTTTATCTCTTATCTCTTCATCATGTTGAGTCTAGCCCATATGTGGGCTTGGATAATTTGGACTATAAGCCCAAATCAATAATTAAAAAAGAAAGATAAGAGATAGGTCAAAATAGGAAAGAGAGAAGTGTTTTGTGTGTGCAGCGAGAGGCGACGTAGAGAGAGAAAGATTGGAAACATTAGTTTTCTACTTGACGATCAGTGGCTAAACATTATCAGTTTTGACCCAAATTTTATATGGAGAATTCTTGTAGCAAACTCTACAATCATAATGGTGTTGATCTACAGTTTCCCCTTTCTAAGATACCTTCCTGCTATACCCACTTTGTGAGATTTAGAATTCCCTTTTGATAAGGTTTATGTGATGATGATATGTTATTCTTGAGCCAAGATCTATGTTTTTGATGCTATTGTGATCCTCTGATTATTCTAGAGAAGATTTACTATAAACCTATTATCATTACTATTGATAGTGGAAGTTTGAGGTGGACTACGGTCCCATGGTTTTCTCACATTGGGTTTTCCACGTTAAAAGATTTGGTCTCACTGTGTGATTGATTTATTGCTCTATTGTTTATGTTGTGTTGGTTGATATTTATATTTTGATATCAAGTTGGTATTTTGATGAGGAACCCATTTTGATACATAAAGAGGGAAAAAAATTATTCCGCTTTAACAAGTTTTTCCCAACAAGTGGTATCAGAGCTTTAGGTTATTTAGTGCTAGTTTTTACTTGTGTGATTAAAATGGAACAGTTAGATGGTATGATTAAATTGAACTCATCAAATTATTCCACTTGGAGGCGTATGATAGAAGATTTGCTTTATTGCAAAGATTTGTATAAGCCCATCAAAGTTAAAGAAAAACCTTCTACGAACGATGAAGAATGAGAAGTTCAACATAGAAAAGTTATTGCCTATATTAGAAGATGGATGTATATAAATTTGCATGAGCATATTTCTGATGAAACTAGAGCTGATGTTGTTTGGCAAAGGTTAGAAAATCATTTTACGAAAAAGATAGTGGGAAATAGAATTTCTCTCCTTAGAGGGCTTGTAAATTTGAAGTATAAAGATGGTGGTAATATTGTTGAGCACATAAGCCTATCTCAGAGTCTTGCAAACAAGCTGGTTGCTATGAAAATAAATATAGATGATTAGATGCAAGGATTATTACTTCTTATCTCTTTATCAGAAAGTTGGGAAACGTATGTGGTGACTATTTGTAACTCCACGCCAGAGGGAACTCTAACTATAGATATGGTTAAAGACATTTTGCTAAATAAAGATGTCAGAAGGAAAGAACATGGTGAATCTTCTTTTGGTGTATTTGTTACTAAAAAACAAGAAAGACGTGGAAGAAGTCATAGTAGAAATCCACATGGTTATAGAGGAAGATCCAAGTCTAGAAGAGATATCAAATGTTTTCACTATAATAGGCCAGATCATATGAAGAAAGAGTGTAGGTTTTGGAAGCGAGAATATAATGAAATGAAGAAAAATGAGAAAGAGACCAATACAGTTGCTGCTGAAGGCAATATCACTATTGTTTGTGATGATGGTTATGTCAGTCTTGTAGCTCAGGACAGTAACTAAGTAATTAACTCTGGTGCTTCATTTCATGTTACTTCTCATGGTGATTTCTTCAGATCTTATACTGTTGGTAATTTTGGTAATGTCAGAATGGGAAACAATGGTACATCTAAGATTGTGGGTATTAAAGATATTTGCTTGGAGACCAGTATTGGGAGCAAATTAGTACTCAAAGATGTAAGGCATATTCTAGATATTCATCTTAACTTGATATCTATAGGCAGACTTGATAATGAGGTCTTTACATATTATTTTGGTGAAAGTAAATGAAAACTCACTAAAGGTTCTCTAATTGTGGCAAGAGGAAAGAAGTTTAACTCTTTTTATGTCATGGAAGCTAAGCTACACAAAGGAGAGATTAATGCAATTCGAAAAGGTGAAAGTATAGATCTTTGGCACAAGAGGCTTGGATATATCAGCGAGAAGGGACTTCAAACTCTTTCTAGAAAGCAATTCTTACTAGAGTTCCAAGGTACATCTCTTAAATCTTATGATCATTACTTAGCTAGAAAAATACATAGAGTTGCATTTCATACATATCCATCATCTAAAAGATCAGATGTTATTGATTTAGTTCATACTGATGTCTGTACTATACAAACTAGAACTCTTGGATGTGCTCTTTATTTTGTTACTTTTATTGATAACCATTCTAGAAAAGTGTGAGCTTTTGCTTTGAAATATAAATATCAAGTACTCGATATTTTCAAAGAGTTTCATGTCAGTGTTGAAAAAGAAAATGGCAGAAAACTAAAGTGTGTTCGATTAGATAATGGTGATGAGTACAGGGGTCCTTTTGAGAATTATTGTAGGTTCCATGGTATCAGGCTTGAAAAAATAGTTCCTAAAACTACTCAGTAGAACGGTGTGGCAGAAAGGATGAACAAAACCATTGAAGAAAGAATTAGATGTATGCTTTCCCATGCCAAGTTACCGAAGTCAATTTAGGGGGAGGCTATGAGAAGTACAATTGACCTGATAAATCTTTCTCCATTAGTTCCTTTGAAATGTGATGTTCCAAAGAGAGTATAGAGAGGAAAAGATATATCTTATAATCACTTGAGAGTCTTTGGGTATAAAACATTTATTCATATTCCTAAAGATGAGAAGTCTAAGCTTGATAATAAGGCAAAAGCATGTATCTTCTTGGTATTGTTAGGATCGAGAGCACTAAGAGGGGGGGGGTGAATTAGTGCAGCGGAAATCTTTCAGCGATTAAAAATGAAAGCTGCGTTCGTTCGATAAAAACTATTTTGATGCAAAAACCAATTCTAAGATTACTTATGATTAAGTGCAGTTTATGTCTAAACACAGTTTGCGTCTAAGCGCAATTTATGCAGTTTGCAGTTTGCGTCTAAATGCAGATTGCGTCTAAGCGCAGTTTGCATCTAAGCGCAGTTTGCGTCTAAGCTCAGATTGCGTTTAAGCGCAGTTTGCGTCTAAGCGCAGTTTACGTCTAAACTCAGATTGCGTCTAAGCGCAGTTTGCGTCTAAGCGCAGATTGCGTTTAAGCGCAGTTTGCATCTAAGCGCAGTTTACGTCTAAGATCAGATTGTGTCTGAGCGTAGTGCAGTTTGCGTCCAAACGTAGTTTTACGTCTAAAAGTAGTTTACGTCTAAAACATAGTTTTACGTCTAAACAGAATCAAGACGTAAACGTAAACTGCAAAGAAACTCGTTTGCAGAAATCAGTTTGCAGTTATAAATAGAATCAAGACGTAAACGTAAACTGCAAAGAAACTCGTTCGTAAAAGCGCAGAAGACAGTTTACAGTTATAAATAGAATCAAAACGTAAGTGTAAACCGCAATGTAGAGATCGTACGAAAACACCGATTTATGTCTGAATGCAGATTTGAAAAGAACAGAACTTAGAAACTTGTTGGTAAAGGCGCAGAGAGCAGTAGCTATGTAGGAGGTTTGCAGTAATGATAAAGTGCTCAAAATAAACGCAAACCAGAGATTTATAGTGGTTCGGTCAGTCTTGACCTACTCCACTTTTGGCTTCCTCCACCGACGAGGTCACCGACGTCAACTAGAAGCCTTCCTTTAATAGGCGAAGGCCAACTACCCTCTTACAGATTCACTCCTTTTGACGGGCTTAGGAGACAACCCTTACAGAAGTTTTCTCTCCTCTCTTTACAACTCAAACTTGAAGAATAGAAAGAGGAGAACTAGCAGTTTTGAGCTCTAAGAAACACAGAAAGATAGCAAGATTTCGAGTGTGTGTTCTGTGCTTTCAGTGCTGAATGGGTGGGGTATTTATAGGCCCCAACCCAGTTCAAATTTGGAGCTCAAAACGATCAAATCCCGGAATTCCGGGATCAGGCGGTTGCACCTCCTGACTGGAGAGGTTGCACCGCCTGGCAGAGCTCGAAGACTGAGCCCAGGCGGTGCCACCTCTTGACTGAGGCGGTTGCACCTCTCTGCCAGAGCTCGAAGACCGAGCTCAAGCAGTGCCACCTCTCTGTTAGGGAGGTTGCACCGCCCAATCTTGCTCGAAGACTGAGCTCAGGCGGTGCCACCTCTCTGTCATGGAGGTTGCACCACCCAGTCTCGCTGGGAGGCTTAGCCCAGGCGGTGCCACCTCCTGGCCTAGGCGGTTGCACCTCCTGGTGCAATCAGGGTCCGAATGGTTAGCTCCATTCGGCCCAATTTCAGTCTTTCAGGGGCCCAATTGCCCCAAGATTAAGCTAATGGGATCACCTCCCATTTTCCAACTTAATCAATGTGCTAACTATGATTAGATCTAAGACAATTTCTGCAGCTTTGCTTTGGTGCGTCAATCGCTTCTTCCGGCGAGTTTCCGGCGAATTTCCGTCGATCATCCGATGAACCCTCGGTGATGCTCCTACGGACTTCCGGCAAACTCCTGGACTTTGCGACGATCCACTTGGCGAGTTCCGTCGAGCTTCGCTTGGCAAGCTTCTGGACTTCTCGGATCTGTTCTCGCAGAACCTCCGACGACCGTCCGAACTTCCGTCGAACTCTTGAACTCCCAACGTGATCATGAACTTGACTCCGGCGCAACTCCTGCTGCTTGTCTTTCTTCCATCGTAGTTAATCCTGCACACTCAAAACAAAAACTTTGATCGAGACAATTAATCCTAAGCAATTAACCAAGTTGTCCGGCATGTCATTGGTCCCTCGACGCTTTGTCCGATTCTTCGGCGCATCGTCCTTTCCTGCAGCCTATTGCCCAATCGGGCAGTTAACTCTGCAACTCCGATATCCTTGGCACAATACCCGCTCTTCTTGGCCCGATGCCCGAGTCCATGACCCGAAGCCTTCTGTCGATACGTCAACCGATCCACCGGCCCGACGTCCAATCTTCTGACATGTTCCTCCGGCACAACATGATTTTCCTGCTTTAATTGTCTCATCCAGATCGAAGCATCCTGCGTCACTCAAAACGGAGATTAAATCATAAACATATATCAAGTAGTTTCATCATCAAAATATGAGATTCAACAATCTCCCCCTTTTTGATGATGACAACTACTTGATGATGGAGCTAATCTTAACTCCCGGAGTTTAAACAAACTCCCCCTATCAATATGCCATATTGATAGAAACTCTTAGATTCAAAAATCTAAGCAACATGTCATCATAAACGAAGTTAACCTTAACTCCCAGAGTTTAAACAAACTCCCCCTATCAATATGCCATATTGATAGAAACTCTTGGATTCAAAAATCCGAGCAACATGTCATCAACATACTTCTCCCCCTTTGTCATCAACAAAAAGGAGAAGTACCACAATCAAGTGTTTGTGATGTAAGTTTAACTTATTGCATGAAAAACATAATATCTATTGTTACCATCATGCAAGTTTGCTATCATCAAATGGTAAGATATCAACATGTAAAATTGCGATTCAATTTCTTGATATCTTAACATGATATGACATTCATAGCACCTATTCATATGAATGCTGCTTTTGATATCTCATCATAATATGGCATTCATAACATCTATTCATATTTATCAAATATGACACTCATAGTATCAATTTATATATTTCTCCCTTTGTCATCAACAACAAGGAGACTGATATGAGCAAATTTTAAATATAAGTGCGATGCCATAAGTTGGTTCATGTCATTTTCCAACAGTGAGTGATAGGATACCAATTATGCAAACATCTCGAGGAAAACATGACATGGAGATAGCTTTTATTGCTTCTTCCTTTTTATTTGTTATCTTTTTACATGAAGGAGGAAAGCCATATGTGAAGTTCAAATTGATAAGATATTAAAGCACACTTCATTTTTGCAAGGATTAAGATATGTAAGTGAGTCAAATCCTTGTATGTAAAAATATCTTCCTTTTATAAGAGGGAATCATCAAATATGTTTCTCGAAAAATATTTTTCACATGATAAGTGCATTTAATAGATGATTCCATATGTCAAAAAATCAATGATGTGAATTAAACTTGATATGACATATGCTTGTTAAATTCGGAAGAGGATAATGTATCAAGAAAATCCAATTGTTAGGATCAAGAAAATTCGAAAATAAAATTTGACACTTTCATACATTCGGACAGGGTTTTACTAGAGATATTCAATTACAATCATGAAGGTAAAACATGCTTATTATCATGGAAATTTTTGTATTCAAGCACATAATTTCCAACATGTAATCATGGCAAGTAATTGTGTAAAATCATTATGGCAATCAAGTGATTTGATCATTTAATCAAAAAAGTCCGAAAAATAATTTTAACAAGTTTAATCATTCGGACAGATTTTTGCCATAGTTTTTCAAATATAATCATGAAGATAAGGTATGCTCATCATCATGATAGCAAGTTTACCATATTCAAGCTAGCAAAAAATTTCTACATTTTATTGCCCGCAAGCTAGCAATTTTGAGATGTTCAAGAAAGCAACTCTTGCTTCTTGAAATATAAGTTTTGCTAGATGTGCAAGTTAATTTTTTGCTTCTTGAGATCGGCAAGATAGCATTCCTTGGTGATGTTCAATATAGCTAAGTTCTACATCATGCAAGCTAGTGAATCTTATAACATGCATAATCACCGAAGCATCATAAATTTTAATGATGTGCAAAATTACAAATTTTGCATGATTGCATTTGTGTGTCTTGAGATTTGCAAGATAGCACTTCTTGGTGATGTTCAAGATAGCAATTTCTTCTCTTTTGAGAAGTGTAATTTTTGCTTTCTTCTTGAATTATGCAAGCTAGCTATCTCCCCTTTTGTCATTGTCAAAAAGAAGGGAAAAACCCTTTACATCAATTTTTTAAAATCATGACAAAGGTTAGTATCAATCTCATTTGTGCATCATTATATTTTCAAATTAAAACATGCACATTTTCAAAACATATAAACTCATTATTATATGCATGATTCCAAATCATCAATATTTCAAATCATCATGGTCTTAATTTGTCACATTGCATCCTACCATGCATGATCGAAACTTCTCATTTGCATACATCAAAATAAATTCATGAATATCTCATGCATTCATATCATCACTTGAGGAATATTGAAGAGAAATAATTGGGTGATGAGATAAATATTTTATGAATACACGGAATATCATAAGTGTTTCATGTATTCATATTATTACATGAAGCATATTATCTTTTTTAAGATTCATAACATGAATAACGTTATTACTATTTCATCAAAATCAATTTCGAGATTCACACAATATCATGAAATCATTAATCTCGATAAGATGGGAAAAGCATTTTCTTTTTAAGTGATTCTTTTAACACATCATAAAAAAAAAAACTCATTCATAATTCAAGTGATTTACAAGATATCATAAATGAATTTATCACTTGTATTTCATCAAAATCGAGAACTCTAGAGATAGAAAATGATTGAAGCATTTAACATGATTGAAGCATGTTTCATATTTAAAGTGTATCTTATGTCGTAAATACGAATCAAGCATTTGTCAAATCTGAAATCATCCTCAAAATTACATTCAATAAATTCATGTATGACAAGCATAGATTTATTGAAAGATCAATAAGATAGAGGATTACATTTCAAGTGTTCATCAATTGTAGCATTTCATCATATGGCATGATATCGACATGTAAAGCTGTGAAGCAAGATTTTGATATCATTTCATGATGTACACATTTTGAATATTTTAGCAAGTGTAGCATTGCATCACATGGTAAGATATCAGCTCGTACGATGCAAATTTTTGTTTGATATCTTGATACAGGGCATATAGCAATGATAGCAATCATATATTTCTTAGTGATGCAAGTATGGCCTAATCATAGCATCAGTGATAGCAACCATATCAACATCAGTGATAGCAAACATATCAACATCAGTAATAGCAACCATATCATCATTAGTGATAGCAAACATATCAGCATCAGTGATAGCAACCATTAGTGATAGCAAACATATCAATTCATATTTTTGCATTTACATTATTAAATTATTAAAAATGTAATTTTCAAGAAAATTTAAAGAAAAAGAAAAATGCATCATGAAGAACATCATGTAATTTCGAAGTAAATTAAAGGCATTTTGATTACCTCAGCGTCGAAAGGCGTAAAGGCGTAGTTTGCCACCTCGCCTTTGTTGATTTTCTCCTCATCTTTGGAGGAGCTCGATTCATCCCAGTTTTTGTTCTTCTTCTTGCGTTCAAAGCAAGTAGTTCCGTTCTTTTTACTTTTTAATTTTTGTTTCATTTGTAGTTTAAGTTCACCATCACTTGAGCTTATGCTCGAGTGGTCTTCAAATGTTCTATGTCCCAAATCCTTCCTGTTCTTTGGAAGGTGGTTCTCAAGTTCTTCACGTGCATTGCACGTCATTTCATATGTGATCAATGAACCAATTAGTTCTTCAAGTGGAAATTGGTTTAAGTTTTTCGATTCTTGAATAGCAGTTACTTTTGAATCCCACTTCTTAGAAAGAGAACACAAAATCTTGTTTACGAGTTCAAAGTCCGAAAAACATTTTCCAAGAGCTCTTAAACTATTGACGACATCCGTGAAACGGGTGTACATGTCGCCTATAGTCTCGCTTGGTTGCATTCGAAAAAGCTTGAAATCATGCAATAAAAAGTTAACTTTCGAGTCTTTGACACTACTAGTTCCCTCGTGCGTGATTTCAAGTGTTCGCCAAATGTCAAAAGCTGTTTCGCACGTAGAAATCCGATTGAACTCATTTTTGTCCAAAGCGCAAAATAAGGCATTCATAGCCTTTGCGTTTAAAGAGAAATACTTCTTCTCCAAATCCGACCATTCGTTCGTCGGTTTAGAGGGAAGTTGAAAACCGTTTTCAACAATATTCCATAAATCCAGATTCAGAGAAATCAAGAAAACTCTCATTCGAGTTTTCCAATAAGTGTAGTCCAATCCGTTAAAGAACGGTGGACGAACAACCGATAAGCCCTCTTGAAGAGCCATTTCTCTCGGGTGTAAATCCGAAATGAGAAATACCCCGCTCTGATACCAATTGTTAGGATCGAGAGCACTAAGAGGGGGGGGTGAATTAGTGCAGCGGAAATCTTTCAGCGATTAAAAATGAAAGCTGCGTTCGTTCGATAAAAACTATTTTGATGCAAAAACCAATTCTAAGATTACTTATGATTAAGTGCAGTTTATGTCTAAACACAGTTTGCGTCTAAGCGCAATTTATGCAGTTTGCAGTTTGCGTCTAAATGCAGATTGCGTCTAAGCGCAGTTTGCATCTAAGCGCAGTTTGCGTCTAAGCTCAGATTGCGTTTAAGCGCAGTTTGCGTCTAAGCGCAGTTTACGTCTAAACTCAGATTGCGTCTAAGCGCAGTTTGCGTCTAAGCGCAGTTTGCGTCTAAGCACAGATTGCGTTTAAGCGCAGTTTGCGTCTAAGCGCAGTTTACGTCTAAGATCAGATTGCGTCTGAGCGCAGTGCAGTTTGCGTCCAAACGTAGTTTGACGTCTAAAAGTAGTTTACGTCTAAAACACCGTTTTACGTCTAAACAGAATCAAGACGTAAACGTAAACTGCAAAGAAACTCGTTTGCAGAAATCAGTTTGCAGTTATAAATAGAATCAAGACGTAAACGTAAACTGCAAAGAAACTCGTTCGTAAAAGCGCAGAAGACAGTTTACAGTTATAAATAGAATCAAAACGTAAGTGTAAACCGCAATGTAGATATCGTACGAAAACACTGATTTACGTCTGAATGCAGATTTGAAAAGAACAAAACTTAGAAACTTGTTCGTAAAGGCGCAGAGAGCAGTAACTATGTAGGAGGTTTGCAGTAATGATAAAGTGCTCAAAATAAACGTAAACCAGAGATTTATAGTGGTTCGGTCAGTCTTGACCTACTCCACTTTTGGCTTCCTCCACCGACGAGGTCACCGACGTCAACTAGAAGCCTTCCTTCAATAGGCGAAGGCCAACTACCCTCTTATAGATTCGCTCCTTTTGACGGGCTTAGGAGACAACCCTTACAGAAGTTTTCTCTCCTCTCTTTACAAGTCAAACTTGAAGAATAGAAAGAGGAGAACTAGCAGTTTTGAGCTCTAAGAAACACAGAAAGATAGCAAGATTTTGAGTGTGTGTTCTGTGCTTTCAGTGCTGAATGGGTGGGGTATTTATAGGCCCCAACCCAGTTCAAATTTGGAGCTCAAAACGATCAAATCCCGGAATTCCGGGATCAGGCGGTTGCACCTCCTGACTGGAGAGGTTGCACCGCCTAGCAGAGCTCGAAGACTGAGCCCAGGCAGTGCCACCTCTTGACTGAGGCGGTTGCACCTCTCTGCCAGAGCTCGAAGACCGAGCTCAGGCGGTGCCACCTCTCTGTTAGGGAGGTTGCACCGCCCAGTCTTGCTCGAAGACTGAGCTCAGGCGGTGCCACCTCTCTGTCATGGAGGTTGCACCGCCCAGTCTCGTTGGGAGGCTTAGCCCAGGCGGTGCCACCTCCTAGCCTAGGCGGTTGCACCTCCTGGTGCAATCAGGGTCCGAATGGTTAGCTCCATTCGGCCCAATTTCAGTCTTTCAGGGGCCCAATTGCCCCAAGATTAAGCTAATGGGATCACCTCCCATTTTCCAACTTAATCAATGTGCTAACTACGATTAGATCTAAGACAATTTCTGCAGCTTTGCTTTGGTGCGTCAATTGCTTCTTCCGGCGAGTTTCCGGCGAACTTCTGTCGATCATCCGATGAACCCTCGGTGATGCTCCTGCGGACTTCTGGCAAACTCCTGGACTTTGCGACGATCCACTTGGCGAGTTCCGTCGAGCTTCACTTGGCAAGCTTCTGGACTTCTCGGATCTGTTCTCGCAGAACCTCCGACGACCGTCCGAACTTCCGTCGAACTCTCGAACTCCCAACGTGATCATGAACTTGACTCCGGCGCAACTCCTGCTGCTTGTCTTTCTTCCATCGTAGTTAATCCTGCACACTCAAAACAAAAACTTTGATCGAGACAATTAATCCTAAGCAATTAACCAAGTTGTCCGGCATGTCATTGGTCCCTCGACGCTTTGTCCGATTCTTCGGCGCATCGTCCTTTCCTGCAGCCTATTGCCCAATCGGGCAGTTGACTCTGCAACTCCGATATCCTTGGCACAATACCCGCTCTTCTTGGCCCGATGCTCGAGTCCACGACCCGAAGCCTTCTGTCGATACGTCGACCGATCCACCGGCCCGACGTCCAATCTTCTGACATGTTCCTCCGGCACAACATGATTTTCCTGCTTTAATTGTCTCATTCAGATCGAAGCATCCTGCGTCACTCAAAACGCAGATTAAATCATAAACATATATCAAGTAGTTTCATCATCAAAATACGAGATTCAATAGGTATATGGTCATGAAGAGTTTGGGTATAGATTATGGGATCCAATGAACAAGAAGATTATTAGAAGTAGAGATGTTGTGTTTCTTGAAGACCAATTGTTTGATGATGATGATAATATTGAGAAGCCAGAAACCTCTGTTTATGTTACTTGGAGTCTGGGTCCAGTTCCTTCACCTGTAGTTCATGATGATCATAGGGGAGATGAATAAGAAGATCGTGGTGAGAATGCCAGTGATGATACTCCTACAGTTGATGATGTTGAACCAACTGAACAAGCACCTCCACCACCAGTTGAGATTCCATTGAGAAGATCCACTAGAGAATGACAACCATTTACCAGATATCCTCCACATGAGTATGTTATGCTTACTGACGGGGGAGAGCCATAAACTTACCAAGAAGCTATTCTACATAAGTATAAGAATGAGTGGGTTAAAGCCATGTAAGAAGAGATGAGATATTTGCATGAGAACCACACCTATGACTTGGTAAAGTTGCCTAAATAGAAGAAAGCTCTCAAGAATAAATGGGTTTACAAATTAAAGATTGAAAACAATAGCTTACAACAAAGATACAAGACACGACTAGTTGTAAAAGGATTCAGTCAGAAGAAAGGTATTGACTTTGAAGAAATATTTTCTCCCGTGGTAAAATTGTCCTCTATTCGAGTTGCTCTTGGTTTGGTTGCCCGCTTGAATTTAGAAGTTAAGCAACTTGATGTAAAAATAGTATTTCTTCATGGTGACTTAGAAGAAGAAATTTACATGGAGTAACCAGAAGGTTTCAAAGTCAAGGAAAAAGAAAATCTGGTGTGTAAGCTTAGGAAAAGCTTATATGGACTCAAACAGGCACCTATATAGTGGTACAAGAAGTTTGATTCCTTTATGATGAGCCAAGGGTAAGATAGAACCACATCTGATCATTGTGTGTTTATGAAGAAATTTTCAGATGATGATTTCAATATTCTCCTGCTTTATGTTGATGATATACTGATTGTTGGCCATGATGCTGGTAAAATTGAAAAAGTTAAAAAAGAGCTAAGTAAATCTTTTGTCATGAAAGACTTAGGATCGGTGAAACAAATACTTGGCATAAAGATTCTTCGTGATAGGAAGAGATGAAAGATTTGGCTATCTCAGGAGACTTACATTGAAAAGGTTCTTGAAAAATTCAACATGAGTAAAGCCAAAGTAGTTTGTTCTCCACTTGCAGATCATTTCAAGCTTAGTTCGAAACAATGTCCTACAAGTGAGAAAGAAAAAAAAGAAGAAACGTCCAGAGTGCCTTACTCATCTATAGTAGGCAGTTTGATGTATGCTATGGTTTGTACTAGACCAGATATAGCTCATGCAATTGGAGTTGTCAGTCGATTTCTCTCTAATTTTGGAAAGGAACATTGGGTAGCAATGAAATGAATATTAAGATATCTAAGAGGTATTTCCAGGTTATGTTTATGTTTTGGCGATGATGAACCTATGTTAGAAGGCTATACAAATGCAGACATGGTAGGTAATACTGATTCCAAGAAGTCCACTTCGGGGTTTTTTATGACATTTACAGGGGGAGCAATCTCTTGGCAATCTAAGTTATAGCATTATATTGCTCTATCAATCACAGAAGTAGAATACATAGCAATTACCGAAACCTACAAGGAAGCTTTATAGATGAAAAAGTTTCTACAGGAATTGAAACAGGAAGGATATACTATTTACTGTGACAGTTAGAGTGTCATTCACCTCTCCAAAAATTCAACATACCATTCTAGATCCAAGCATATTGATGTGAGATATCACTAGATTCATGATGTGCTTGAGATAAAAGAAATACAGTTGGAAATGGTACATACCAATGAGAATGAATCAGATATGTTGACAAAGTCTTTGCCGAAGGAGAAGTTTGAAGCATGTAGGCGAAGAGCGGGCTTAGTACAGCCCACCAAATGAGCTGGAGGGGGAGAATTGTTTGGTCTAACCCATATGTGTGATTGGACAATTTGGGCCATAAGCCCAAATCAGTAATTAAAAGAGAGATGTGAGATAGGGCAAAATAGGAGAGAGGGAAGTGTTTTGTGTGTGTAGCGAGTGAAGAGAGAGAAGGAGAGAGAAAGATTAGGATCTTGAGTTTTCTACTTGACGATTAGTGGTCAAACATTATCAGTTTTGACCCAAATTTTATATGGAGAATCCTTGCAGCAAACTCTTCAATCCTAATGATGTTGATCTATACTTTACCCTTTCTAAGGTACTTTCCTGCTATACCCATTTTATGAGACCTAGAATTTTCTTTTAATTAGATTCATCCTATGTGATGATGATATGCTATTCTTAAGCCAAGATCTATATTCTTGATGCTATTGTGATCCTTTGGTTATTCTAGAGAACATTTACTATAAACCTGTTATTATTACTATTGATAGTTGAAATTTGAGGTGGACTACAATCCCGTGGTTTTTTTCACATTGGGTTTTTCACGTTAAAAGATTTGGTCTCATTGTGTGATTGATTTATTGCTCTATTGTTAATGTTGTGCTGGTTGATATTTACATTTTGATATCAAGTTGGTATTTTGATGAGGAACCCATTTTGATACATAATGAGAGAAAAGAATTATTCCGCTTTAACAGGTTTTGCCCAACACATCATTACCCAATAACTTCTATCCAGCATTCTTAATCACTTGATTTCTAAAAAAAACACCACTCCTTTTAAAATCAAAGGTATTCCCATTAGTCACCTTATGTTTGTTGATAGTCTTGCTTACTTTTAGAGCTGATAGTCTCTCTTGCAACTTTATAAATCAAGCTATCAACCTATACTCTTTTCTCAAAAATCTTAAGGTTAACCTAACCAAATCTATTTTCTTTTTCACCAAAATAAAATAGTATTAATAAGCATAGAGTCTCAAATTCCTTAGGTATCTGGTTGAAATATCTAAGATCTTTTCTTTCACCTAATAGAATTTTAGAATGATTCCATCATGTTTAAGTCGAAAAAGTTTTGTACAGAATTCAATAATTTTTAGTCTATAAGGGACTCATCTACATTAAAGAGAATTAAGATTATGTTTTCATAGTAGATAATTTGAGGCATGAACTATCAAAAAGTGTGATGATTCTCTTTAGGTGGAACATCCAAGTATTCACAGAACTATGACTCTCATGGAGAGGGTCTTCCATTGACCGAAGATGGTGACTAATGTATGTTCAAGAATGCATTACCAACAAGATAAGGTGGAATAGCAGAAGTCAATTGCTCTTATCAAGTCACTATCTATACCAAGAAGGTCATGAGAGAGCATTTTCTTCTACTTCATCTTGTTGGTAGTAGGGGCACTTAGATCGGTAGTTGTGGTGGTCAATCAGTTTTCAAAATATATAACATTCATTGCTTCACCCCTATATTGCTCAACAAATGAGGCGACTAAATTGATGATGAAGAATATGGTGAAGTATCGTGGAGTTTCATATGATATCATCAAAGACCAAGACATGTGGTTATCAGGGCAATTCAGGATCAAGCTATATGAATTGTTGGGAACTAAGTTATACTTCTCTACAAGTCTCCACCTCTAAACGAATGGCCAAGCTCAAAGAATAAATTTGCATATGGAGTAATATTTTGGCACTACATGAGTGGCAACTAATGAGATTCGGTGAACCTATTAAATATAGACCAATTTTTTACAACTTGCAGTGTAGTTCTACATCCAACAAGAGTCCCTTTGGGATTATTACTAGACAACTGCTACCTACTCCTCACAATTTGATGATTGGTAATATTGGAAGTAGCCCATCAGCATATCACTTTGTAAAGGAATGACATCAAAATATAAATATCACTCATACATACTTAGAGAATGTGGCTAAGAGGATGAAGAAGGGGGTAGATCTAGGAAGGTGATTAGAGGAGTTCAAAGTTGATGACTTGGAGCTGGTGAAGCTCCAACCAGCATTACTCTAGTTCTTTTGGCATAAAGTGCATAAGGAACTGGTGTACAAGTATGAAGGGTCTTTTCTAATAATCAATAGGGTAGGCAATGTCTTTTACAAATTATAGCTACTAGTGTGGCACAAGATTCACAATATATTCCATATGAGCAACTCGAAAACTTACCACTCAGACTCGAAAGATGTTTCATAAAATGTTTCAACTTAGCTACCCCCCACTAGAGCCTCATATAAAAAGCGAGTTGAAGTTAGTTTAGTGGATCATAAGGTAAAGCTACCTAGTGTGAGGATCGTGAATGACACTAAGAGGGGGGAGGAGGTGAATTAGTGTTATCATAAAATTTAAGTCGATTTGAAACTTTCGACTAGATAAAAATATATCAAAAAAGATATTGAAAGTGTGCCTAACTTAGAATAAGAGTGATAAGCAATTAAGGCATAAAACAATAGAATTGAAGAGTAACAAGAAAGTGCACACCAATTTTATAGTAGTTTGGTCGTTATGACCTATGTCCACTCCTGATTCCTCCTCCGTTGAGGCCATCGACGTCCAGTATCAGTCTTCTTTCAATGGGCAAAGACCAACTACTCTCATACAACACTTTCTCCTTTTTTACAGGTTTAGGAGACAACCTTTTACTAGCTTTATACCTCTCTTAGATTGATCACAAAGCTAATGAAGGAGGAGGCGGACACTTAGCACTTTTTAAACATTTTTACAACCAAAATCTCAAGACTTTTATTCACACTTTTTGTGCTCTTTAATGCAGGAAAGAATGGGGTATTTATAAGCCCCAATGGCTTCAAAAATGTAGCCAAAAAGTGTCTCATCTAGGATTTCGAGGTACTAGCGGTACCACCGTCAATACTAGGCAGTACCATCGTCAGTACTAGGCAGTACCATCGCTTGTAGATTGACACTAGACAGTACCATCACCCATTCTGGGTGGTATGATCACATGACCGAGCATTGGAGATCGGGCTCTGGCGATACCATTACCTGACAAGGCGGTACCACCGCTAGGCAGCATTAACTGCTAGCGGTACCATCATATAGTCTGGGCCATACCACCACCTAGAACACCTAAGAGGCTGAGCCTCAAGCGGTTCCATTGCCCAGTCTAGGCGATGCCACTGCTTGATATGGCTTTAAGTGGCTGAATGGGCTATCCAATCGGCCTAATCCAATCCTGTTTAAGGGCTTAGTTGGCCCCTAATTGAGTTAGTAGGATTTCTTCCAAAACTAACTCAAATTAAAGTTCTAACTATGATACGATAGTTAAGGCTAAAATAATTTACAATACAAAGAATCTAAGTTATCTGGCATATCAATTATTCAACTGAACTCTCGGTGAACTTCTTACAAACTCCCGGTGATCTTCATGTGAGCTTTCAATGAACTCTCGTTGAGCTTCCAATGAGCTTTCGGTAAACTCCAGATGAACTTTTGGTGAGCTTTCACTGCATCGATTGATCCTTCGGTAGATCACCCGATTCATCCGGCCCGATGCTCTTAACTCTGACCCAACATTGGATTCTTCTTTAATTGTTTTGCTTATCTCACGATCATATTTAGTCCTACATCTCTTATCTCAACATATGGATTAGATCATTAATTCATCAATTGATTTTATCATCAAAATCTAAGATTTAACAATCTATCCCTAGTTAATCTTAACTCCCCCAAACTATATGCTATATTGAGATAAGGCAAACTTGAATTCAAAAGGAATCATAACCCTTGAATTCAAGTTAAACAATTTTAATTAATAAAATATATCAAATTTTTATATATTGTGCAACCTCATAGTTCCAAGTCATTAAAATATAACATGCACAATTTCATCACTTCATAACAAATCAACATTACTTTGGGCATAACCTACATGATACTAAAGCATTCATCATTTCATGCATGATACCAAAATTAACATTATTTTGGACATAACATTCATGATACAAAGGCATTCATATTTTTAATCATTTTGGGCATAACATACATGATATCAAAACATTCATATTATAATCATCAACAATCACAAAAGTATATTTACTACCTCTTAGACTTATGATATCAATTGGTCCAAATAAATCCATATGAATTAATTGTAGCAGTTTAGAGGTATTTGATTTTTAGGTTTAAAGTTATTCTTTATTTGTTTACCTAGTTGGTATGCATCATAAACTCTATCTTTAACAAATTTAATTCTAGGCATTCCTATACCAAAACCATGCATCATCGTTTAAAATTAAAAAATAAGTTTCATCACAAAAATCACCAAGATCAATAGTATATACATTATTACTCCTTAAGGCAATCATAGATTTATTTTTTGTGCTATCTCTATAATGCAAGCATTATATTCAAATTTAATGTTATATCCCTTATCACATAATTTATTGAATCTCGGATTTTGAAGATGAAATCAATTGATGTGTTTGTCATCTAATTTGCATTTAAATGACATAAGACTATCTTCAATCAGAAAAGGCAAATCGATTAAAGTAGGAGGAATCAAACGTTGGGCCGAAGCAAACATATCATAAGTTTGGACGTTGGGCCAAAGGATCAGTTGATGTGTTGGCAGAAGATTTCGGTCTATGAATTTGGGCATCGAGCCAAGAAGATCGGACATTATGCTAAGCAGATTGAATGTTCCGAGAAAACAACATGTTGATTGGGCAATACGTTGAAGGAGAAGACGATGTGCCGAAGGATTGAACGAAGCGTTGGACAAACCAATGACATGTCAGACAACATAGGATTCGCTTATAATCGATTATGTCTAGATCAAGTTAGTTTAGAGTTTAATTGAGTCAGTTTAGAATATAATTAGCCCAACTCAATTAGGGACCAATTGGGCCCAAAGTGGGGCTATTTTGGGCCAAGAAAAGGGCCCATTCAGTGACCCAAAAGTTGAGTCAAGCGGCGGCATCGCCAGTCCAGACAGTGGCATCGCTAGTGGCTTAGTCATTGAGACATAGTCTCCAACACTGTGTCAAGTGGTAGTACTACCAAACTAGGTGATGGTACCACCCAATGTTAGGCGGTGATATCGTCTAAACACAATCTCTGAGACTATGTCAAGCAGTGGTACCGCCTAGTGTTAGTGCTATAGGTAGTGGTATCGCCCAAACACAATCTCCCAAACTATGTCTAGCGGTGGTACCGCGCAGTGTTAGTGCTGTAGGCGGTGGTACTGCTAATACCCTAAAAATCGAGGATAAGACACTTTTTGGTTCCAAGTTTGAATCCACTTGGGGCCTATAAATACCCCTCTCATCTCTACTCAGATCACACAAGAATTAAGAGCAAAAAAGGAAGAAAAAAACTATTGTAATCTTGTGAGAACTCCTCTCAAGCTCTAAGTGTTGGTGAAGTTTAAGAGAGGAGGTAGTAGGGGTGTAAAGATTTGATAAGACCCTAAAGTCTTATCATCGCTCTGATACCAATTGATATGGCTCTGATACCAAATGACAAGACCCTAAAGTCTTATCATAAAAAAGAAGAAGAGAAAGGGGATGATCACTTCGAGGGGATCGACCTCCTTGATCGCTTCGGGGGGATCGGCCTCCTAGGGTTTGTCAAAAGACAAAATAGTATTTTTCATAGATAACTGAAAAGAAGTAGTTACATCCCTATTTATAGAGTTCTACCTAGAGTCCATCAGGACTTGAACTCTAATAATAAATAAATATTAAATAAACCTCTACTTGACTCTAACTGAACCAAACCGACTCAATAAACAACTGGACTAAACAGACTCAATAAATATTATTCAAAAGCTTAGAAAAAGGGTCCTAACAGTTCCTCCCTCTTCAAATCAACCTTGTCCTCAAGGATGAGTAGCATCTATCTCGGAAAGCTTCTCTTTCAGTACTTTAGCCATAGACTATTTGCAATGCATCACAACCCATTGATCAAGTAAGTATGGTCTCCACTTTTTGATAGTGTAAGCAATAGGTCGGTCTTTCAGTGTAGTAATCGTTGCATGAAACTTCTGGCCCTGTATAATCAATTTTATCTTTGAACCTTTGCTATCACAAGTGAAAATCCATCCATCAATAATCTTTACTTCGAATCTGTCATAGTCTTCAATGTGGTGAGCCAATCAATCAACAGTCTCACAGTCCATAAAATTGTTAGTGTTGCACATATCAATCAAAATAATGACAGGCTGATGCTTCAAAGTTCCTCTAATTTTTATAGTTTGTGGGTTAGCATAGCCAGCCAATGCATGCACTGTATGTGTGATGGCTTCAATATCTTCATTAGTTTCCACACTTTCATAATCAGAGTCTAACTCTTCTGCTTTCGGTTCCTCTCTAATTTGCTGAATCATTAGATATTGCCCTTGTTTACATTGGTGCTCCATACTCCACTTTTCATCATAGTACAAACCCATTGCTGAATTTTTCTTGAGTTCTTCTTGGGTTAGTCCTCGGGTGTCAAGGATTTGGTTGGGAATAGATATAGTGGGTGGCTTACTGATCATCTGGTGGTTGTCACTTCTGTTTCCATGATTTTCCCTATTAATTTTTTTCTTATGTAGATGTGTGAATGAGATCGCAGCTATCATAGTGTGGGGTTGATGAGCCTTAACTTCACACTGGATCTCTGGAATAAGCCCTTCAATAAATGTATCTAGAAGTTGTCATTCCGACCAATCTCTAGCTTGATTTGACAATCTTTCAAACCTACTCTGATATTCCAATACTGTAGAAGTCTGACAAATTTTGACGAGCTGTCCATCCACCTTCATGTATGAGCAGATTGTATCACAATCTTGGGGCCCTTTTCTAGCATTTCCAGATCTGTGCAACGTAGAACTTGAGCTCCTATCTTGTTGAAATTTGCTAAGGCTCTCTAGTAGGTTTTTTTTTGAAATTATTAAGTGTTTCTTACAGCCGGTTTTCAATTCTGATTTCTAATGCTTCCATTTGTGCTTTCATTGAGTTATCGGTGGCCATTTTGTAAGACTGCAAATCTGTAATCTCAACTCCTATTTTTTTATGTCAAGACTAGGGCATAAATCACTGCCCTACTTAGTGCTATTGTTGTGATGCAATCGATGGTAGCACTATTGGAATGAAGGGTTGCTACGAAGATGCGAGGATGTAGCTGCGGTCACCACGTGGGAGGCAGCGATGCTTATTGCAGTTGCTGCGTGGAGGGATCGCTGCTGCTGAGGACTTGGAGGAAGCGATGGTGGTGCGGTTGGGGCAGCACCGGCAAGGGCTCGCCGTTGCGGTGGCTGCGACGGAGGAAGAGTTGCTACCCTGTGTTTCTGTCACTGCGTGAGATGAGAGCGCCGAGGCTGAAAGGCGATGGTTGCGACTGTTGTGACCCAAGGAAGCAATCGTCGAGTAGCTAGGTTGAGGCTACGGTGATAGCAACCGACAACTACAGCAGCGGAGGCAGAACAATAGGGAGGTGGCGTTGGAGCGGCCGAGGTTGAGAAGAGGAATCGGTGCGTGGGTTACGAGGTTGAAGCGGCCGCACAAGAGCTTGCTGCGTGTGCTATTGGAGGGTGGCTGTGGTGGCATTGTCGAGGTTGAGGCTATAGTGGAAAATAGGAATCGATGGTGGTAGGCTGGGCGGCGAGCGGCGTCGTCGCTGGCTGGGAAGCAGCTGCGACGGTGGTGGCAACCGGCGTTTATAGCAACAAGAGGATTGCCCTGTTTCGATCACCAAGGGGGCAGAGCAAGGGGGAGTGGCGACGGTCGTTCTCGCCCGAGCCAGGGGGAGAGGCGGCTAAGAGGCGAGTGGCAGTCGCCGCACGGTGGCTAGCAGCGGTGGTGGGTCGATTGGAAGGCGATGACTCTCGAGGCGTGGCAGCGATCGACGAGGGGCTGCGGCAACAGAGGAAGCTCTATTTCTGTAACCGCTACAAGGAGGGGCTGCGGCAACCAGCGGCTATGGTTGCGGTGCCGGTGGTCCTTCTTGCTCGAGTGAGATGGGGACGCGAGGAGGAGAGGTCGCTGGCCAGGTGATCGAGCGGCGGCGAGGCGACTAGGAAAAGTGGTGGTGACGCAGCTGGGAACAAGGGCAATCCGTGAGTTGCCCTGTTTCGGTCACCGTGAGGAGGGTGACAATCGGCGGCTGCGGCTGCGACCCAAGGGGAGGCAGGCGGCGGTGGAGAGGTAGCGGTGGTGGTGCGGCTGGGAGCAACGTCACCGACGATCGTCGAGGAGGAGAGGTCAAGTGGCTGCGCTGCGACGCAAGGGGAGGCGGGCGGTGGTGGAGAAGGAGGCAGCGAGGGTCGCGGCCGAGATCAATGGGGGCTGCAGCAATAGAGGAAGCTCTGTTTTTACAACCGTTGCAACGAGGGCTGCAACAACCGATGGCTGTGGCTACGACCCGAGGGGGGGGGGGGGGGTCCACGGCGAGGGTTGTGGCTGGGAGGCAGGCGGTGGTGATCGAGCGATCGGGAAGCAACGGCGGCGGTGGAGAAAAAGGCAGCGAGCATCGTCGTTGGCCGGGAAGTCGCTATGTTGGAGATGGGAAACTGGGTGCTCTATTTGTATCGCACCACAGCCGGAGCTGCTAGCGATGCTGGCAACAGTGGTGCGGTGGTGATGAAGGAGGCAACAGTGGTGGCATGGCTAGAAGCAGCATCACCAACGATCGCCGACGAGGGGAGGTCAAGCGGCTGTGGCTACGACCCAAGAGGAGGCGGGCGGCGGTAGTAGGGCTGGGATGGATGCTGGCAGCTATTGGGAAATCATTGGGGGCGACATCATATGCACAGCGGAAGAACAAGAAAACAAAAATCCGCGATTCCCAAAAAGATGTTCGTCGTCGTGCGAAGATTGGTGCGCAAAAATCCGCAAAACACAAAACTGCGTATAGAGATTGTGTTACCTAGGGAGATCGTATATCCCTGTTTTCTTGCAGATCCTTAGGAGAGGGTGAAGGAGGTCAAGCGTTCTCCTCTCTAGCGGTGATCCACATAGTAGGGTTGCGACGACGCTCCTCAAAACTCCAGGCCTACTCTGAGGTGGAGAGGGAGAGGAGAATAGGAACGGCAAGCAAAGACTCTAGCCTATGAGGCTGTGAATCCCTACTATTTATAGAGATCCCGTGTCAAACCCTAATGGGTCCTTCCCTAGTGGGTATTGGATCTGCATCCAATAAGACAAGGGCTCCGTAGGATATCTCATATCCGAACCTCTACTCATCGCAATGCCTACTATATGTGTGTGACTCTCTAGGCCCAATATCGAGCTGGCCGTGAGTCATACCTGTCAGAACTCCTTCTAACTCAGTGAATTATTATCTCTGTAATAATTCACTCGACTCATCGACTACGAACGTACTAGGCCACTACGTCGTAGTCCCCAGACGATACAGGGGAATCCAATCCATTGGACCTGTCTGTCCTCAGTTACCATGTACCTATAGTCCCTTATCCATCTAATATCCCAGAGACCGTATATCGAGCATGGTGCTGTCAGATCCATACGGTTTCTACTCGAGTCTCGCTCTAATCGGATTCTTCCGGAGAACTCTTTCTCTCTCAACCCGAATGACTCTGGCCAGGGATTTGTCTAAGCAAGAACACATAGGATATTCCTCTCATGACGCCGAGAGTGGATGATCCTCTATTGACACTCAATATCCCTCGTAAGGTCGACTACCACTCCCAATAACCAGTTGTACTAGATCTGGGGACAGCCAAACCTATAAGTCTGGTATCAAAGAGTGGAGCACTCATACAGGACATCCTTGGTGTCTCAAGTCTAAGGACCAGATACACCACTAGGACTACGAAATCGCTGTCTGACAATAAGGCATCATCAACCATCCAGCATTCCGTAAGCGGATCAATCAGTGAACTCATTCTCCAATGAGCACCTGTACTGTATCCCTAGTGTCCCTACACGAGCAGCTATGAGACCAGCTGCATCCATCATATGGACGGGTATACAGCACACCAATCTATCCGGTTATCACGATGTCCCTCTCGAGTAACCTATGACCGGGATTATTTAGGATATGTGTTTATAGGTGAATCGATCTCATTATCGTGATCTCATCACGATCCGATTCCCATTGCACAAATCCAAGGACATCATAATATATATATGCATTTATGCAATAGTTATAAAGTGATATACGCCAAAATATAATAAGCAAAAAGATTCTGTATCAAGTCACACGTGCCATCACTCACGTGATTGGCTTACTGGGCACCTATGACTAGCAATCTCCCACTTGACCTAAAGCCAATCACCTATGTGTCTGATCCCCATCAGACTCCTGTGACGCTCAAAGACAATCTGAGACAACGGCTTTGTCAGTGGATCTGCAATGTTATCTTCGGATGGAACTCTTTCCACTACTACATCTCCTCGGGTTACGATCTCTCTTATAAGCTGGAACCTCCTCAGAACACTTCTGATGAGACCCGGGTTCCCTTATTTGAGTAATCACCCCATAGTTGTCGCAATATAAGGAAGTCGACTTGTCGCTATCTATATCGACTCCCAAATCTGTGATGAACTTCTTCACCCAGACTCCCTCCTTTGCTGCATCTAATGCAGCAATGTACTCCGCCTTTGTGGTCGAGTCAGCAGTGGTATTTTGTTTGGAACTCTTCTAGCACACTGCTCCTCCATTCAAGGTGTACACATACCCTGAATTCGACTCGCTATCATCGACATCAGACTGAAAACTTGAGTCAGTGAAGCCTTCAACCTTAAGGCTATTACCTCCATATACTAGTAAAAGATCCTTAGTCCTTCTCAAGTACTTAAGGATACACTTTACTGCTTTCCAGTGCTCCAAGCCTGGATCCGCTTGATACCTGCTCGTGACACTCAGAGCATGCGCTATATCAGGCCTAGTACATAGCATGGCATACATGATATACCATATTGCTGAGGCATAAGGTATCATATCCATGTTCGCCCTTTCTTAGAATTTTCAATGCCAAACATTTTGACAATGGTTTCTATGTACCTGGACTGGGACAAGCCAAGCATCCTCTTGGATCTATCTCTATAGATTCTAATCCCCAAGATATAGAATGCTTCCCCTAAGTCCTTTATGGAGAAGTGTCTAGATAACCAAGTCTTTACTGTGGATAGCATTCCTACGTCATTCCCAATGATAAGGATGTCATCCACATATAACACCAAAAAGGTGATAGCGCTCCCACTTACCTTCCTGTACACACAAGGCTCATCTTCGTTCTTAACGAAGTCATAAGATCTGATTGACTCATCAAATCTTATGTTCCAACTTCGGGAAGCTTGCTTTAGTCCATAAATGGATCTAAGCAACCTACACACTTTATCTGAGCAGTTCTTGGACACGAATCCCATTGCATCATATACACCTCTTCCTCGAGGTTCCCATTGAGGAATACGGGTTTCACATCCATCTGCCAGATCTCATAATCATAGTGTGCTGCAATAGCCAATAGAATTCTGATGGATTTTAGCATTGCTACGGGTGAGAAGGTTTCGTCGTAGTCAACACCTTATCTTTGACGATACCCTTTAGCCACTAGCCTTGCTTTATAGGTCTCTACCTTTCCATCTACTCCGATCTTTTTCTTAAAGATCCATTTGCAACCGATGGGTACAATACCTTCGGGCGCATCAACTAGGTTCCAAACCTTATTGGAGTACATAGAATCCATCTCAGAATTCATGGCTTCTTGCCACTTCCCGGAGTCTATACTCATAATAGCCTCCTCGTAGGTCTAAGGATCAATATCCTCAGCATCCTCTCCTCTAATATGTCCCACATATCTCTCAAGAGGATGAGATACTCTATCAGACCTGCGTAAAGTTGAAACTTGTGTATTAGGTACCTGAACAGACTCGGGCTGTAGAGTGGTGCTTGAGCTTGGTTCTCTAACATCGCTCAACTCTATCATTCTCCCACTGTCTCCGCCAAGAATGTGTTCCTTCTCAAGGAACACTGCTCTCTTAGCTACAAAGACCTTTTTGTCCTCGGGATGATAGAAGTAATACCCACAAGTTTCCTTGGGGTATCCCACAAATATGCATCGCTCTGTCCTTGATTCTAACTTATCGGGGTTGTGTCTTTTAACGTGGGCAGGGCAGCCCCAAATCTTAACAACCTTAAGATCAGACTTCTTCCCTTTCCATATCTCATATGGTGTAGACACTACCAACTTAGTTGGAACTCTGTTCAGAAGGTAAGCTGCGGTTTCTAAGGCATATCCCCAGAATGAGATGGGTAGGTTAGCGAAACTCATCATGGACCGTACCATATCTAATAACGTACGATTTCTCCTTTCAGAGACACCATTGAGCTGAGGTGTGTAAGGAGGTGTCCATTGGGATAATATCCCATGGTCCTTGAGGAACTGAGTAAACTCTGTACTTAAGTACTCACCTCCTCGTTCTGATCGAAGAGTTTTGATACTCTTTCCAGTCTGGTTCTCCACCTCATTCTTATACTCTCTGAATTTCTCAAAAGCCTCGGACTTGTACTTCATTAAGTACACATATCCATACCTTGAGAAATCATCAGTAAATGTAATGAAGTAGGAGTAACCTCCAATAGCATGAGTTGACATGGGTCCACATACATCACTATGTATGAGTTCCAACAACTCAGTGGCTCTCTCTCCAGTTCCACTAAATGGAGAGTTGGTCAATTTTCCACGAATGCAAGGCTCACAAGTTGCATAAGACATATAGTCGAATGGATCTAGATATCCATCATTTAGCAACTTTTGAATCCTTCTTTCATGGATGTGACCTAGCCTACAATGCCACAGGTATGCACTGTTCAACTCATCTCGTTTCCTTTTAGACACATTTACATTCATGATATGTGGAGTAGTGTCTAACATAAATAAACCATTATGCAATGTTCCTTTCGTGATGATCTTATCATCTAATAATATTGAACAACCATTGTTCTCAAAAACAAATTTATATCCACTAACTGTTAAACATGAAATGAAGATAATGTTTTTGATAATAGAAGGAACAAAATAACATGCATCTAATGCATTAAAAGCTCCACTAGGCAGATGTAAGGCGACCTCGCCAATAGCTACTACAGCAACTTTTTCTCCATTACCCATCTTGAGGTCCATCTCGCCTCTCTCAAGTCTCCTAGGCCTTGCCAGAACCTGCAACGAATTGCATATATTATAAGCACTACCGGTATCCAATACCCATGTGTTATCATAAGATTCTGACAAATGGAGACTGATCATGAATGTACCTGAAGCTTCATCAAGCTTTTGTTTCGCCCTTTCTGCAAGGTACTCTTTGCAGTTTCTCTTCCAGTGCCCATCTTTACCACAGTGGAAGCACTGGACTTTGTCCTTTGTTGGGTCTTTCTTAGCAACCTTTGCTTTACCTTGTTTGCCCTTGCCCTTTTCCTTCTTAAGGGACCTTTCTGCTTTCCTTTTCTTTCTGGTCTCACCAGTGCAGAGAACTGGCTTCTCTTTCTTAATAGTACTCTCTGCCTCCCTCAACATATTGAGGAGCTCTGGGAGAGTCACCTCAAGCTTGTTCATATTAAAATTCCTTATGAACTGTGAAAAGGAATCTGGTAGGGACTGAAGCACAATGTCCACACACAAGTTATCCTCTAGGACCATTCCTAGACCTATGAGTTTCTCTATCCACTCAATCATCTTTAGGACATGGTTCTGAACCGGTGTCCCCTCAGTCATCCTAGCGCGGAAAAGGCTCTTGGATATCTCATATCGTTGAGTCCTTCCCTGTTCCTCAAACAATTTGCGGACATGTAGGAGAATGGATCTGGCATCCATCTTTTCATGTTGTCTCTGTAACTCTGGAGTCATAGAGCCCAACATATAGCACTGAGCAAGAGTGGAGTCATCAATGTACTTCACGTAGCGAGCGATCTCATCCTCGCTTGCCCCTTCTTCGGGCGTAGGCATCACTGTATCAAGGACGTACACGATTTTCTTCGCTGTGAGAACAATTCTCAAGTTACAGAGCCAATCCGTATAATTTGGACCAGTGAGGCGGTTGACATCAAGTATGCCACGTAAGGGATTTGAAAGCGACATTTTCCGAAAATAAAGATGTAGCAGAAATGAATAACATGCAGATTTTGCAAGAAATAAACTATCAAGATATGAACTTCTATCTTAATATGCTCCCACTATTTTACTATCGAGTCACGCGACACCCTTAGCACGTAAAACGGAAGTCTCCGGCAGACTTCTAGTGGGGATCAGGATCCAATCAGCGTCTTAGTGTAACCTCGAGGGACTCGACCAATCACACTAAGCCTAAAAGGTAGGCAACTCTTGCCGATCACAACTCCTTGTGATTCCCGTCCTGTTCGGCCTCCGAATCACCATGGCCTCGAGGGACTCGACCAACCATGATGCTCGGTTAAGTCAACACCTTCGTTACAAGATGAGTCTGATTTGATGATATACCCTCGAGGGACTCGACCAAGCATACCATGCCCTCAGGTCACCGGTGACATCTCTATGTCGTAAGTAAGATAGCGAATCGCGATATAGGTGAGTCTCGAGGGACTCGACCAACTCAACCTACACCGGGAATCGATTCCTACTCATAACGATGGAAGGCCACGTGGGTCAATCTAATTGCCTCATGTTTACCGACTTAATATTATCGAGAGATGTTTCTATAATTTGGTCTCCTAATATGACATGTCACACATATACATATTTAATATATATCTACATCGCATGCAAATATATATACATATCTAGTATGTGTATAAGCAATCACATCAGATGATCATGGACCACAACCTAATATGATTAGGCCCGAGCCAGTAGGCCTAATCACTCACATCAAGATCTATGTGTGCAACGGTGCATCTCCATGCCCTGTGATCGTCCATCTCGTCCTCGTCGGTTCCGTCGACATCTTGATGCATCTCCATGCATCACGATCGTCCGTCTCGTGGGTCCCGCTATCGCATCCACACTCCCGCTACGCTTCCTCAAGTGATTACAACTTAATCATAGGCACGCAGGCCCGACAATAAACGAGAAATATAATGGAGGTTCGCAGACCTCAATAATAATAATCACAAGTACACACATCACACGGTCCATGATCATCCGTCCACACATCATACATCACATGTATAAATAATCATCATCATGTAGGACTACTAGATAATAATAAAAATAAAAATCAACTAAACCTTTTAATTAATTAATATTTTTTCTGAAATCAGGAACATGTAGGGAATTTCTCAATTCCTAAGGGTATTTTCGTAATTTGGATAAAAGACAGAAACTGGAATTTCTCAAATTCCGAGGGGCAAAATTGTCTTTTTCCCAAAAAACTAATGCCCTTTCCCCTTTTCGCTGCTGCCGCCGCTGCCATCCTGCCGGCGACGGCCTGTGCGGCGGGGCGAGGGCACTGCCCTCGCCTGCAGGCGGCACGCCCGCTGGCGGCGATGCCGCTGCGGGTGGGCGCCCCCTTCGGGCGCCGCTGCCTCCACAGGCGGTGCTATCCCGCCGGGCGGCCGCCCCTATGGGGGGAGTTCCGCCCGCGGGAGCAGCGGCGGTAGGCGTCGCTGCCCTGCGGCGGCAGACGCCGCTGCCCTTCGGCGGCAGGCGCCGCTGCCCTACGACGCCTCTGCCCGCGGGCTGCCAGCCCCGCCAGCAGCAAGCCTGCTGCAAGCAGGCCGCCGGCCGGCTGCTGCAGACGCAGCCCCTGCGCTGCCCGCCTTCGGCTGCGCTGCACGCACGCAGATCGAGGGCAACAACTGTTGCTGCCCTTTCTCGCTTTTGCGTCAACGATTTTGACGTCAATATTCTTCCTAAACACAACACACGCAGTTCAAAACCAATCATTCGCACGAACAACCTGACTCTGATACCACTGTTGGGAAATCATTGGGGGCGACATCATATGCGCAGCGGAAGAACAAGAAAACAAAAATCCCTGATTCCCAAAAAGATGTTCGTCGTCGTGCGAAGATTGGTGCGCAAAAATCCGCAAAACACAAAACTGCGTATAGAGATTGTGTTACCTAGGGAGATCGTATATCCTTGTTTTCATGCAGATCCTTAGGAGAGGGTGAAGGAGGTCAAGCGTCCTCCTCTCTAGCGGTGATCCACACAGCAGGGTTGCGACGACGCTCCTCAAAACTCCAGGCCTACTCTGAGGTGGAGAGGGAGAGGGGAATAGGAAAGGCAAACAAAGACTCTAGCCTATGAGGCTGTGAATCCCTCCTATTTATAGAGATCCCGTGTCAAACCCTAATGGGTCCTTCCCTAGTGGGTATTGGATCTGCATCCAATAAGACAAGGGCTCCGTCGGATATCTCATATCCGAACCTCTACTCATTGCAATGCCTACCTTATGTGTGTGACCCTCTAGGCCAAATATCGAGCTGGCCGTGAGTCATACCTGTTAGAACTCCTTCTAACTCAGTGAATTATTATCTCTGTAATAATTCACTCGACTCATCGACTACGAACGTACTAGGCCACTACGCCGTAGTCCCGAGACGATACAGGGGAATCCAATCCATTGGACCTGTCTGTCCTTAGTTACCATGTACCTATAGTCCCTCATCCATCTATTATCCTAGAGACCGTATATCGAGCATGGTGCTGTCAGACCCATACGATTTCTACTAGAGTCTCGCTCTAATCGGATTCTTCCGGAGAACTCTTTCTCTCTCAACCCGAATGACCCTGGCCAGGGATTTGTCTGAGCAAGAACACATGGGATATTCCTCTCATGACGCCGAGAGTGGATGATCCTCTATTGACACTCAATATCCCTCGTAAGGTCGACTACCACTCCCAATGACCAGCTGTACTAGATCTGGGGACAGCCAAACCTATAAGTCTGGTATCAAAGAGTGGAGCACTCATACAGGACATCCTTGGTGTCTCAAGTCTAAGGACCAGATACACCACTAGGACTACGGAATCGCTGTCTGACAATAAGGCATCATCAACCATCCAGCATTCCGTAAGCGGATCAATCAGTGAACTCATTCTCCAATGAGCACCTGTACTGTATCCCTAGTGTCCCTACACGAGCAGCTATGAGACCAGCTGCATCCATCATATGGACGGGTATACAGTACACCAGTCTATCCGGTTATCACGATGTCCCTCTCGAGTAACCTATGACCGGGATTATTTAGGATATGTGTTTATAGGTGAATCGATCTCATTATCGTGATCTCATCACGATCCGATTCCCATTGCACAAATCCAAGGACATCATAATATATATATGCATTTATGCAATAGTTATAAAGTGATATACGCCAAAATATAATAAGCAAAAAGATTCTGTATCAAGTCACATGTGCCATCACTCATGTGATTGGCTTGCTGGGCACCTATGACTAGCAGCAGCGTCGTCTCCTGGCCGGGGAACAATGGCGGCCGTCGTCTCTGGCCGGGAAGCAGGGCGATGGTGGGTGCTAGCCGGAGATCAGCAACGGTGGGTGGGCTGGCCGGAAGCAGGGGACGCAGGGGTGGCTGCGGCTTCTTCTTCCTCTCTTGTTTCTTCCTCCTTTTTTTTTTTGAAACGAGATGGGGCAGCGAGGAGGTCGAACAGTGGTCGACCGGTGGTCGAAGATCTGGGCAGTAGCAGCAACGGTGACGGCAGCCTGCATTCACAGCAACAACGGGACCCGCAACTGTGGTGCGGCTGGAAACAAGGGCGTGAGTTGCCTTGTAGTGGTGGTGGGGAAGAAGGGAAGTAGGGCTGCAACGGGCTGCACCAAGGATCGTTGCTCTGATACCAAATGATAAGACCCTAAAGTCTTATCATCACTCTGGTACCAATTGATATGGCTCTGATGCCAAATGATAAGACCCTAAAGTCTTATCATAAAAAAGAAGAAGAGAAAGGGGATGATCACTTCGAGGGGATTGGCTTCCTTGATCGCTTCGAGGGGATCGGCCCTCCTTGATCGCTTCGAGGGGATTAGCCTCCTAAGGTTTGTCAAAAGATAGAATAGTATTTTTCATAGATAATTGAAAAGAAGCAGTTACATCCCTATTTATAGAGTTTCACCCAAAGTCCATCAGGACTTGAACTGTAATAATAAATAAATATTAAATAAACCTCTACTTGACCTAATTGAATCAAACCGACTCAATAAACAACTTGACTAAACAGACTCAATAAACATTATTCAAAAGCTTAGAAAAAGGGTCCAAACAAGATTCTCTCTTGAACATGTCAAAAAGGGAATCAATTGTAAGGGTAGTTGGTCTTCGCCCATTGAAGGGAGACCAGTAGTGGAAGTCGATAGTCTTGAGTGAAGAGGAATTGGGAGTAGATGTAGGTCACAATGATCGAACCACTATAAAAATCTAATTTTTATTTTTATTTTGCTCTTTACTTTCATTGCAAACTGCTTTACTTTCACTATCCTTTCATATGCTTTCAGGTTAAACACATTTCCTATATTGGCTTTATCGAAACATTTTTACTAAATGACATTTCCAACTCGACGTAATTTTTATCGCTGCACTAATTCAAAACCCCCCCCCACCCCTAGTGCCGACTCGATTCTAACATAATTAACTAATGCTTAGTAAGTTATGTTTTAAACCATATACTGATAAATCATCTTTAATCAAGAGGTTTGATTTGTTACTTATATTTTCTTTGCTAATATATATATATTTTTTTTGTCCCCAAAGGTAACATATCCTTCGTCTTGACTAGTGAGCTTAGAGAAATGTGTTGGTATCTCTAGTCATGTGCCTTGAGCATCCACTATCAAGATATCATCTCTTGCTCCTAGCTTTTGATTGTTGACATTTACAAGAAATGGTGGTTTACTTTAGGTACCCATTTAACTTTGAGTCCATCATGATTAGATCTACCTATCTTGAATTTTGGCATTAAGTCATTTATGATTCTTTTAGGAACCCAAACTAATTTATGAGAGTTGTATTTTTTTTAATAAATATTTAGAAGCATAATGACCACATCTACATAAAAATTACATTTAACTTTAGGGGGAATATATAATGTAGGTCCCTTAACAAATGTAGTTGACTTTTGTTGAGTGTTATTACTCACGAAGTCGATTTCTTTCTTTCTATGTATATGACCTTTATTTGTAAGAATCATGTTTAATGATTTATTACAAATTTAAAAATTTTATAATGTTTGTTATAATAACATATTTTTCTTTTTGAATGAATCTAACTCTTCATATTTAGTACAAGATGTTAACAAATATTGTCATACTTATTTTTTAATTTATCAAATTCATTAGAGAGAGATACATGATCCTTTTTTAATAATTTATATTTCTTACCGATTATTTTCAATTCATTATATAAATCATGAAATACATTAAGTAATTCATTATAAGGTAAAGAAGTTTTAGTTGAGTCATATACCTCATTGTTAAAAGCTACTAATGCATAGTTTGTCACTTTGTCTTCAATGGTTTGCTTTATTCATCTTTTGTTCTAGCATTTTGTTCTTCAGTCGTGGATACTCATTTTTAAAGTGCCTTAGCTTTCTTGCATTCTTAGTAAATGATTATCCTTTTTGAGTTCGTTTTTATTATTAGAGTCATGTTTTATAGGATTTGTTTTGTTCCTTTTTATTAACCTTTTAAATTTTCTTGTGAGGAGTGCCAAGTCATCATTATCACTTGAGCTTTCGCTCAAGTGGTCTTCTTTGGTTCTAAGTGCAATATCCTTACTATTTTTTTGGAAGGTTATCCTCATCTTCGTCATATGCCTTGTAAGTCATTTCATAGTTCAGTAATGATCCTATGAGTTCTTCAAGAGAAAAGTTGTTTAAGTCTTTTATTTCTTGAATTGCAGTTACCTTGGGATCTGTTAGAACCCTTGCAGATTCTAAACTTGGGGTTGATCTCTTTAGGGGATCGGCCTCCTTGGAACTCTATAGGGGTTCCTCCCTCCAAGTTGCTGCTCAAAGGCTGCAGAAAAGATTCATCTATTGCTTATAAAAAGAGAAGGAATACATGGCTATTTATAGGGCTTCTAAACCCTAACTCCTAATAGGACTCCTACTTAAGACTCTTACTTCTAACCAACTCCTAATAGGACTCCTAGTCAAGACTCTTATTCCCTTACAACTCCTAATTCTTCTTTAAGAAAACACCTCCTACATGAATGCCCCTCTCAATTAGGACTCTCCTAGCTAGAGTCCTAACAGAATGTCCCTCTCAATTAGGACTCTCCTAGCTAGAGTCCTAGCAGTTTTACATGAATGTCCCTCTCAATTAGGACTCTCCAAGCTAGAGTCCTAACAGACCCGCCCTCTTCAAATCAGCTTTGTCCTCGAGGCTGATGATTCGTGAATTCTAGGAATTTGATCTTCAAGTCGTCATAGTTCTCCCAAGTAGCATCTTCTATTGGTAGGTTCGCCCACTGTATTAGCACTTCATTAGTGGGTCGTCGTCGTCGAGTCACGATCCGTCGATCAATAATGTCACTTGGCTGGGTCTGGAGTTCTCTTTGGGTAGTCATATTTGGTGGGTGGCTTTGGGCTGTCTCCAAGCACCTATTTAAAACTTTCGTCTGGCTATTGGTTTGTGGGTGATATGTCGTACTCCTTTTCAATTTAGTACCCTGCATATGGAATAACTTTGTCCAAAATCTGCTCTTGAAGATGCAAGTAGAATTTGTCACAAGCACAATGTGTCCCTTATAGCATAATTCTTTTGAGTCTTGATTGTAATGAGCCACGGAGCTTGGTGCTTCCTCTAATTTTTTTTGTATCTTACTGGTCTCCGAATCTTCCTGCCATTCCATCTTAATATCCTTAAGGAAGTCGCTGGTTGGAAGTAAAACGACCGAAAATTCAGCTTGTTCGGGTAGCTGCGAAAGCGCATCTGCAAGAACATTCTCTTTCCCCTTTTTGTAAGTTATTTCAAAATCAAATCCAAGAAGTTTTGTTACCCATTTTTGCTGCTCAGGGGATGGTATCTTTCGCTCCAAAAAACACTTGAGGCTTTTATGGTCGGTTTTATTTTGAAATCGTCGACCAATCAAGTAGGGTCTCCACCTCGTTGCTGCGCGCACAATGGCGAGCATCTCCTTATCATATGTTGACTTATTTTGATGGGAGGGAGATAATGCCTTGCTAGTGTATGCGAGTGGTTGACCATCTTGCATGAGAATGGCTCCAATTCTGACTCCAGATGCGTCGGCCTCAATAATGAAGGGTTGGTTAAAATCTGGTAGTGTTAGCACCGGCATCGTCGTCATGGCTGCCTTAAGTTTGTCGAAGGCAGCGGAGGCTCTGTCCGACCATTGGAAGACATCTTTTTTCAATAAGGAAGTGGTGCACTAATCTCGCCATAGTTATTCACGAACTTGTAGTAGTAGCCTACGAAACCCAGAAAGCCATGTAGCAATTTTACGTTCCTTGGGGTAGGCCAGTTTTGCATTGCTTCAATTTTGAAGGGGTCCACTGTCACACCTTCCTCTGATATGATATGCCCAAGATATTCCACCTTCTGTTGAAGAAAGTAAAAATTCGTAGTGGCCGTTGTGTGTTCGAAAGGCGGTTTTCGGTATGACTTCTTCATACACTCGTATTTGATAATACCCGGATCGAAGGTCCAGCTTTGTGAAGATTTGTGCTCCCTTTCATCTAGTAATTCATCTGCTATTGGAATAAGGTATTTGTTCTTGATGGTTATGCCATTGAGAGCTCGGTAATCAACGCATATTCGCCATGTTCCGTCCTTCTTGTGTACAAGTAGCACCGGTGAAAAGTAGAGGTTGCAACTTGGCCGAATAACTCCTGTTTCAAGTATCTCTTTTAAAATCCTTTCTATTTCATCATTCTGGAGATGTGGATACCGATATGGCTGAGTATTTGCTGGAGATTTGACTGGAAAAATCATTATACAATGATCATGTCGACGAGTAAGAGGTAGGTTGTGCAGCTCATCAAATATATCTGAAAATTCAGCAAGCAAAGGAAATAGGTTTGGAACTTCAAATTCTATTGGCTCTCCTTTAATTTTCTGCTCAAGTTGTACCAAAAAACCCCTACAAGCTTTATGCAAAACCTTCTCCATTTGTTGTGTGCAAATCATCGTTACGTCGCCCTCACGTTTCCCATGCAGTATCACCTGTTTCTCCTTACTGTAACATTTTATAAATAGTTGCATAAAATTCCAAGAAATATCACCTAATGTCATCAACCATTTAATTCTAAGTATGGCCTCATTATCATCAAGAGGGAGGAAGAAATCTGCAATTATCTCTTGGTCCTGCAACAACAGTTTCACCTGCGGGCACCTATGATCACACTTCAAAATCCATCCGTTGGCGACCTTAACGACAAACCTGCTACAATTCTCAATAGGTAAGTTCATATGGACAGCAACCTTACTGTTTAGGAAGTTATTAGTGCTGCCCGTGTCGATGAGAACAGTGATCGGTTGTTGTTTGAGAAGGCCTCCAACTTTCATCGTTTCCGGGTTTGAGTAGCCGGCTAGTGCATGTACCGTAACTTCAGTCGGTTGTGGCTCTTTTTCTGCATCTTCTTCTTCATGTTCAAGGCTCTCTTCTGGATGTTCAATGACCTCTTCTTCTATCGGTTCAATCATAAGAAGTCCTCCTTTACTACAGCGATGCTCACGGCTCCACGGCTCGTCACAATGCCAACATAACCCCTTCACATATCGCTCCCGAAGCTCTTCTCTTGTTAACCTCTTTGGTGTAGGAACTTGGTCGATAGTAGGGGGGGCTGAGGGCTTCAATATTACTGGTTGAGAAGCAACCCTAGTCCTTCGAGCTTCATGGTTCAATTGCTCCTCTTGATGTCGTGCGAAAGAGATGGCTGCCATCAGCGTATACGGTTGTCGCGCTTTAACTTCTCTTCGGATCTCCGGCTTCAAGCCCTCAATGAAGGTCCTCAATAGCTGTTTTTGAGACCAATCATGAGTTTGATTAGATAACCTTTCAAACCTGGTTTGGTACTCCTGAATGGTGGAAGTTTGCCGGATCTTTGCTAGTTGTCCATCAATATTCTCGTAATCGGTTGGTCTGAAGCGGATCAATAGTCCTTCTTTGAATTATTGCCATGAAAGGACTCCATAAGTATGTTCAAACCAGTCAAACCACTGTATAGCATCCCCTTCAAGATTTATAGCTGCAATTTTCACCATAGATGCATCTGCGGTTTTGTGGTACTGAAAATATCGCTCCGCACGCGAGATCCAACCAATCAGGTCTCCTTCTTCCCATCTAGGGAAGTCCACTCTCATGCATGGATAGTTGGGTTCAGTCATAGAGCCTCCCCTCCCTTGGAACTCATCTCTTCGAGCCTGGTGCGATTGGGCAAAGCTCTCTCCGTGATATAATTTTTTCGGGCTTAGTGGTCGGCCTAATCTGAGTTCGGTAAAGAGCGTCCGAATCTTATCATCCATTCGCGCCTCCAAGGCTTCGAATTTAGCATTGATTGCCTCCTTAGATGCCATAGTATATGCCTCCAAATCTATGATATTAAGATCTCTCTTTTGTTGTCAGGTTAAAGGCATGTACAGTTGAGAGAAGTGATAGTCGAAAGGATTGGTGGATCGATGGATGTAGGCTACGATTTAGGCTTGTTTTGTGACAGTTTTGGGTACAGTTTGAGGGTGTAGTTTAGTGGAGCTTTAGGGCTGTGGATGAAAGTTTTGGATCTGTGGTAGATGGCAGCAAAGGTTTGATAGAAATCAGTGGAAGTTGCAGCAAGTATGTGCTGTCTTGTAAGAGTAGAATTGTCGTCGAAGAAACAGCGGTTTCTCGACGTAATTTCCACCAAAAACTTGAGATAATTGAGGAGGGAATTGATAGCAAAATCAAAGTTTATATGACAGCAAGGATATCTAATTTAATAAAGAAAATTTCGGCAGTATAACAGCAAGAAAATTGGTGCAAGTTGAGATTGCAGAATTCTCATCGAAAAATTTCAGCGGGCTACGATGAAAATTTGCAGCAACATAAAATCGTTTTTAGAGATGAATTTCTTAATAGATCAATCTTAGATGGAAGCCAAGATGATCTATGAAGTGTATAAGAAATTTCATTCAAAAAAGATTACAAATAGATGGGTTAAGGCAACAATAAGCGGCTGAAATTTTCTGCAGCACAGATTTTTAGGTATAGCAGATTGGACGTAAAAGATCAGTGGTTTATATTGAGAATTTTTTGATGAAACTAAAGGGAAATCCACTGTTAGGAAGTGTCAAAGCTATCATAAAAATTTCATAGAGATTTGGATAGAAACAATGTAGTATCAAGATCAAACAAATAGTGCTATGCGGCTGAAATTTTACAGTGCAGATTTTCAAGTATAGCAGATTTGACGTAAAAGATCAATGGTTTATATTGAGAATTTTTTGAAAAAACCAAAGGGAAATCTGCTGTTAGGAAGTGTCAAAGATGTCATAAAAATTTCATAGAAATTTGGATAGAAAAAGCACAGTAACAAGATCAAACAGATGGTACTATGCGGCTGAAATTCTACAATGTATCTTTCGTCATAGAGATGCAAACTTTGTAACGAAAGGTTTATGCAGCAATATAAGAACAGTTTTTTTTTTTTTGGATTTCGAATAAGGATAACTAAATTGCAGCAGTATTAAGGTAGGAAACCAGAACCTGTTGCAATTCACGGGGATCAAAGGATGATCCGCGGTGGTGGAGATGATGGCGGAATTCGGCGACGATCTTTTAAGCAATTGTGGGAATTGCTTTGGGCGGTTGTGGAGGGCTGATAGATGGCAGTGGAAGGGCAACGAGATGCCAAGAACACTGCTATGATACCAAGTGTTAGAACCCTTGCAGATTCTAAACTTGGGGTTGATCTCTTTAGGGGATCGGCCTCCTTGGAACTCTATAGGGGTTCCTCCCTCCAAGTTGCTGCTCAAAGGCTGTAGAAAAGATTCATCTATTGCTTATGAAAAGAGAAGGAATACATGGCTATTTATAGGGCTTCTAAACCCTAACTCCTAATAGGACTCCTACTTAAGACTCTTACTTCTAACCAACTCCTAATAGGACTCCTAGTCAAGACTCCTATTCCCTTACAACTCCTAATTCTTCTCTAAGAAAACACCTCCTACATGAATGCCCCTCTCAATTAGGACTCTCCTAGCTAGAGTCCTAACAGAATGTCCCTCTCAATTAGGACTCTCCTAGCTAGAGTCCTAGCAGTTTTACATGAATGTCCCTCTCAATTAGGACTCTCCAAGCTAGAGTCCTAACAGGATCCCAACTTTTTGGAAGAGATTTTAAAATTTTGTTAACAAGTTTAAGATTAGTATAACATTTACTAAGAGCTTTCAAACCATTGACAATATCCATAAAATGGGTGTATATGTCACAAATGATTTCACTTGGCTTCATTCTAAATAATTCATAAATATATACCAAAAGATTAATCTTAGATTCTTTTACTCTACTTGTGCCTTCAAACTTTTGTTGAATCTCATATTTTGATGATAAAACCAATTGATATATGTTTATGTTTTACTTTGTGTTTTGAGTGATGCAAGATGTTTTGATCAGGATGGGACAATTAAAGCAGGAAAAATCATGTTGGGCTAGAGGAACATATTAGAAGATTAGATGTGGGGCAGATGGATCGGTCGACATATCGACAAAAGGCTTCGGGCGATGGATTCGGGCATCGGGCCTAGAAGAGCATACATTGCGCCAAGGATATCAGAGTTGCGGAGTTAACTGGTCGATTGGGTAATAGACCGCAAGAGAGGATGATGCACCGAAGAATTGGACGAAGCATCGAGGGACCAATGACATGCCGGACAACTTGATTAATGCTTAGTATCAATTGTCTAGATTGAAGTATGTTTTACATATGCAAGATTAACTACGATAGTAGTAAGAAATGTAGCAGGTGTTGAGCCGGAGTCAAGACCAAGATCACATTGGGGGTTCGAGAGTTCGTCGGAGGTTCTGCGGGAATAATCCGAGAGGTCTAGGAGCTTGCCAAAGAAGCTTGTCGGAACTCGCTAAGAGGATCGTCGTGAAGTCCAAGAGTTTGTCGGGAGTCCGCCGGAGCATCACCGAGGGTTCATTGGATGTTCACTGGAAGTTCGCCGGAAGCTCGCCAAAAGAAGCGATTGACGCACCAGAACACGATTTGCAGTATTGATGTCTTAATTGTCATAGTTAGCAGGTAGATTAAGTTAGAATTAGGAGGTGATCTCATTAACTTAATCTGGGGCCAACTAGGCCCTTAATAGACTCAAATTGGGCTGAATGGATCAGCCCATTCGGACCCAGAATTCCTAGCCGGTGGTGGCACCGCCCAGGAGACTCGGTCTCCCAGGAGTTTTGGGTAGTAGTATCGCCCCTGTTAGGAAGTGATACCGTCGGCAGTTATTACTGCCAGCGGTGGTACCGCCTGAGCTCGGTCTTGAGCGATGTCAGGCCATAGTACCACCCAAACTGAGCGGTAGTACCGCTCAGTGATAGATTACAAGCGGTAGTACCGCCCAGTTATGGTGATGGTACCACCAGGACTCCGAAAATCCGGAAATGGATACTTTTGAGCTCCAAATTCAAACTGATTGGGGCCTATATAAACCCCACCCTTTCTACATGAAAGGGTAATCGAAAGCTTGCTTTTATTCGCTTAAAAGCGTTGTAAAAGGCTAGAGTTCTTCTCCCTCTCTTTTCTCTAAGTCTTGATCATTCAAGAGAGGAGTGAAAACTTGTAAGGGTTGTCTCCTAAGCCCGTCAAAAGGAGAAAAGCTGTAAAAGGGTGGTTGGCCTTTATCTATTGAAGGAAGGCCTCTAGTGGACGTCGGTGACCTCATCGGAGGAGGAACCCAAAAGTAGATGTAGGTCAAGTTTGACCGAACCACTCTAAATCTTGGTTTGCATTTTATTCTTGCCATTTATATACTGCAAACTACTTAGTCACTACACTTCCATAAGCTTCCAAGTTGTTAAGCTTCCGAAATTGTTTTTCGTCGGAAACGGTTTTATCGTATGAAAGTCTTTAAAGACTTGATTTTTATCCACTGTACTAATTCACCACCTCCCTTTTAGTGCGCTCTTGATCCTAACAACTTCAAGTATATACTAAATATCATGTGCAGTTTCATATATAGCAACACGATTGAACTCATTTTATCTAAATCACTAAATAAAATATTCATAGTTTTAGCATTTAAAGAAAATATTTTCTTCTCTAAATCATTCAATTCATTCATTGTTCTAGAGGATTTCTGAAAACCACATTCAATGACATCCCATACATCAAAATCAATAGAAATAAAAAAAATTCATATTCGTGTCTTCCAATATACGTAGTCCGTTCCATTAAACATAAGAGGATGAGTGATAGAGTAATCCTCTTGTTTGCTAAAAAAAGTCATTTAATCTCTCTTGGACGTTAAACCAACTAAGAGAACCAGGCTCTGATACCAATTGTTAGGATCGTAAAAGCACTAAGAGGGGGAGGGGGGGTGACTTAGTGCTTTCAAAAAATTTTGGTTTGAAAGTTTGATCAATGAAACTCATACCGAAAATGTGATTAACAAAAAGTGCGAGTAAGGATTGCTTAGTAAGTAAATCGGTATACAATAGTAAATCAAGATAAAACAAGAAATACGAACCAATTTATAATGGTTCAATCATCCCGACCTATGTCCAATCCCGATTTCTCTTCCTTCGAGGCCACTAGCTTTCACTACTGATCTTTTCGTTGGACAAAGATTAACTACCCTTGTTACAACTCTTTCTCCTTTAGAAAAACTTCTAGACTCAAGGAGGAAGAGACTTGATACTTTTCAAGAGTTTACAACACTTTAAAATCATAATATTTTCATACTCTTGCAAGTAAGCCATATTTTCATGGTACTAGCGGTACTACCGGTTACACTAGGTGGTACCACCACCTGCCACCCAGGGTACTAGCGGTACCACCACCTGACATAGTTTGGGAGATTGTATCATAGTAGTACCATCGTCAATCTAGGTGGTACCCACTGCTAGTCTGGGCAGTACCATCGCTGACCCTAGTGTTACCACCATCGGGTTTTCCGTAAAAGAATATTTTATACTTTCTAGCTTATAAACGGTACCATCGTCTGGCTTGGCAGTGCCACCACCTGGCTTGGTGGTGCCACTGCTTGGCCCAACCTTAGGTCACTGAATTGGCCTTTCAATAGGCCCAATTCAACCCTGATTCAGGCCCAATGGGCTCCTAATTAAATTACCATGGTTACACCCAAAACTAACTCAATTAAACTCTAAATTACTTCAATCAAGATACAATAACCATGAAGCATATGTTGTCCAACATGTCACTAGTTCATCCGGCACTTTGTCTGAACTTTCGACACGTCGTCTTTTCCTTTGGCATATTGCCCGATCCATCTGTTAGAAACGAGTCAGCACTAAGAGGGGGGGGGGGGGGGGGGTTGAATTAGTGCAGCGGTAAAAACATCGGTTTAAGAAAATTCTTTCGTATGATAAAATTGATTTCGGAAACTTGAAAGCATATGCAAGTGTAGGCATAGTAAAAGCATAGTAAAAAGGAGAGGCAGTTTGCTTATAAAAGTAAATTGCTCAAAGTAAAGGCAAACCCGATTTTTATACTGGTTCAGTCGTCGTGACCTACATCTATTTCGCTAATTCCTCTTCCATTGAGACCACCGGCATCCACTATCGATCTTCCTTTAATAGATGAAGATTAACCTCCTTCTTACACCCCTCTTCTCCTTTTCATAGGTTTAGGAGACAACCTTTACAAGCACGCATTCCTCTCTAAACATAATTCTAAGTTTAAGCTATAGGAGGGGATTTCTCAAGAGATTTCTATTGCATTTTCTTACTTTTAAACTCTCTGTGCTTCCTTAAATTAACTAAGGATGAGAGGGGTATTTATAGGCTTCAAGTTGATTCAAACTTGGAGCCTAAAAAGGTCTCATCCCAGGTTTCCTAGATACTGACAGTACCACCACCGTTCCTGAGCGGTACTACCGCCGCAGGATCTGCTATTGGGCAATACCATCGCCAAATAGGGGCAGTACCACTACTGGCAGTATTAACTACTGGTGGTACCACCACCCAGATTTCCTAGGGTGATGTTTCCCAAGTGGTTCCACTGTCGGCTATATTTTCAGCACCCTGGTTGGGCCTTGAATTTGGCCTAAACCAGCCCAACTTCGACCCAGTTGACCCCTAATAGAGTTGATGGGATTGCCTCCCAATCTTAACTTTAATTATGTGCTAACTACGATTCCTAAGACATATTCTAAGCAAGATAAGTTTGGTTTCTTCCGGCAAACTTCCGACGATCTCTCGGCAATATTCCGGCAGACTCCCAACAAGCTCCTGGACTTCATGACGATCTTCTTGGTGAGTTCTGATGAGCTTCTTTGGCAAGCTCCAGGACTTCTCGATCAATTCTGGCAGAACTTTCGACGAACGTCCGGAATTCCGACGAACTCTCGAACTCCCAACGAAATCACGTTCTTAACTCCGGGACTTTATTTTGCTTTTTGTCTTGCTATCATAATTAATCCTGCACACATAAAAATACACTTCGATCTAGACAATTATTACTAAGCATGAATCATGTCGTCCGGCATGTCATTGGTCCATCGACGCTTCGTCTGATTCTTCGACGTATCATCCTTTCTTGCGGCCTATTGCCCAATTGGCCAGTTGACCTCCGTATCTCTGATATCCTTGGTGCAATATCCACTCTTATTGGCCTGATGCCCGAAACCATGGCCCGAAGTCTTTTATCGACACGTCGATCGATCCTTCAGTGAGACGTCCAATCTTTCGACATGTTTCTCCGGCCCAACATGATTCTTCCTATTTTAAATATCTCTCCCTTATCAAAGCATCCTATGTCACTCAAAACGCAGATCAAATCATAAACACTTATCAATTGATTTTATCATCAAAATTCAAGATTCAATAATCTCCCCCTTTTTTATGATGACAACCAATTGATGACGGAGTTAACCTTAACTTCCAGAGTTTAAACAAACTCCCCTTATCAATATGCCATATTGATAGAACTCTTGGATTCAAAAATCCAAGTAACATGTTATCATAAAACAAACTCCCCCTATCAATATAATATATTGATAGAACTCTTGGATTCTAAAATCCAAGTAACATGTTATCATAAAGCTTATGCATAACACTTCATCATACTTCTCCCCCTTTGTCATCAACAAAAAGAAGAAATCCAACTATCAAGTATTTAGACATACAAGTTCAAATCATTGCATAAAAAAAAACATAATATCAAGTTTTACCATCATTCAATTTGTAAGATAGAAAATTTAGCAAGTGTTACATCATGCAAGCTATTAAGTTTTAGATATGTAAGGTAGTAAGATTGCATATTCTACAACATACAAGCTAGCAAAATTTCGAAAGCAAATGTAAGATAGCTTTCTTGTTGAAGTGTGTAAGCTAGCGATTCTTGCTTCCTATTCCAATGTGCAAGTTGCAAGTTTTGGTTCTTGAGATGGGAAAGATAGTGATGTTCAAGATAGCAAGCTCTTTCTTCTCTTTTGAGAATTACCATTTTTGCTTCTTTTGCAAAGTGCAAGCTAGCAAAATTTTACATTATTTTACAACATATAAGCTAGCAATTTGACAAGTGTTACTTCTCTTTGAAGTATGAAAGCTAACATGTTTTTGAAAAATAATACAAGATAACAAGCTAGCAAGATACAATGTTTTACATGAAGCAAGTTACATGAAGTATGTTCGCATCTTCTCTTTAGATGTGCTAGCAAGTAAGCAAGTTTTTCTCCTTACAATTTGTGAGCTAGCAAATTTTACATATATGAAAGTTGGCAAGATTTTTGCATCTTTTTGAGATGAGCAAGCTTTTTGCTTCTTCTTGAAGTATGCAAGCTAGCAAAAATTGCTCACTCTATGTCATTATCAAATAGAAGGGAAGAATACAATGTTGTAATTCTTTTCTCTTTTTATCAATCTTCACATCATGACAAATATAAAGTATCATTCTTAATTGTAATATGGTATCATTTCAGAAAATGATAATTGTTGACTTTCACATCATAAAAAATCATAGTATTGTATACATCATTCCAAATAATTCAAATCATGATGATATGAAAATGTCAAATTATATTGCATCCTACCATGCATGATTATAACTTCTCATTTGTATGCATCAACATAGTATTACATTCATTTCATCACATGAAGAATATCAAAAATTAATTGGGTGATGAGATAAACACTAAATGAATACAAGGGAGTTTCGAAAAGATGAAAGAAAAATCAAGTTATATATACCATGTTCCAAACTTCAAAGTACATCATCTCAAGTTGTGAGTATATAAAAAACCATGGAAACATTGTGATTTATTTGGACAAATATTCTCATTAATAAACTGCAAGAAATCATTCGAGAATAAAAAGTGAGAGATCTTGATTCAATTAAGGAAATTATCAAGATTTGATTCCTAGAATCCAAGAACATGAGTTCAATAATACTTCTTTTTAATCTATATAGCAAGTAGAATCATAGGAGATCAAATAGTAAAAGATTTTCAAAAGAAATTTGAAGTCATAAATTCATAAAAAGATATTTTCTTTAGTAAATCACAAAAGGAAATGTAGGAGAAAAAGATTTCAATTCATGCATAAGAAATTTTATGATTCAAATTCAAATCATCAAATCAAAATCATTTTCAAGAGATTCTAAGATTAACAATAGGTTCATTAGTCTCTCCTTTTTGAAAAGTCAATAAAGTAGAGAATTTTTTTTTTTTCAAGGAGAAAGCTTTCTTCTTTTTAGTGATTCAATTCATAAGATTGATTTCATACATACATGTTCTTTTCTTTCAAATCCATACATCATTCATTAACACCAAAAAAAAAACTTTCAAAAAATCATAAAAACTATCATGGATAAGTTTGAAATATAAATTCGTTAAGCATGCTTTCAAATCATCATTACATTTTCATTAAGACATCAATCATGGTTTCAATCAAAATCGAAAATACACATTATTTCTTCTTGAAAAACATATATAGGATTATTATTAGATTTAAATCTAACATTTTATTCCTTTAACATAAAACATGTAATTTTCATTATCATTTTTAAAATTACTAGAAAGATAAGCATGATCCCAATTTTTTGCATTTTCATTATATTATTAAGCATGAAATTTTCAAGAAAAATAATTAAACTAAATTAAAAATAACTCATTAAAAGTATCATATAATTTTGAAATAAATTAAGGGAGTTTCGTTTACCTCATCGTTAAAAGCTGTTAAGGCATAGTTTGCCATCTCGCCTTTGTTGATTTTCTCCTCTCTTCGGAGGAGCTCGATTCATCCCAAAGTTCTTCCCTCTTCTTGCATTCATAGCAAGTAGTTGTATTCTTTAATTTTTGTTTCATGAACTTTTTAAATTTTATAGTGATGAGTTTAAGTTCACCATCACTTGAGTTTATGCTCGAGTGGTCTTCAATTGTTCTTAGTTCGAAATCCTTTCTGATATTTAGAAGGTGGTTCTCAAGTTCTTCACATGCATTGCACGTCATTTCATAGGTCACTAGAGATCCGATAAGTTCTTCGATCAAAAAAGTATTTAAACTTTTGATTCTTGAATAACCATTATTTTTTAATCATAATTTTTAGAAAGTGGCCGTAAAATCTTGTTAACGAGTTCAAAATTAGAAAACATTTGCCAAGAGCTTTTAAACCATTAACGATATCCGTAAAATGGGTGTACATATCTTTAATAGTTTCACTTGGCTTTATTCGAAAAAGTTCAAAATCATACATCAAAAAATTAATTTTCGAATATTTAACTTTGCTAGTACTTTCATGTGTGATTTCAAGAGTATGCCAAATTTTGAAAGCCATTTTGCACATAGAAATTCGATTAAACTCGTTTTTGTCTAAGGTGCAAAATAGAGCATTCATAACTCTAACATTTAAAGAAAAAGTCTTCTTCTCCAAATCATTCCAATGATTCATTGGAAGAGAAGACCTTCGAAAACCGCTTTCGACAATATTCCATAAGTTTAAATCCAAAGAAAAGAAGAAAACTTTCCTTCGAGTTTTCCAATATATGTAGTCTATCCCATTAAATAAGGAATAAGGGAGGACGAATGAGAGAGTGACCCTCTTGAAAGTCGAAATAAGTCATTTCTCTTGGGTATTAAACTAAATGAGAAATATAAGGCTCTAATACCAACTGTTACGAATGACTCGGCAATAAGAGGGGGGGAGGGGGGGGGGGGGGGGTGAATTAGTGCAGCGGTAAAAACGTCAGTTTAAGAAAATTCTTTCGTATAATAAAACTGATTTTGGAAACTTGAAAGCGTATGCTAGTGTAGGCATAGTAATAGCATAGTAAGGATGAGAGGCAATTTGCTTATAAAAATAAATTGCTCAAAGTAAAGGTAAATTCGATTTTTATAGTGGTTCGGTCGTCGTGACTTACATCCACTCCATCGATTCCTCTTCCATCGAGGCCACTGGCATCCACTATCAATCTTCCTTTAATAGGCGAAAATCAACCTCCTTCTTACACTCACAGGTTTAGGAGACAACCTTTACAAGCACACACTCCTCTCTAAACAGAATTCTAAGTTTAAGCTAGAAGAGGAGATTTCTCAAGAGATTTCTATGGCATTTTCTCACATTTAAACTCTCTATGCTTGCTTAAGTTAACTAGGGATGAGAGAGGTATTTATAGGCTTTAAGTTGATTCAAACTTGGAGCTTAAAAAGGTCTCATCCTAGGTTTCCTAGGTACTGGTGGTACCACCATCGTTCTTGGGCGGTACTACCACCGTAGGATCTGTTACTGGGCGGTACCACCGCCGAACAAGGGCAGTACCACCACTGGCAGCATTCACTGCTAGCAGTACCACTGCCCAACCTAGGCGGCACCACCACTCAGATTTCCTGGGGTGATGTTTCCCAAGTGGTTCCACCACCGGCTAGGTTTTAAACACCTTGGTTGGGCCTTGAATCCGGTCCAAACTAGCCCAACTTCGGGCCCAGTTGACCCCTAACAGAGTTGATGGGATTACCTCCCAATCTCAACTTTAATTATGTGCTAACTATGACTCCTAAGACATATTCTAAGCAAGATAAGTCCGGTTTCTTTCGGCGAGCTTCCAGTGATCTTCTAGCGAACTTCCGACGATCTCTTGGCAATATTCCGGTAGACTCCCAGCAAGCTCTTGGACTTCATGATGATCTTCTTGATGAGTTCCGATGAGCTTCTTTGGTAAGCTCTAGGACTTCTCGGTCAATTCTGACAAAACTTCTAATGAACATCCATACTTTCGATGAACTCTTGAACTCCTAATGAAATTCCGTTCTTGACGCCCAGACTTCATTTTGATTTATACCTTGCTATTGTAGTTAATCCTACACATATAAAAATATACTTTGATCTAGATAATTATTATCAAGCAAGAATCATGTCGTCCGACATGTCATTGGTCCATCTACGCTTCGTCCGATTCTTCGGTGCATCGTCCTCTCTTACAGCCTGTTGCCCAATCGGCCAATTGACCTCTACAATTTAAATATCCTTAGTACAATATCTACTCTTATTGGCCTAATGCCCAAAACCATGGCCCGAAGCCTTCTATCGATACGTTGACCGATCCTTCAGTGCGACATCCAATCTTCTGACACATTTCTCTAGCCCAATATGATTCTTTCTGCTTTAAATGTCTCTCCCTGATCGAAGCATCCTGCGTCACTCAAAACGTAGATCAAATCATAAACACTTATCAATTGATTTCATCATCAAAATTCAAGATTCAACACCATCGGTATGTTTACCACCCATAACATCTAATCTCCTTGGCATAATGTCCGATCCTTCTAGCCCGATGCCCAATCTCCAACATAGTAAACTTCGGCCCAACATCTGATTCTCCTACTTCAATTATTTACCTTTCCATGATCGAAGTATATTCTATGTTACTTTTTTCAAATACTCATTAGTTTATAAACTCATCAATTAATTTCATCATCAAATTTCAGGATTCAACAAAGTCTATGATAGTACACTTGCACCATCTTTATCAATGAATCATTTGTCACTTATGTTTGACTGTATAGTTGTTTGGCAGTATGTTTTACCTTAATTTTATGTATTTTTGCTTGAAACCGATAACCTAAAGTTTGCTGCATAGCGACTACTCATTAGACTAGACAAAATTATCCTAAAATAGTCAAATTTTCACATCGCATTATCTATCTTCTAAAGGCTATGGTTCGATGTGAAACATTAGTTGTCTCGATTCTTTAGAACTATCCGGATGGCATAAGACTAGATGAGGCCTTGGGGTAGTGGTGGGCGCTATTTGGATACACAAGTTCGCTCGTGTAAAATTTGTGGACTTATGATTATTCTTGTATCTTATAAAGTTTTTATTTTTCCTCTTCCTCTCTTTTTCTCTCTTGTATAAGTTTTTATGAAGTTGTTTGCAAGCTGTCCTCTTTTATGAGATGTTGAGACTTGCAAGCTGATCAATTTTTTTTTTCAAATCATTTGGGACTAGTACGAGGTTATTCTTAGCTAACCCTTTGCTGATAGACATTGTAAAGATACCACATGACTTGAATAATTTTAGTTAAGTTTATGATAATGTGATTGACTCTTACATACTACTTGAATGATACCTTAGTGTCATGATCGATACCACAATACTACATGATCGATACGATCTCATCTCCTTGGCATTACAACCGCACCTATTGCCATTCCATGTTCTCCAAACTCAACATTTCATGTTTACGTTTGGATCAAACTAATACTCCCCAATATTAATACACGTTCTCATATTTTGAAAAGTTGGGGATTGCGTCCCACCTTAGCAATTCTTTTTGTTCAATCAGCTTGCCTGGCTAGCATGTGAGCACACCAAATGATGACACTATGGAGATACATTTGTACAAGTTAATTGAGTTCAAACCATTTAATTATTAAATGTGCATATAAATGCGCATTAAATGTCGAGAAGCATCTACAAACAGCTTGTCATTGATGTAGGAACACTAGGCGATGAGATGCAATACTGGCTTATGTAGCTTGGTGTGTGTCATGTGTTAATAATTGTATGTAGAACACATTAAGAAAATACATGAATAAGTGTGGTTGCCTCGAAGATATGCTATTATTCTATGATTAATTTCCAAATGCAAAGTTCAAATGCAACTCCACATCTTTTAACAGCGTATCATTTTTTTTATAGCATTCCTTATATTGATAACGTGTCTTATATGGTTCTCACGTCATTATTTATTTATTTATTTCTGTTGCATTAATTTTTTAAACTTTTTTTATGATTCCTTAATCATTGCTTGCAATAATATTTGGATAATTTATAAAAAATCTAATAATAAGCTTTTACCAAATGATACCCTATATTTGATTTTTACCAAGGGTATCCTTTTTTAGACTTTAATCGAAACATCCATAATAAAATTATAAACAAATGATGATTATCTTTTGACTAGGTTTTACTCAATTTTTTTAGAGTGGAACCAGGTTTCTTAAAGTGAATCAGATTTGACTGATTCAACTAAATTCTAGTTATCCAATTTGGTTCAATTAAACCCTAGATTGACTATTGATTTTTATCAAATTAATATATATTTTTAATATATTATGAATGAGCATAACTCAAGTATAATAATTTTTTAAGATAAATTATAAGGAGGAGGAGGAGGAGAGGGAGCAATTATGGAGGAGTAGAAGGAGGAAAAGGAGGAGTTGCGGTAGGGATAGGAGGCCATAGAGGAGGAGGTAGAGGGGGAGAAGGAGGGGTAGGAGAAGGAAGCAAATGGGAGGTGGAAGATAATTTGGGAGAAATTAAGGGGCAATCTAGGGCTTAAATGATCTAAATTGGATAGCAGAGTTTAGTTAAAATGGTTTGATTTGATTCATCTAAAAAAAAAACTGGTTCAATATAAAAAAAATTAAGTCAAAGCTAGTCAAAGTATAATCACTATTTTTTATATTTTTATTGAGATTATTTTGGTTAAAATCTAAAAATAATGTGTCACTTGATAAAAATCAAATATCGAGGTATCATATGGTAAATGCCTATTTCTAGAAATATTTTTTCAGTAAATTAACCAAATATTATTACAAAATCATAAAAAAAGCTAAAAAATAATGCAATAGAAAAAATAAATAATGACGTGAGAACAATAACTAGTACTGCATAACAACGTGCGTGTAATCAATATATGGAATGCTTTAAAAAAATTGATATGTTGTTAACTGAGGGGATGTATGTGGAGTTGCATTTGAACTTTTCATATGAAAATTAATATAATAATAGCAGTCAATTTACCAAATAGTGCATCTACTATTTGTTTTTTATCGGGTGGCACCTCTACTATTCATTTTTATATGCCTCTTTTATCATGAATAATAATTTTAACCTTATTTCTAAAATTCTTTCAAGAAGCTAATGGGGAGGGGGAGGAGGAGGAGAAGGAGAAGGTGGAGGTAGAGTGGGAAGAGGAGGATAGGAAAGAGGGTTGATTCGAACCAGTTTATTGGTCTAAATTGGTTCACTAGGGTTAAACCGGTTCAAAAATATTTAAAAAAAAGGGTAAAATTAGTATTTATAAAAAAAGAGCATAAAAAATAAATAGTTGGGACATCATCCAGTAAAAAATGAATAGTATGAATACTATTTAGTAAATTACCCATAAGATTTCATTTAGATATGCAGATTTTTCTTAGTGCAAGAGAATTAATATATGTAAAAAAATCTACTTTCCAACTATTAGCATATGCATAGCAATTCTAGTTTTTTTACCATCTATAAATCTAACCCATCCTATTGCATTTCCCAATCCCAATCTCATCAACTACTTATAGCCAAGATAAGATGGCTCACAGAGTGACTCTCCTTGTTGTGCTAGTATTTACAGTCTTTTATGGTCATGCTCTTGGCAGCAGGCTTGGACGCCCCGATAGGATCCTCGTAAATATTCCTGAGTCACCATGGTTGGATGTATCCAATGAAGTGGCTACTTATAATGTTGATGACGCCAACCTAATCGGTCATATACCCGAATCGCCATGGATGGAGGTGTCTAAAAACACATGGAGTCAAGCATCTGCTCGTGAGGGATCTGCTCATGACTTCAGTGAGGAACCCCATATCCTAAAAACTCCATGGAGTCAAGTGCTCGCTCGTGACTTCAGCAAAAAACCCCACATCCCAGAAACTCCATGGGGCAACATGGCCTAGGAAGAACCATAAGACTTCGATGAGAAGCCTTGCATTCCCGAAACCCCATGGAGCCCTTCATGGCTACTTTGTAGGATGGGTCAATAATAAAATTGAAAAGCATGTATAAGCTTCTATAATTTCAATGAATAATAATAATAGATCTCATTAAATAACTACTCATTCCTATGTCACACATGCTTTTCTTATGACTTTATTTGCATTCAAGCAAATCTATGTCATTGTTGAGATATTTCAACTAATATTAAACCTTCTAAGTTTTAGATCCATATCATTGCCCTAGTTATAAATTATTAATGATAATGTGTCATGCGATGTTCAATTAAAATTTTAATATGATATTTTTATTTCCTATTATGTTCAATCATGTTAAATCGATCCAACTAAATGTATTGATTTACATGCATCTGATTGAAAAAAGAAGGAAAAAAAAAGAAAAAAGTAACTTGAGCACACTTTTGTGCTATTTTTGGTAAAGTTATTGAATATCAAATTTTGATGATGAAATCAATTGATGAGTTTATTGAACTAATATGCTTTTTAGATAAGTAATATAGAAAATACTTCGATCATGGACTAGGACCATCGAAAGGCCTACTATAGCACAAGAGAGTTGGACTTTGTACCAAGAAACTATCGTGTCAAAAATTGGACATTGAGCCAAATGATTGGTTGATGTGTTAAAGATCGAACTTTATGCTATAGGCTTAGGTATCATGTCGGAAGGATTTGATGTTATAATAAAAGATTAAATATCATGGGAAAGTTCACATGTTAGTAGAATGAACGATACATTGAAAAAAAGGATGATGCATTGGAGGTTTGGATGAAGTTTTGGAATATCAGATGACATGTTAGAAGAGCGTACAATGTGCCAAAATCTCCATAAATATGTTAATTATGTGGTTGATTTGTCAAAATTTTGATGTGGTTATTTTAGTCAATTTGAGTTGGTCTTGCGTTGAAACAATGCCAACTTATCAAGAAAGTCATTGGTCTTGTAGCCTGGTCGAGTTGGATCTGTTAGAAGGTTAAATTAGTAGCTTAAAGTAGTCTTAGGTGATGGTACCACTAGGCTCAAGAGGTAGTACTACTTGAGTCTGTTAGGAACGAGTCGATAGTAAAAATTACGTCGGTTTGAAAATCTCGTTGCGATTAAACCTGTTTCGAAAGATATTAACTTGAAAGCATATAAAATAGTGTAGTGGATGTAAAGCAAGTAAAGAAGGGCAGTTTTCAGTAAATGTAAATTGCAAGAAGTAAATGCAAACCGAGTTATAGTGGTTTAGTCATTATGACCTACATCCATTCCATCGATTCCTCTTCCGTCGAGGCCACTGACATCCACTAACGATCTTCCTTTAATGGATGAAGATCAACCTCCTTCTTACAACTATATTCTCCTTTTGTAGGCTTAGGAGAGAACCTTTACACACCCTTTTTACAAAGCTTCCCTCACACTCTCCCTTTGAATGGTCTCTAAACTTTAGGAGGAGGGACTCTATACTTTACAAGAGTTTTCTACTTTAGAAACATAGATTTTTGTTCACTTTTCATGCTTCTCTATGCAAGAATAGCTAAAGTATTTATAGACCCCAAATGACTTAAAAAATGGAGCCAAAATTCAAATCCCCAAAATTTCAAGATACGGGCAGTTCCACCACTTGCACTAGGCGGTACCATCGCCTACAGCCTGAGACTAGGTGGTACCACCGCCCATACTGGTGGTACCACCACCTAATAGTCTTGGAGACTAAGTCTGGGTGGTACCACCGCTTGACATATTCTCGAAGACTGTGCCATGACGGTTTTACCTATTTGGTCACTGTTTGGTCCTTTCTCTTAGCCCAACACAGCCCAAACTTGGGCCCAATTGTCCCCTAATTGGGTTGACCCAATTCTAATCTCAATTTTATGCTAACTACAAAATTTAAGGCATATACTAAGCAAATCTAGTCCGGTTAGTTTAGGTTTCTTCCAGCGAGCTTCCGGCGATCTTCCGACGAAGTTCCGACGATCTCTCGGCAATGTTCCAGCGGACTCTCGGTAAGCTCCTAGACTTCACAATGATCTTCTTGGTGAGTTTTGATGAGCCTCTTTAGCAAGCTCCTGGACTTCTTGGTTGGTTCTGGTAGAACTTCCGATGAACGTTCGGACTTCCGACGAACTCTCGAACTCCCAACGAAATCTCATTCTCGACTCCGGGACTTTATTTTTCTTTATGCATTGCTATCCTAGTTAATCTTGCACACATAAAACACACTTCGATCTAGACAATTATTACTAAGCATGAATCATATTTTCCGGCATGTCATTGGTCCATCGACGCTTCGTCCGATTATTCGGCGCATCATCCTCTCTTGCGGCCTATTACCCAATTGGCTAGTTGACCTCTACAACTCCGATATCCTTGGTGCAATATCTACTCTTCTTGGCCCGATGCTCGAAACCATGGCCCGAAGTCTTCTGTCGATATATCGATTGATCCTCCGGCTTGACGTCCAATCTTCTGACATGTTTTTCTCCGGCCAAACATGATTCTTCCTGCTTTAATTGTCTCTCCCTGATCGAAGCTTCCTGCGTTACTCAAAACACAGATTAAATCATAAATACTATCAATTGGTTTTATCATCAAAATTCAAGTTTTAACAATCTCTTCCTTTTGATGATGGCAACCAATTGATTGACGGAGTTAACCTTAACTCCCGGAGTTTAAACAAACTCCCCCTATCAATATGCCATATTGATAGAAACTTTGAAATCATAGTATTTCAACATTGTATGCAACATGAGTATTGATAACCAATTTATCACATCATTGCATGCATCATAAAATCATGCATAATCAAAATATCCAAGTACATCATTACATGCATTATTATCATCATAACTTCTCTCCCTTTGTCATCAAGAAAGAAGTGCAACTATCAATTTTTAGAGATATACAAGTTTTACAACATATAAGATTGCAAATTAAAAAATGTGCAAGTTAGCATATTTGTTTTTTCTTACGATGTTCAAACTGGCAAGTTTTTGAAATGTACAAGATAGCATCATTTTTGCATTTTCTTGAAATGTGTAACTTAGCAAAATTTACAAGATAGCATCATTCTTTCTTCTCTTTTGAGAAGTGCAATTTAGCAATTTTTGCTTCCTTTACAATGTTCAAACTAGCAATTCTAACAAGTTTTTCATCATGCAAGCTAGTATAATTTTTTTTTTTACATCATTTTAGAAAATGTAAGCTAGCAATATTTGATATGTTCAAGAAAGCAACTTTTACTTCTTGAAATAAGCAAGTTAGCAATCTTTGCTCCTCTTTTGAGATGAGCAGGCTAGCATGTTTTTGCATCTTCTTGAATTGCGTAAGCTAGCAAATCTTTCTCTTTTGAGATGTGCACACTAGCAATTCTTTCTCCCCCTTTGACATTGGCAAAAAGAGAGGAATCATAATACAATGGTACAATTCATCAATTTTTAAATTATGAGAAAGATAAAATGTCATTCTTATTACAATATGCCATAATTGAGACAAACCTTGAATTTAAGTCAATGCAATTTTAATCATGATTCACATCATATGCAATACATTATATTCATCATCATAATGAAATAATAAGTACTACATGCATCATTCCGAGTTATAGATATTTCACATCATGATGGTATCAATTTGTCAAATTACATCATATCATGCATGATCATAACTTCTCCCCCTTTTGTCATTGTAAATAAGAAAGAAGTAGGGAATAACATAATGGTGTAAAATATTTCAATCATTACAAGGCATACAAGTCATAAATACAAAAAAAATCATGTCATGAAAGGTAAGAACATTTGAATACCAAAAGACATGATTCATATAGTAAATCTCTTCTTCAAATAAAATACCAAGAAAAAATAATAGGAGTAAAAAAGAAGAAACCAAGATCATGATTTGGATAAAACTCATTCAAATTCAAATCATCAAAAATCATCAAAATCACTTTTCAGAAAGTTCAATGAAGGCAACGTAAATAGATTCACATGAGAACTTGATTCATGCATAAGAAATCACAGGTTATAATTCTTGAAAAATCAAGATAAAAGCTCATTCAAATTCAAATCATCAACTCAAAATCATTTTCAAGAGATTCAAAAAACATACATTCATTGATATCCTTTTTTGAAAGATCGATAAAGAAGGGATTGAGAAATTTTTTAAGAAAGATGTTTTACTTTGCCTTTTTTTTATTTGATTTATTTCACATAAGCATGCCCAAGTTTTTTATGCCAAGTCAAAGCATGCATCATCGTTTATGATCAAAAAATAAATTTCATCATCATGACAAAAAATATAACACATTAAACATAAGGCTTCTTTAAACAAACGATTTGGTTTATCATTTTGATTCCAATGATAATATATTTTTCCTTTTATGTGTTTTATTTTATGTGATTGATTTCATATTAGGATACTCAAGTTTTTCGTATGAAAACCATACATCATAGTTTAAAATCGAAAGATCAAATCTCATCATGGAAATCATCAAGATCAATAAACCATAAATTACCCAAAAATCATTATTACTTCAAATCATCATACATAATTAAATATAAAATCATCAAGCATGATACTTACATTATTTCATATAAGCATGCATTTTTGATTTATACCAAATCAAAATATACATCATTTTAAAACCGAAAAAGTAACTTTCATTACGGTAAAAACCGATAAGGCATAAGTTACAAGAACCATCGTGCATAATTTCGAAATATAAACTCATTAAGCATAATCATTATGCTTTATTAAATCATCAAGCATGATTTCACTAAACATGAAGAATTTTTAATCAGATTCGGAAATCATCAATTTAGATACACATTCATGCTTCTTAAACACATATTTAAATTTAATCTTACTAGGTCTATAAGCATTAGATTAACATTTTGTTCATTTATCATAAAACATACAATTCTTGTGATCATTTTCTAAAAATAAAATGAAGCATGATATAACCTTTTTGTATTTTTTTATTTTTTACTAACTAATTTAAAAACAACTCGTGAAAAAGCATCAAGTAATTTCGAAATAAGGCAAAGGGGTTTTGGTTACCTCATAGTCGAAAGCCATTAAGGCGTAGTTTGCCACCTTACCTTTGTTGGTTGGCTCATCGTCTTCGGATGCACTCGTTTCATCCCAAGTCACTTTGAGTGCTCTCTTCTTCTTTGGCAACTTCTTTTTAAGTTTTTTTTATTCTTATTTAATAAACATTTTATGTTTTATAGTGAGAAGTTCAAGTTCATCATCAATTGAGCTTTCGCTCGAGCGGTCTTCATTTGTTCGAAGTGTCAAATCCTTCCTGTTCTTTGGAAGATTGTTCTCATGTTTGTTTTGTGCCACATTGGTCATTTTGTAGGTCATCAAAGACCCGATAAGTTCTTCGATCGAAAATATACTCAAATCTTTGGCCTCTTGAATAACTGTTACTTTAGGATCCCAAGTTTTAGAAAGAGATCGTAAAATTTTGTTCACAAGTTCAAGGTTCGAAAAGCATTTACCAAGAGCTTTTAAACCATTGACGACATCCATAAAACGGGTGTACATGTCAATAATGATTTTGCTTGGCTTTATTCAAAAAAGTTTAAAATCATGCATTAAAAGATTTATTTTAGAATCTTTTACTCTACTAGTGTCTTCGTGTGTGATTTCGAGAGTGTGCCATATATCAAAAATCATTTCACAAGTAGAAACTTGATTAAACTTAGTTTTATCTAAAGCGCAAAATAGAGAGTTCATAGCTCTAGCATTTAAGGAAAAAAATTTTCTTCTCCAAATCATTCTATTCTTTCATTGGAGTAGAAGACTTTTGAAAATCACTTTCGATAATATTCCTTAAATTCAAATCCAAGGAAAGCAAGAAAACTCTCATTCAAGTTTTTCAATATGTGTAGTCCATCCCATTGAACATGAGAGGACGAATGAGAGAGTGACCCTCTTGAAAGCCGAAAAGAGCCATTTTTCTTTAGGTGTTAAACTAAATGAGAAAAACGTGGCTCTGATACCAATTGTTAGGAACGAGTTGGCACTAAGAGGGTGGGGTGAATTAGTGCAGCGGTAAAAATTACGTCGGCTTTAAAATCTCATTGCGATTAAACCTGTTTCAGAATATATTAACTTGAAAGCATACGGAAGAGTGTAGTAGATGTAAAGCAAGTAAAGAAGGGCAGTTTGCAGTAAATGTAAATTGCAAGAAGTAAATACAAACCGAGTTATAGTGGTTCGGTCATCGTGACCTGCATCCACTCCACCGATTCCTCTTCCGTCGAGGCCACGGGCATCCAGTAACAATCTTCCTTTAATAGGGGAAGATCAACCTCCTTCTTACAACTCTATTCTCCTTTTGTAGGCTCAGGAGAGAACCTTTACACTCCTTTTTTACAAACAAAGCTTCCCTCACACACTCCCTTAGAATGGTCTCTAAACTTTAGGAGGAGGGACTCTATACTTTACAAGGGTTTTCTACTCTAGAAACACAGATTTTTTATTCACTTTTCTTGCTTCTCTATACAAGAATACCTAGGGTATTTATCGATCCCAAATGGCTTCAAAAATGGAGCCAAAATTCAAATCTCTAAAATTTCAAGGTACGGGCGGTACCACCGCCTGCACTGGGCGGTACCACCGCCTACAGCCTAACACTAGGTGGTACCACCGCCTGACAGTCTTGGAGACTAAGTCTGGGTGGTACCACTGCCTAGACTGGCAGTACCACCGGCTAACACATTCTCGAAGACTATGCCATGATGGTTTCACTTGTTTGGTCACTGTTTGGGCCTTTCTCTTGGCCTAACATAGCCCAAACTTGGGCCCAACTATTCTCTAATTGGGTTGACCCAATTCTAATTCCAATCATATGCTAACTATGAATTTAAAGGTATATACTAAGTAAATACTGGTCTGGTTAGTCTAGGTTTCTTCCGGTGAGCTTCCAGCGAACTTCCGACTATCTCTCGGCAATGTTCCAAAGGACTCCCGGTAAGCTCCTGGACTTCACGATGATATTCTTGGCGAGTTTTATTGAGCTTCTTTGGCAAGCTCCTGGACTTCTCGATTGGTTCCGACAGAACTTCCGACGATCTCTCGAACTCTTAATAAAATCTCGTTCTCGACTCCGGAACTTCATTTTTCTTTATGTCTTGCTATCATAGTTAATCTTGCACACATAAAATACACTTCTATCTAGACAATTATTACTAAGCATGAATTATGTTGTCTGGTATGTCATTGGTCCATCGATGCTTCGTCTGATATTTCGGCGCATCGTCCTCTCTTGCGGCCTCTTGCCTAATCGGCTAGTTGACCTCCGCAACTCCAATATCCTTAGCGCAATATCCACTCTTCTTGGCCTGATGCCCGAATACATGGCCCAAAGCCTTCTATCGATACGTCGATCGATCCTCCGGCGCGGCGTCCAATCTTTAGACGTGTTTTTCTCCAGTCCAACATGATTCTTCTTGCTTTAATTATCTCTCCCTGATCGAAGCTTCCTGTGTCACTCAAAACACAGATTAAATCATAAATACTATCAATTGGTTTCATCATCAAAATCCGAGATTCAACAGAGTTAATTGACAAATATTATTTATGGTTGTCAACCTTTTCGATGGTAGTATCGCTTATAGGGATGGTAGTATCACCTAAGGCAGTGGTAATACCACCAAAAATTTAAATTTTATAGTGGTAGTATCGTCAAAGTCTAGAATTAGATGTCAAAAGTTACGATAGTAGTACCACCCAATATCAGTGCTAGTATCGCTCATATATCAAGATTTTAAAATTTTGGTTCTATTCTTGAAGTCTTTTGAGGCCTATAAATACCTCACTTAAGCTTAGTTGATGAAGTATCTATTCCCGAGTTTGTGAAGTGTTTTAGCTCTCTTTATGAGCAATGTTTGAGTCTCTTCTTCTCTCTTGAGTTTAGTTGTGATATTTAGTTGTAGTAGATTAGAGATCTCTTATAAAAGTGTGAGTGTGAAGGTTCTTTCCTAAGCCTATAAAAAAAAAAAGGTTATAACAAGGGTAGTTGATCATTGTCCTTTAGAAAGAAGATCCGTAGTGAAACCTAGTGTCTTAAGAGAAGAAGAATCGGGAGTAGACGTAGGTTGGGAAGACTAAACCACTATAAATTATTTTGTATTCCTTCTCTTGATTGAGACTTTTGTTTATGATTGCTTATTATTCACTCTACTCATAACCCTAACTCACACTCAATATTTGGTTAATCATATTTCCAATACAGATTTCTTACTAATCTTTTTGAGTTCATCATATAAATTATTAAATGCTTCAAGTAATTCTTTATATGATAACAAAGCTTTGAGAGAGTTAAATATCTTGTCGTTGAAAGTAATTAAGGTAAAATTTCCCAATTTTTCTTTATTGATTTGCTCTTTTACTTTTGATTCACTTAATTCATCCCATGTTGCTTTGAGTGCTTTCTTTTTCTTTTGGGTTGATAACTTCTTTAATTGTGAACACTCATTTTTAAATTGTATCTTTCTTAGGCTCACTTTTATTCTTTTATTCTCTTCTTATTAGATTTGTCTTGTTTTTCTCATAAACTTTTTCAATCTTTTGTAAGAAATATCATGTCTTCATCATCATCACTTGATCTTTCACTCAAGCAATCTTCTTTGGATTTGATAGCAATGTCCTTTCTTTCTTTTGGAAGAATTTCCTCTTTTTTATCATTAGCTTTACATGTTATTTTATAAGTCATTAAGGATCTTATAAGTACTTCAAGAGGGAGGTTGTTCAAATCTTTAGTTTTATGGAGTATTGTTATTTTTAAATCCGGGCTCTTAGGAAGAGACCTTAAAATCTTGCTCACCAATTCAAGATTAATATAGTTTTTATCAAAAGTTTTTAATCCATTAACAACATCCATAAAATGAGTATATATGTCACTAATGGATTGACGTTGCTTCATTTTCATTAATTCATAACTATGAATGAAAAGATTAATTTTGGATTCTTTTACTATATTTGTGCCTTCATAAGGAACTTTAAATGTGTGTCATATATCATGTGTAGTGTCATAAGTAGAAACTCGATTGAACTAATTTTTTGTAAGGCATAAAATAAAGCGTTTATAGCTTTAACATTTAAAGAAAACTTTCTCTTTTCAAAATCAATTCATTCATCCATCAGTTTAGAAGATTTTTGAAGACCAAACTCGATAACATTTCATAAATCAAAATTCAGAGAGAGAAAGACAATCCTCATTCATGTTTTCTAATATGTGTAATTCATCTCATTAAATATAGGAGGACGTATGATAGAGTGCCTCTTTTGATTACTTGAAAATATTATTAATTCTCTATTAGGTGTTAATTCGAATAAGAGAATCTTGCTATAATAACAATTGTTCAAATCTTAATGGCACTATGAGGGGGTCGGGAGAAGGGTGAATTAGTGTTAGAGCATATTTTAAATTATATTAAAGCTCGATTAAGAAAAACATGTGTTAGAAACCTAATTTATCAAATATTGAGTACTAGTAAGGATTGTGAGTAAAGTAAATAATAATAAATAAATAATCACAGGCAAAAGTTATAAGAAGTAGAAGAAATAGAAACCAATTATAATGGTTCGGTCATCTCGACTTACGTTCACTCCTGATTTCTCTTTCCTCGATGTCATAGGCTTTCACTATCGATCTTTTTTTGAAAAGAAAAAGATCAACTACCCTTATTATAACCTTCTCTTTTTTCAAGCTTAAGAAATAATTTTCACACTCATTTTTTATAAAGATCTCTCACCTCCTATAACTTAGTATTACCTCAAAACTCAAAAGGAGGAGACTCAAAACTATGCTCAAAATGAAAACTTCAAAACTTCACAATATCAAAAATAGATGTTTTATTAATGAAGCCTTAGTGGGGTATTTATTGGTTCTAAAAGACTTTAAAAAAAAGCTAAAAATTTAAATCTCTAAAAATTTTGAGATATAGATGGCACTATTGCTATCATTGGGTGATACTATCATCATAACTTTTGACGCCATAAATCAAGACTCTGATAGTACTAACATCACAAAATTTAAATTCTAAGTAGAAGTATCACAACCCTAGGTGATACTCCCACCTTCATAAGTAGTACCACCACTAGAAAGACTAACAAAGCACAAATAGTGATTGTCAATAGAATCAGGCGATAATACCGCCTGGGACTAGTAGTACCACTACCTAGATATAGTTTATGCTATCGGTTTGGCATTCTAGTGAGCCTTATTCGATACTACTTCAAGCCCAATGACTTTTTTAATAAGTTACCTTTATTTTAGCCTAATTTAAGCTCAAATTGTCTCAAAATGATCTCAATCAAGACCATGACAAATCTACCACTCATTAGGCTTATCTTGAAAGTTTTCAGCATATTATCCACTCTTCTAGTCTGTCCAATCTTCTAACATTTCATTTGAACTTTCAGCATATCATCCTTTCCTTCGGTATATTATTTGTTCCACCAATGTATTGACTTTCCTATAACATTTAATTTTCTAACGCGATACCTAATTCTTCTGACATAATGTTCGAATGTATAGTACAAAGTTTGATCTCTGGCATATCGACCAATCCTCCAAGTCAATGTCAAATTTTTGTCATGATAATTTTCTGACACAATGTCTGAATCTCCTACTCGATAGTTGGTCCTTCGATGGCTTGATTATATGATTAAAGTATTTTTTTTATATCACTTATTTCAAAAGCATATTAGTCTAATAGACTCATTAATTGATTTTATCATCAAAATTCAAGATTCAATAACTTTCACAAAATAACTGTATATAAAAGTAGGAAAAATAGAATCATCTATCTTTAGCCTAAAGATGGTTCTTATCTTAACGAGACTAAACATATTAGAAATCTGTTTGTTAATTGGTTTGAAATCCTTTTGCACTCTGAAAGTGATGCTGCTTACCTTCGTTTCCTTCTGACTTAGATCATTCCTTCAATAAATACCGGTGATGTCACTAACCTAGAAGCCCCTTTCACCTTGGAGATCTTTATGGCTCTAAAAAAACTGACTAATGACAAATGTCTTGGATCGATGATTTTACTGCTGAGTTTTGCAAATTGTCTTGGGACAAAATAAAATCAAGTATCCTTTTCTCTTTCAACAATTTTCACCACTCACATTGCATTCCCTCGAGCTGGCGACGAACATATCTCATTTTCATTCCAAAAAGAAGATAACTATTCAAAAGTTGATGAGTTTTTGACCCATTGCTTTGTGCAATATAGTATATAAATTATCAGCAAAAGTTCAAGCAAATCGTTTAAAATCCCTCCTTAACAAACTCATAAGCTAAGATCAATCTGCTTTATGTGGTAGAAATATAGATGACAACATTCTTACCGCTAATAAACTGGTTCATTCAATGAAAAATTCAAAAAAACTCTAATCCACTCACACCTTAAAATTGATCGTACAAAAGCATGTGACACCATCTCTTGCATGCCATTAATGCTCCACAAAATGTATTTTCCCCTACACTTCATCGGATCCATGCATGTATTTCTTCACATTTCTACTCTTGTTTAATCAAGTTATCCTACTAGATGTTTTAGAGGGCATAGATATATTCAACAACGTAATTCTTTATCTCTTATCTCTTCATCATTACCCAATAACTTCTATCCAGCTTTCTTAATCACTTGATTTCGAAAAAAAAAACCACTCCTTTTAAAATCAAAGGTATTCCATTAAAATCAAAGGTATTCCCATTAGTCACCCTATGTTTGTTGATAATGTCTTGCTTACTTTTAGAGCTGATAGTCTCTCTTGCAAATTTATAAATCAAGCTCTCAACCTATACTCTTTTCTAAAAAATCTTAAGGTTAACCTAACCAAATCTATTTTTTTTTCACCAAAATAAAATTATATTAATAAACATAGAATCTCAAATTCCTTAGGTATCTCATTGAAATATCTAAGATCTTTTCTTCCACCTAATAGAATTTTGGAATGATTCTATCATGTTTAAGTCGATAAAGTTTGGTACAGAATTCAATGATTTTGGGTCTAGGAGGGACTCGTCAACACTAAAGAGAATTAAGATTATGTTTTCAGAGTAGATAATTTGAGGTATGAACTATCAGAAAGTGTGATGATTATCTTTAGGTGGAACATCCAAGTATTCACAGAACTATGGCTCTCATGGAGAAGGTCTTCCATTGGCCGAACATGGGGACTAATGTATGTTCGAGTATGCATTACCAACAAAACAAGGTGGAATAGTAGAAGTCAATTGCTCTTATCAAGTCACTATCTATACCAAGAAGGTCATGAGAGAGCATTTTCTTCTACTTCATATCAAGCTTATTGGTAGTAGGGATACTTAGATCGATTCTTATGGTGGTCAATCAGTTTTCAAAATATATAACATTCATTGCTTCACCCTTATATTGCTCAGCGAAGGAGGTAACTAAGTTGGTGATGAAGAATATGGTGAAGCATCGGGGAGTTTCACATGATATCATCAAAGACTAAGACATGCGGTTATCGGGGCAATTCAGGATTAAGCTATTCGAATTGTAGGGATCTAAGTTATACTTCTCTACAAGTCTCCACCTCTAAACGAATGGCCAAGCTTAAAGAATAAATTTGCATATTGAGTAATATCTTTGGCACTACATGAGTGGCAACTAATGAGATTCGGTGAACCTATTAAATATAGACCAATTTTCTTATAACTTACAATGCAGCTCTACATCCAACAAGAGCCCCTTTGAGATTATTACTAGACAATAACTATCTACTCCTCATAATTTGATGATTGGTAACATTGGAAGTAGCCCATGTTAGGAAAAGAGTCGGCACTAAGAGGGGGGTGAATTAGTGCGGCGATAAAAATTACGTCGGTTCAAAATTTCGTTGCGATTAAATCCGTTTCTGACAAAAAATCATTTCATAAAGGTTTTAACTTTGAAAGCGCATGGAAGAGTGTAGTGGATGTAAGCAAGTAAAGTGGTTTGCAGTAAAGTAAATTGCATAAGAGAAATGCAAACTAGATTTTTATAGTGGTTCGGTCGTCGTGACCTACATCCACTTCGCCGATTCCTATTCCGTCGAGGCCACTAGCATCCACTATTGGTCTTCTTTCCATTGGCGAAGACTAACTATCCTTTTGCACCCCTCTTTTCCTTTTCACAGGTTTAGGAGACAACCTTTTACAACTCACATTTATAAGGTATCCCTCTCACACCTCCCTTAGAACTCTCCCTAAGCTTTGGGAGAAGGGAACTCAACTTTCTAAGGTTTATAACTTTAGAATCACAGGTTTTTTCTCAAATTTTATTACTAATCCATGTAGAAATAGCTGGGGTATTTATAGGCCATAAATTGATTCAAATTTGGAGCCCAAAATTTAAACCCCCGAAATTTCAGGGTACGGGCGATACCACCACCTGCACTGGGCGGTACCACTGCCTGTAGCCTGACACTGGGTGGTACCACCACCCAAACTGACAGTACCACCATTCAGACAGTCTCGGAGACTCAGTCTGGGATGTACCACCCCCCAGACTGGCGGTACCACTGCTTGATAGTCTCGGAAACTATGCCATGATGGTTTCACCTGTTTGGTCACTGTTTGGGCCTTTCTCTTAGTCCAACACAGCCTAAACTTGGCCCAACTGTCCCCTAATTGGGTTGGCCCAATTCTAATCCCTATTATGTGCTGACTATAAATTTTAAGACATTTACTAAGTTAAACAAAGTCTGTAAGTCTAGGTTTCTTCCAGCGAGCTTCCGGCGAACTTCCAACGATCTCTCGGCAATGTTCCAGCGAACTCCCGGCAAGCTCCTGGACTTCATGATGATCTTCTTGGCGAGTTTTGATGAGCTTCTTTGGCAAGCTTTGGGACATCTCGGTCAATTCTGACAGAACTTTCGACGAATGTACGGACTTCCGACGAACTCTTGAACTCCTAACGAAATCGCGTTTTTGACTTTGAGACTTCATTTTGCTTTATGCCTTGCTATCGTAGTTAATCATGCATATATAAAAACACACTTCGATCTAGACAATTATTACTAAGCATGAATCATGTTCTCCAGCATGTCATTGATCCATCGACGGTTCATTCGATTCTTCGACGCATCGTCCTCTCTTGCGGCCTATTGCCTAATTGGCCAGTTGACCTCCGCAACTCCGATATCCTTGGTGCAATATCCACTATTCTTGGCCCGATGCCCGAATCCATGGTCTGAAGCCTTATGTCGATATGTCGACCAATCCTTCGACCCGACGTCCAATCTTCTGACATGTTTTCCTCCGGCCCAACATGATTGTTCCTGCTTTAATTGTCTCTCCCTGATCGAAGCATCTTGTGTCACACAAAAGGCAGATCAAATTATAAACACTTATCAATTAATTTCATCATCAAAATACGAGATTCAACAATCTCCCCCTTTTTTATGATGACAACCAATTGATGATGGAGTTAGCCTTAACTCCCCCTATCAATATGACATATTTGAGTTGAACTCTTGGATTAAAAAATCCAAGCAACATGTCATGATAAAATCATGCATAACATCAACATACTTCTCCCCCATTATCATCAACAAAAAGGAGAAGTTCAATTATCATGTGTTTTAGACATACAAGTTTAAGGCATTGCGTAATAAACATAATTTCCAGTTTTATCATTATTCAAGCTAGCAATAATTAAAGATATGCAAGTTTAGCATATTTGTTTTTTTTTTATAGATAGCAATTGTTTGCTTCTCTTTAGATTTCAAGCTAGCAATTTTTACGATATGCAAGTTTTACAATATACAGCTAGCATATTGGTTCATCTCCTTACAACATATATAATCATCAAATCATCATTAATTTTGAAGATGCATAAATTTTGTAAGTTAGCATGTTTTGCTTCTTGAGATAGACAAGATAGCACTTTTGCTTCTCTTGAGATTGCAAGCTAGCAATTCTTAGTGATGTTCAAGATAGTAATTTCTACATCATGCAAGCTAGCAAATATTTTACATCATTAAAAAAAAATATAAGCTAGCAATATTGAGATGTTCAAGAAAATAACTTTTGCTTCTTGAAATATACAAGTTAGCAATATTTGCTTCTCTTTTGAGATGAGTAAGCTAGCATATCTTTGCATCTTCTTGACTTGTGCAAGCTAGGTATCTCCCCCTTTGTCATTGTCAAAAAGAAGGGAAGAATACAATTTTGTATCTCTTTTTCCCTTTATAACAATTTTCAAATCATGACAAAGGATGAATAACAAAGATGAAAAATCAAGTTATGAATGTCAAAATAAATTTTCATCATGAATATTTTATCATTGCATGCATCATTTTCATAAGTTGAAGTGTTGCATGCATAATATCAAATCATCATTCATAATTACATCAATATTTCAATTATTATTTCAATATGTTTGTGCATCATTATAGTTTCAATTTACAACATGCACAATTTGAAAACTTTACATATCATTCTTACTCTATGCATGATATTAAAAATAAATCAATCATCATTATGAGCATATCATACATGATACTAAAATATTAAAATTTTTAAGCATTTATCAACATTTTGATCATGATACCAAACATTCATCATTTAGAGCATTCATGATACACATTATATGCAATATATCATTATAAACAAAAGCACAAGTATTGCATGCATAATTTCAAATCATAAATATTTCAAATCATGATGGTATCAAAATATCAAATTACGTCATACCATGCATGATCAGAACTTCTCATTTGTATGCATAAAAATAATATGAAGAGTATTTCATGCATAATTTCATATCATCACATGAAAAATATCAAGAGAATTTTGGTGATGAGATACACAAATAATGAAGACAAATTGTGAATATCAAGAGACACCATTTTAACAAATCTCCTCTTAAATAAATAACGAAAAGAATTCTTAGGAGATCAAATGATATAATATCTTGATTCATGCATAAGAAATCTCAAGTTATAAATTTCAAAAAAATTAAGATAAAGCTCATTCAAATTCAAATCATTAAATCATCAAAATTACTTTCAAGATATTCAAAATGACATAAACAACTTTATTAATCTCTCAGTGAAAAATCAATAAGATAGAAAAAAAGAAATTTTCAAGAAAAATGCTTTTCTCTTTTTAGTTATTTCAATTTATGTGATTTGTTTCATATAAATATGCTCAAGTTTTTCGTATGAAAACAATACATCATGGTTTAAAATCGAAAGAGTAAATCTCATAATAGAAATCATCAAGATCAATAAACCATAAATTACCCAAAAATCATCATTACTTCAAATCATCATGCATAATTATAAAATCATCAAGCATTATACTTACATTATTTCATATAAGCATGCCTTTTTCATTTATTCTAAATCAAAACATGCATCATTTTTAAAACCGAAAAAGCCACTTTCATTATGGTAAAAATCGATAGTCCATAAATCACTAAAATCATCATGCATAATTTCAAAATATAAATTTATTAAACATGATTATTATGTATCACTACTTTAGGCATGACATCAAAACATGGTTTCAAGTTTTCAAGGTATGCACAATTTCATATTAAGACACCAAGCATGGTTTCATTAGACATAAATCATTTTCAATCAAAATCGGAAATCATCAAGATACATATTATTTCTTCTTAAAAAACATACATAGGATTATCATTACATAAATCTAACATTTTGTTGTATTTTCATAAAACATGTAATTTTCATTATCATTTTCAAAATTACTAGCATGATAAGCATGATTCCAATTTTTACATTTTCATCACATTATTAAACATGCAATTTTTAAGGAAAAATAAAATTTCTAAACTAAATTAAAGATAACTTATGAAAAGCATCATGTAATTTTGAAATAAATTAAAGAAATTTTGATTACCTCATCGTCGAAAACCGTTAAGGCGTAGTTTGCCACCTCGCCTTTGTTGATTTTCTCCTCGTCTTCGAATAAGCTTGATTTGTCCCAAAGTGCTTCCTTCTTCTTGCATTCATAGCAAGTAGTTGCGTTCTTTTTTATTTTGGTTCTTTAACTTTTGTTTCATGAACTTTTTAAATTTCATGAGGAGTTCAAGTTCACCATCACTTGAGCTTATCTTCGAGTGGTCTTCAATTGTTCTAAGTCTCAAATCCTTCATATTCTTTGGAATGTTATTCTTGAGTTCTTCACGTGCATTGCACATCAATTCATAGGTCATCAAAGACCTAATTAGTTTTTCAATAGAAAAATAGTTCAAATCTTTTGATTCTTGTATTGCTGTTACTTTTGAATTCCAATTTTTAGAAAGCGATTGTAAAATATTATTAACGAGTTCAAAATCCGAAAAACTTCTACCAAGTGCTTTTAAACCATTGACGACATCCATAAAACAGGTGTAAATGTCTCCAATGGTTTCGCTTGGTTTCATATGAAATAGTTCAAAATCGTGCATTAAAAGATTGACTTTAGAATCTTTTACTCTACTAGTGCATTTGTGTGTGATTTCGAGAATGTGCCATATTTCGAAAGCCATTTCGTAAGTAGAAACCCAATTAAATTTATTTTTATTCAAGGCGTAAAATAGAGCACTCATAGCTCTAGCATTTAAAGAAAAAATCTTCTTCTCCAAATCATTACAATGGTTCATTGGAAGAGAAGACCTTTCAAATCCGTTTTCAATAATATTTCATAAATTTAAATTCAAAGAAAGCAAGAAAACTCTTATTCGAGTTTTCCAATATGTGTAGTCCGTCCCATTAAACAAGGGAGGACGAATGAGAGAGTAACCCTCTTGAAAGTTGGAAAGAGCCATTTCTCTTGGGTGTTAAACTAAATGAGAAATAGGAGGCTCTAATACCAATTGTTACGAAAAGAGTCGGCACTAAGAGGGGGGGTGAATTAGTGCAGTGGTAAAATTTATGTCGGTTCAAAACTTCGTTGCGATTAAATCCATTTCTGACGAAAAACTGTTTCATAAAAGGTATTAACTTTGTGTTAGGATCAAAAGCACTAGGTGGGGGGGGGGGGGGGGGGGGGGGGGGCGGGGTGAATTAGTGCAGTAGAAATCTTTCGTCGGTTAAAAATACTTTCGTACGAAAACCATTTTAGAAAGAACTTTAACTTGAGAGCAAATGGAAGTATAGATGATGTAAAGCAACGGAGGTAGTTTGCAGTTAAGATAAAGAGTATAATGTAAATGCAAACCAAGATTTAGAGTGGTTCGGTCAATCTTGACCTACATCCACTTTTGGCTTCCTCCTCCGACGAGGTCACTGACGTCCACTAGAGGCCTTCCTTCAATAGGCAAAGGCCAACCACCCTTTTACAGCTTTACTCCTTTTGACGGGCTTAGGAGACAACCCTTACAGATCTCCACTCCTCTCTTGAATGATCAAAACTTAGAAGGAAAGAGGGAGAAGAACTTTTAGCCTTTTACAATACTTTTAAGCTCTCAAATTCTCAGAATAAATACAAGCTTTTGGTGCCCTTTCATGTAGGAAAGGGTGGGGTTTATATAGGCCCCAACTGGTTTGAATTTGGAGATCAAAAGTGTCCATTCTCGGATTTTCGAGGTCCTGGCGGTACCACCGCCATAACTAGACAGTACTACCGCTTATCATCTGTCACTGAGTGGTACTATCACTCAGTCTGGGCGGTATTATCGCCTAACATTGCTTGGAGACCGAGCTTAGGCGGTACCACCACTTGACAAGGGCGGTACTACCGCTGGTAGTAATAACTATCGGTGGTACCACTGCCTGATAGGGGCGGTACTACCGCCCAGAATTCCTGGGAGACCAAGTCTCCTGGGCGGTGCCACCGCCGGCCCTGGCGGTGCCACCGCTTGGCAAGAATTCTGGGTCCGAATGGGCTGATCCATTCGGCCCAATTTGGGTCTGCCAAGGGCCTAGTTGGCCCTAGATTAAGTTAATGGGATCACCTCCCAATCCTAACTTAATCTACATGCTAACTATGATAATTAAGACATCAATACTGCAGATCGTGTTCTAGTGTGTCAATCACTTCTTCTGGCGAGCTTCCGACGAACTTCCGGCGAACATCCGACGAACCCTCGGCGACCCTCCGGCGGACTTCCAACAAACTCCTGGACTTGCGACGATCCTCTTGGCAAGTTCCGATGAGCTTCTTTGCCAAGCTCCTGGACTTCTCAGATTGTTCCAATAGAACCTCCGACGATCGTCCGGACTTCCGATAAACTCTCGAACCCCCAGCGTGATCTTGGTCTGACTCCGGCTCAACACCTGCTGCATGTCTTACTGCCATCGTAGTTAATCCTGCACACTTATCTCAACATATGGATTAGATAACCAAATGACAATTGACTTAATCATCAAAATCTGAGATTCAACAATCTCCCCCTTTTTTATGATGATAATCAATTGATGATGGAGTTGACCTTAACTCCCCCTATCTATATGCCATACTTGAGATAAGTCATTTTTGAATCAAGGCCTTTGAATTCAAGAGATATATTGATAAGTTAAGTTTATTTAAATTTATCAATACTCCTATCATGATGTATCTCTTTGAAAATGATGTCAAGGCTTAACATCCATTTTCAAGTCTTATATTTCAAATATGAAGGATAGCAATCGTAGCAATTCATCACATGGTAATATATCATTTTGTAAAATTGTGATGCAAGCAATGTAAGCTCTTGATATCTTAACATAATGCAAATATGGCATTCATAGCAATTCATCACATGGCAAGATATCAATATTATAAAATTACAATGTAAGCTCTTGATATCATAATGCAAATATTTCAAATGTAAGCTCTATATATAGCAATTCATTCTATCAGAGCAATTTATCATATGGCAAGATATCAATTTATAAAATTACCATGTAAGCTTTTGATATCTTATCATAATGCAAATATGGCAATCATAGCAATTATAGCAATTATAGCAATTCTATCATCAATTTACCCCATATTTCTCTGATATCTTAACATAATACAAATATGACAATTATAGTAATTCTATTCTATCTATCATCAATTTACCACATATTTCTCCTCCTTTGTCATCAACAAAAAGGAGAATGATTTAAGCATATTTCAAGTATAAGTGCAGTAATGATTCATGTCATAGAAAGGTTCATGTCATTTTTCAATAATAAGTGATAGGATACAAACATTTCAAGGAAACATAACATGGAGATAGCTTTCATTACATCTTCCTTTTTATTTGTCATTATCTATTTGCATAAAGGAGGAAAGTCATTGTGAGCTTACTTAAATGAAGTTAAACAAAACGATAAGAGACTAAATCATGCTTCATTTTTACACGGATCAAGATATACATGTGAAATTAAATTCTTGCAAGTGTTCATTAAAAAAAATGTCTTCCTTCATCAAGAAGGAATCCATTTCTCGATTAAAAATTATTTTTCACAAGGTAAATCCATGAGAGATGCATTTGTTAATCAATTCCATATGTCAAAAATCATGGAGCATTGATATGAAATGAATTTGATAAAAAATCATTTAGGCTCATGAAAGCTCCATTAAGTCCGGAAGAGAAATACAAAATCATGTATTCGGACAGTATTATTAGGATCAAGAAAGTACAAAAATGAAATTCATGCATTCGGATAAAGTTTTGCCAATGCTTTTCAAACACAATCATGGAGGTAAAACATGCTCATCATCATGAAAATTTTTGCATCCAAAACACATAATTTCCAACATGTTATTGAAGCATATACGTAAAATTCGTATCATGAGTTTTCATCATTAAGTGATTGAATTATAGAATCAAGGAAGTCCGAAAAAATAAATTCAACAAATTCATGCATTCAGACAAATCAACATTCCTAATTCTCTTCTAATGAAATCAAATTGTTCTTCACTTAAAGGCTTTATAAAAATATTAGCTAGTTGACGTTTAGTATCAATGAACTCTATAATTACATCATGATTAGTGATATGATCTCATATAAAGTGATGTCTAATATCAATATGCTTTGTTCTTGAGTGTTGAATGGGATTCTTTGTTAAGCATATTACACTTGTGTTATCACATTTAATGGAAATATTTTTAAGATGAACTTTATAATCTTCTAAGGTATTTTTTATCCACACAACTTGTGCACAGCATGCACTAGCTGCAATATACTCAGCTTCGGTTGTTGATAGTGCAATCGAGTTTTATTTCTTAGATGACCAGGAAACAAGGTCATGTCCTAAAAATTGACATGTTCTTGATGTGCTTTTTATATCTTGTCTACACCCAGCAAAATCCGCATTAGTATAAGCAATTAGCTCAAAATTCTCGGATTTTGGATACCATAATCCTAGATTTGTGGTACTTTTAAGATATCTAAGTATTCTTTTAATAGCTTTGAGATGAGATATCTTAGGATTCGATTGAAACCTAGCGCAAAGTCCTACACACAACATGATATCCGATCTAGTTGCATTGAGGTAAAGTAAACTTCCTATCATACTCCTATAAGTTTTTTGATCAAAGCTTCCTCCACTCTCGTATATTTCTTGCTTAGTGGAGATGCTCATAGGAGTGTTGATAGCTTTTGAGCTATCTATAATAAATATTTTTAGCAAATCTAAAGCGTATTCAGTTTGACTAATAAAGATGCCATTGCTTAGTTGCTTAATTTGTAAGCCTAAAAAGAAGGTTAATTCTCCCATCAAATTCATTTCAAATTCAAGGCTCATAGTTTTAGCAAAAGATCCACAATGAGATTTGTTCGTAGAACCGAAGATAATATTATCAACATAAATATGAATAATGAGAAAATTATTTTTAATTTTTTTTATAAACAATGATGTATCAACCTTGCCTTTAGAGATATTATTTTCAATAAGAAAATAACTAAGTCTCCCATACCAAGCCCTTGGGGCTTGTTTTAAACTATAGAGAGCTTTAGTTAATTTAAACACTTGATTAGGGAGACTATTATTCTCAAATCCGGGAGATTGTTTAACATAAACTTCTTCGAAAATAAAGCCATGAAGAAAATCGCTTTTAACTTCCATTTGAAACAACTTAAAATTATTACTACTAGCAAAGGCAAAGAGCATCCTTATGGCTTCTAATCGAGCCATAGGAGCAAAGGTTTCTTCGTAATCAATATACCTTCTTCTTGGTCAAAACCTTTCGCCAATAATCTAGCCTTGTTTCTAACCAGATTAATTTTGATTATTTTTAAAGGCCCATTTAGTACCAATAACTAAATGGTCATTTGGCATAGGAATAAGCTTCCACATATCATTTCTCTCAAATTGATTTAACTCATCTTGCATTGCGATAATCCATGAATCATGTTTCATAGCTTCATCAATACATTTAGGTTCAATTTGGGAGAGAAAAGCAGCGTTGGCACAAAAATTTTTAAGAGAAGAACGTGTTTGAACCCCTTTAGATATGTCTCCTATGATTAGCTCCTTAGGATGAGCATCTATAAACTTCTAATCCTTAGGTAAGGATGTTTTGGAAGTGGATACATCCAAGTTGCTAGTTGGAGAAGGGGTTTCATTTAAATTCAAAGTATCAAAATTAACATCATCATCAAAATCGTTTTTCTTGATTTCAGAAATCTCATTGAAAACAACATGAATGGAATCTTCTATAATTAAAGTTCTCTTATTGAAGATACGAAATGCTTTAGAAATCGAGGAATAACCAAGAAAAATTTCTTCATCGGATTTAGCATCAAATTTTCCTAAGGCATCTTTTTCATTCAAGATAAAACACTTACACCCAAAAACTTTAAAATATGAAACATTGGGTTTTTTGTTGTTCCACAACTCATAAAGAGTTTTGGTGAGTAAGGGTCTTACTAGAACTCTATTCATAACATAGCATACCATGTTTATGGTTTCAGCCCAAAAATATTTGGGGAGACTATGTTCATTCAATATGGTTCTTTTCATTTCTTGTAAATTTCTATTCTTTCTTTCTGCTACTCCATTTTGTTGAGGATTTCTTGGAGTAGAGAAGTTGTGGTTATATTTATTAGATTCACAAAATTCTTGGAAATCACGGTTTTGAAATTCACCACCGTAATCACTTTGAATTGATGAAATCATAAAACCCTTTTCATTTTGAACAAGTTTACAAAACTTGGTGAAATACCTATAGCATTCACTTTTGTGTTTCAAAAAATAAGTCCATGTGTATCTACTATAATTATCTACTATAACAAAAGTGTATTTGCTACCTCCTAGGCTTGATGTAAAGATTGGTCTGAATAAGTCCATATGGATCAATTGCACAGTTCTAGAGGTGCTTATTTGATTCTTAGATTTGAAGCTACCTTTTATTTATTTTCCTAATTGACAAGCATCACACACATTATCTTTGATAAACTTGATATGAAGAATTCCTCTTATAAGTTCTTTGAATGAAATTTGGGTGATTAGTTTCATGCAAGCATGACCTAATCTCCTATGCCAAAGCCAAACATCGTCATTCAAAACCGAAAAACATATTTCATTGTAAAGATCATTGATGTCAATAGTGTATACATTATTTTGTTTTAATATAATCATAGATGTGTTCTTGTGTGGTTTTTCAATCATGCAAGCATTAGATTCAAATTTAATAATATATCCTTTATCACACAATTGATTAATGCTTAAGAGGTAATGTTTTAAACCATCAACTAACAAAACATCTTCAATAAAGAAGTTAGATTTGCTACCTATGGTTCCTTTGCCAATGATTTTACCCTTGTTGTTGTCTCCGAAGGTGACATAGCCTTCATCTATGCTAGTGAGCTTAGAGAATTAAGATAGATCTCCGGTCATTTCCCTTGAGCATCCACTATCAAGGTACCATCTCTTGCTTCAAGCTTATGATGATTTATGTTTATATAAGAAAGGATGATTTTTAGGTACCAATTTAATCTTGGGTGCCTCAAAAACTGACCTAAATTGTTTGTCATGTTGCATGGAATTTATCATGGTTCCTTTAGGAATCCAAATCAATTTGTTTGGACTAACTTTCTTGAATGGACAATGATAAGTTCTATGTCCATATTTGTAACAAAAGTTGCATTTGCTTTGGTGTGAAACATGCAAGATAGGACCTTTAATAAAGGTGATTGGATTTTGGTGAGGACTTCTCATAAATCCAATTCCACTTCATTTAGGAACGTGACCCTTATTTGTAAGGATCATATTCAAAGACTTGCTACCAACCTCGAATTTTTTCAAGGTGTCTTTAAGTAGTAAGTTCTCATTTTGAAGAGTTTTCAGATCATGACATTTCGTACATGGAGCTAAATTATCATTATGTTCAATTTTTAATTTATCAAAATTACTAATAAGAATATCATGCTCCTTTTTTAATAATTTATATTTTCTACTAATTGTTTTGCATTCATCAAATAAGTCATGGAAAGCATTTAACAATTCAATAAATGATAAATCTACATCAATTAAATTCGTTACCTCCTCTCCGATGACCATTAGGGCGTAGTGAGCAACTTGCTCGGTGTTGGACTCCTCTTTTTCGAATGTGCTTGAGTCATCACACATTGCTTTAAGCGCCATCTTCTTTGGTGTTCTCTTCTTGACTTGGGGACAATCACTTTTATAGTGTCCCAGCTTCTTGCATTCGTAGCAAATAACTTGGTCCTTTTTAGGTTCAAATTTATTTTTAGTGTCATTTTTAAACTTGTTTCTTTTAATAAATTTTTTAAATTTCCTTGTTAGAAGTGCCAAGTCATCGTCAAAGTCCTCATCACTTGAGTTTTCTCTCAAGTGGTCTTTTTGAGTTCTAAGTGTTATATCCTTCTTGTTCTTTGGAAGGATGTCTTCATGCTCTTCATGAGCTTTGCAAGTCATTTCATAGGTCATTAATGACCCGATTAAGTCTTCAAGAGGGAAGTTGTTTAAATCTTTAGCCTCTTGAATAGCAGTGACTTTAGAGTCCCAACTATTTGGAAGGGATCTTAGAATTTTATTAACGAGCTCGAAATCCGAAAAACTTTTACCGAGTCCTTTTAGACCAGTGACGACATCCGTGAAATGGGTGTACATGTCACCTATCGTCTCGCTCGATTTCATTCGAAAAAGTTCATAAGAATGTACTAAAAAATTGATTTTTGTCTCTTTCACTTTACTCGTGCCATCGTGAGTCACTTCGAGTGTATGCCAAATATCAAATGCAGATTCACAAATCGAAACACGATTGAACTTGTTTTTATAAAGTCCACAAAATAAGACATTCAAAGCCTTTGCATTAAGAGTGAAAGTCTTCTTCTCCAATTCATTCCAATCGATCATTGGAAGAGAAGACTTTGAAAATCCATTTTCAACGATATTCCAAAGTTCAAAATCCATGAAAATAAAGAAGATCCTCATTCGGGTCTTCCAATAGGTGTCGTCCGTCCTATTGAACATGGGTGGACGTGTAATAGAGTGGCCCTCTTGGTTTCCAGCGTATGCCATCTCTCTTGGGTTTTAATTCGATTGAGAGTTAATCCCGCTCTAATACCAATTGTTAGGATCAAGAGCACTAAGAGGGGGATGGGTGAATTAGTGTAGTGGAAATCTTTCGTCAGTTAAAAAGACTTTCATACGAAAACCGTTTTGGAAAGAACTTTAACTTGAGAGTAAACAAAAGTATAGATGATGGAAAGTAACGGAGGCAGTTTGCAGTTAAGATAAAGAGCATAATGTAAATGCAAACCAAGATTTAGAGTGGTTCGGTCAATCTTAAACTACATCCACTTTTGGCTTCCTCCTCTGACGAGGTCACTGACATCCACTAGAGGCATTCCTTCAATAGACAAAGGCCAACCACCCTTTTATAGCTTTACTCCTTTTGACGGGCTTAGGAGACAACCCTTATAGATTTCCACTCCTCTCTTGAATGATCAAAACTTAGAAGGAAAGAGGGAGAAGAACTTCTAGCCTTTTACAACACTTTTAAGCTCTCAAATTCTTAGAATAAATGCAAGCTTTCGGTGCCTTTTTTATGCAGGAAAGGGTGGGGTTTATATACGCCCCAACTGGTTTGAATTTGGAGCTCAAAAGTGTCCATTCCCGGATTTTCAAGGTCCTGGTAGTACCACCGCCATAACTAGGCAGTACTACTGCCTGTCATCTATCACTGAGTGGTACTATCGCTTAGTCTGGGCAGTTCTACCGCTTGACATCGCTCGGAGACCAAGCTCAGGTGGTACCAACACTTGATAGGGGTGGTACCACCGCTGGTAGTAATAACTAACGGCGGTACCACTGCCTGACAGGGGCAGTAATACCGCCCAGAATTCCTAGTAGACCAAGTCTCCTAGGCGGTGCCACCGCTTGGCAGGAATTATAGGTCCGAATGGGCTGATCCATTCGGCCCAATTTGGGTCTGCCAAGGGCCCAGTTGGCCCCAGATTAAGTTAATGGGATCACCTCCCAATCCTAACTTAATCTACATGCTAACTATGATAATTAAGACATCAATACTACAGATCATGTTCCGGTGCATCAATCGCTTCTTTTGGCGAGCTTCCGACGAAATTCCGGTGAACATCCGACGAACCCTCGGTGATGCTCCGGCGGACTCCTAGCAAACTCCTGGACTTGCGACGATCATCTTGGCGAGTTCCGACGAGCTTCTTTGGCAAGCTCCTGGACTTCTCGGATTGTTCCCACAGAACCTCCAACGACCGTCCAAACTTCCGACGAACTCTCGAACCCCCAGCGTGATCTTGGTCTTGACTCTGGCTCAACACCTGCTGCATGTCTTACTACCATCGTAGTTAATCCTGCACACTTATCTCAACATATCGATTAGATAACCAAATGATAATTAACTTCATCATCAAAGTCCGAGATTCAACACTTTGAAAGCGTATGGAAGAGCGTAGTGGATGTAAAGCATGTAAAATGGTTTGCAGTAAAGTAAATGTTAGGATCAAGAGAGCACTAAGAGGGGGGGGGGGGGGGGGTTGAATTAGTGCAACGGAAAACTTTTAAGATTTAAAAGACTTATTGTGATTAAGGTCGATTTAACAAAAGTGGTTTCAACTCAATCCTTTTGGATGAACGTTGAACTTGAAACCTTTCAGGAAATACCAAGAGAAGACTAAGGTGATTTGCAGCAATGAAAATCACACAACTGAAAAACATCGGTTTTGTAAAGCTTTCATACAAGTAAAACATATTTCGGAAAATGTTTACGTCAAAGCGTAAGTAGACGTAGTTAAGCACAGTAAGGAGGAGAGGCAGTTTGCTTATAAAGGAAAGATGCTCCAAGTAAATGCAAACCAAGATTTTAGAGTGGTTCGGTCAACGTGACCTACATCCACTATTGGCTTCCTCCTCCGACGAGGTCACTATTAGGACCCTTTTTCTGAGCTTTTGAATAATGTTATTGAGTCTTTTTAGTCCAGTTGTTTATTGAGTCGGTTTGGTTCAGTTAGAGTTAAGTAGAGGTTTATTTAATATTTATTTATTATTAGAGTTCAAGTCCTGTACCTCCTCAGTGATCTCCGCGAACCTCCGACGATCTTTCCGGTAGACTTCCAAAAACTTAGGCAAGTCCTCGATTCTTTCTCGGTTGGTTCCGGCAGCACTTCCGACGATTCTTCGGACTTTCGGCGGACTCTCGAACACCCATCGAACTTGACTCCGGTAAACTTGTTTTATGTCTTCATGCTATCGTAGTTAATCCTACACACTTAACTCAATAATATGGATTAGATCAATTAACCCATCAATTGACTTCATCATTAAAATCCGAGATTTAATAATCTCCCCCTTTTTTATGATGACAATCAATTGATGACGGAGTTAATCATAACTCCCCCTATCTATATGCCATATTATTAGAAGATAAAAACATTTGAATTCAAGCCTAAAGCGATAAGTTCTATCCGATGAAATTATCGTTATTCTTAATAAGCATGAGCAAATATGAAACTTCGTATTTCTTATAATTTCAAGGCATGAAAATTATTTTCAAGCTGAATGATAAAAGATAATTATCATTTCGACAAGAAATAATAATAATTTAAAATTTCAATATAGATCTCATGATATAAATGCAAGGCATGATTTCATATGATCATGAGATGATTGCTTATCATATATATAAAAAAAATGATAAACATGATACAACAACCAATCTAAAAACTTTCATATGCGATATGCTCAAAATGTTTTACGATGCTTTTAAGGAATATAACACATATAAGACATTTTTCATTGCATTATATAGCATATAAGCTATTGCAATATGATACATATAAGTCATGCTAATTTCATATTTGCACAAGTCATCAATCTTTTGCACATTCTTCTCCCCCTTTGTCATCAACAAAAAGGAGATGAGTTTCAAGCATAAAACTCATGATCATTGAAGCCATTCATAAAATCATCTCATAAGAAAAAAATATTGAAAAAGAGATGTCAAAATTGACAAAGCTTCAACTTGCATTAAGATCGATCATTCAAAATCGA